>NW_005187412.1:4195129-4200681 GCF_000239375.1 Pundamilia nyererei | reverse complement strand
TTCAAACAGACAAGTATTACTTTTTTCTTTTCTTCTTTCCCAACGTCTGTCAGACATGCCTTCACTTGAAAACTCACAGGCCACAAAAGCACAATAACCTGTGCAACAGAAAATAAAATTACGGCACCAAAATGCATGTTGTGTTTGTGTATTTTACTTACTATCGGTGGATTTCCAGTTATCCTCTCCAACTGTCTTTTCAAGCCACCATGTGTGATTGAAGTTGGTGTTCCAGTCTCGGGTTATGTTGTCCAAGAAGATTTTGGTTGGGTTGTTCATCACCTTCAGGAGCTCTCCTCCTTGCTTTTCACAGCTGCTCCTAGCCTGGGAATAGGTTTTCGGTTCTCCAACAAACTCGAAACATACATTTCTGAAAACAAATTCACAGTTTGCCGTGAAGTTGTTTCCTGGACAGTTCTCGGTTCTTTCAGCTACACACAGAAATCCAGCTGAAATCCACACAAAGACAGCTGTCCGGAGTACCGTATCCATTGTTATTGTTCTGTGGAGAGCACGAGCGCTTAGTGCTGCTCGAACTGTGGCTGGAACAGATACTGAGCAAGGTCACTTCAATCCATCACATGAAAATCAGAGAGCTTTCTCCAGAGAAACCCTGCATATGTTCTTAATACATTAGGAAAATCACCCGAGACACTCAAACAAGATGCAAACTGAAGGAATCACTCGGTGTCATTAAAGGCCAGTCAGGCTGACCTTCTAAGAGTAAGGACAATTCCATTGTTTGATTTGCAGTTAACAGTAAAAACACTTTATTCCATTACAATGACATTTTTCCCCCAAAATAATTCTTGAATCAACGCTTGCCTGTCTTCGTGTTGACTTTTTGTGAGAAGCATCTTCTTATTAGTCGTTTGCATTTTCTTTTCTTTCTTTGTCTTCTTTTTGCTTTAGCTGTCCATTGTTATGATCCCTGTAGTCTACTGTTGTTCAGTATTACCCTGTTGTTATCAGAAGTTATGAAGTTTCATTGTCATATGCACAGTGGAGATAAACACAATGGTTTACAATGGACAGTGAAATTCTTATTTTGTCAGTCTCCCTTCACACAAAACAATTATAGCATTCTAATAAAATAACAATAAAGATACAAGAAATTTACAAAGGAAAGCATAAGTAATAAATATGCAAAAAATTTTTTATGAGTTTAAAGAAATGCCTTGAGCTAGTCTGGAAATATATCTGTCCCAGCAACAGCAGAATATAATAATTACAGTAGCAGTGAACAGTAGTGATGGGGTGGGAGAGGGTTGTGCTGACATGTTCAGGAGTCTGATGGCCTGTGGATAGAAGTGAGAGTCTTTTAATCATTCATTTCAGCCTTCTGTACAGTTTACCTGAGGGCAGTGTGAACAGGCTGTGTTGTGGGTGAGTATTGTCTTAACAACCCTGCTACTGTAAAGTGATGTACTGTGCAGTTTTTTACCACATGCTTTCCTGAACAGTGTACATCTGTAGAAGTTCCTGAGGACTTTGTGCAATTTTTTGTGTTTTTTTCAGTGGAAAAAAAATCACACTGATGGTGTAGAAGTCTGACAAAAACTGTGTGTATCAAATATGATACACTAGGGGTTAAGAGGTTAATACTTAATCAGGTCTCTCTTCTTAAATTCCCTGCCTATTCCCTGCCTAAGGCATTATAGTTAAATAATACTAAACTAAAAAAAATTACTTAATTAAATAAAAATAAAAATTAGACTTTTGAAAAAATATATATAAAATCAAAAGAGTTTGATGAATTTGGAAAACTAAAATTCAATTAAATTAAAATGAGGAAATATCCTGAGTTTTATTTCATGTTAGTCTGGTATTAATTTTATTACAGTACACCTAATGAGGCTTTGATGAACATGTTTATTAAGACTTTGTGTACAACAGACTTGAACTACTTTCAAGAAGTTCTGTGTTTTTATTGTACTGCTTTTCCTAAGCCTTGTCCCCAACATATGCTCTCCATACAATAATAAAGCATACAAATTAAATAAGATTAAAAAAATAATACTAAACTTTTTCACAACAATAAAAACTAAACTGAAATGAGAAAATCCACTCTGGAAACCAACTGACACTAGACTGAATAAAAAATAGAGGCTATTAAAAAAATAATTACAAAAAAACTGTATTAAATCTAATACACACGTAATGTAGTGTAATGCACGTCAACTTTAATCACCCGTGGTGTCTGAGAATGTCACTGTCCGCCCGCCCATGATTGAAATATCGCGAGATGATGTGCCGGAAGTTAACACCGCGTGGGTTTGTGTAACATGTTAGGAAATACATTCAATGCCCTTTATTGCGAAGGCAAAACTGCGTCTATGGCGGGATTGAAGGTAACGTCAGAGATCGTGGACAACAGAGTTTGTCTGGCAGGGTTTCAGCGTCGCAGCGATACTTGTGCTCCTGTTTGCTAGCTCGTTTTCTCTGCCTGAAAGTAATATTACTGTAAAACACTCCAGGTCGTCTCTTCTCGTTTTACTGCGTAAACACAGGCATGCAATGAATGAGTTGTTATTTGGTTTATTTGCATTTACTCTAAGAAAGCTAAACAAAGTCTGCTGTTTAAGTTTTTTAATGCGTATCTTGCATCTACTACTGACAGGGACCAAACCTGACCTCAAAAAGGAAAACTAATTTTTTTTTTCTACTAACAATACTTTATTTTTTGTCCATTTGAAATGCATTTTCGTATTAAAACACACATGAGTGAGGTATGTGTTTGATACCACACATACTTTTATTTGTATTGTGTCTGTTTATTCAACCCCAGATTGTGTCATTGTAAACAGAGTGAGTAGTCGTATTGAACTCTTAGCAGTCTGGTCACATGATGTTTATCACCGTTCAACAGAAAAAGTTAAAAGAAGCTGTGAAGGTCATCAGCTCAGGTAGCCTCCTGTTCGCTTCCTACCTCACTGTGACTGGAGATGAGCGTTTCTATGCCAACCAGCTAATGCCCCTGCTGCAGAGGATTGTGGGGCCTGAGACAGCCCATGTGCTGGCAGTGAAGATGATAGGTTTGGGTCTGGTACCTCTGAACCGTTACCAGGACCCTGCGTCATTGGTAAGCATGTCACAGGGCTGTCTCCTCAGTGGGTTGCATGCGTTTCTGGACTTCTCTAAGGGTTTGTTCTGTTTGTCTGCAGGAAGTCAACGTCCTTGGGTTAAAGTTCAAAAACCCGATTGGGATTGCGGCCGGCTTCGACAAGCACGGAGAAGCCGTTGATGGCTTGTACAAACTGGGCTTTGGCTTTGTTGAGGTGGGGACAGTTACTCCCAAACCTCAGGAGGGGAACCCGAAGCCACGCGTGTTTCGCCTCACTGCAGATAATGCAATAATCAACAGGTGAGGTTGGAAGTGCTGCACCACAGTTGGTGCTTTAAAAGGCCTGTTTTATGTCTTTAGGTTGACATACTTAGCTGAAAGTAAAAAGTGATTGCTCATGGTTCTGTGTGTGTTTTATGTCTAGTAACCTTATCTTTAGTTGTAAATAGTCTGTAATCGACAGGATTTATGAAGGAGTTTTACAATTTTCACATTTTCTCATGGCTCTGCATTGTTGTATGTACTCTATAATCACTTCACTCCTTAAAATATTGGTCAGCAAATAAGGCCAGCATGGTGGCGCGATGGTTATTCTAAATCGCCCATAACTGCAAATGGTAGTCTGTCTGACAGACTACCAGTCTGTCCAGGGTACACCCCGCCTTTTGCTCTATGGGAATTTGGATTGGCACCAGTCCCCCAACAATGCGGATTTGGATAGGTGGAAGAAAACGGCTGGATGAATATCTTTGTAGAACTGTTAAGTTTGTTAAGTTCTATTTGTTGTCATACCTGATGCCCTTTTGGCTGGATTGCTCTTGAAAAAGAGATTTTAAATCTCAGTGAGACTTAATAAATAAAGAATATATTAAATCTCTTTGCCGAGCACTGATCGCAGCTTTTATCTTGTGACAGAAATGTCCTTTGTTGTTCAAAATGACAACATGTCGTTCATGAGCGATATGAGAGATCATTTGCAACTGTTTAAACACAGACAACACTGCCACTGAGGTTGTGGGCAGTATTCTCCTGAATGGTAGGTGTCGTCAATTGTCCAAAACCGCAGCATCAGTGTTGGTGTGTGACGTCACTTTTGGCGTGCGCTTACGACAATGATGACGACAACAGGTGTTGTGTTTTTGATGCTGTTTTTGGCCCGTCGTGTACCTCACCACAGCCATGTCGAAGACACGAGTGTATGCTCATGTTGGTTTTTACCGTCATGTCAGTGAGTTTCCCAAATTATTCAGAGGGCAATGATGCAACAGCTAGGAAAGAGAAAATCTTTTCTCTGCTTTTTTGACTTACATTAGTGCTGATGCTGAGGTTTTGTCTGTGTAGTGACACCTGTCATTCAGGACGATACAGCAGCAAGTATAGGACACTCAGCGCCAATATAAATAATATCACTGGCTTGTAAGTAACCTGTCGAACTCTTATGTAAATGCACATCACACTGACATCAGAGGTGGGAAGTAACAAAGTGCAAATACTTAAGTAGAATTTTCAGGTACCTGTACTGTACTTGAGTATTTATTTTTCAGACAACTTACAGCTTATGTGTAATTTGAATCACATATTGGATCTGTATTTGATGTGTTTTGCAGTAATTTGGTGAATTAAAGGTCTGTGTTGGACTGGGCCACAGTGGTGCTCATGCTCACATTTAGGTTACATAGCAGAGATTAAATTGCATTTACAATGAGGATACTTACATTAATTCACTGAATGAATTAAGTGAAGAAAGTCTGTACTTTTGCCACATCTGCTGTTCATATCCTTTAGTGCAGCGGTCTCCAACCTTTTTTGCGCCACGGACCGGTTTATGCCCGACAATATTTTCACGGACCGGCCTTTAAGGTGTCTCGGATAAATACAACAAAATAAAACTAGTACCAGTACTGAAAAAAAGAAGATTTATTCATAACACATGTGAAAAGACCCAGGAAAACCGAGTTAACAATAAAAACGATAACAAAATAACGCTGAAAACCGATAAAAACCCTGAAAACCATACATTTCACACCTGAGCCTCAACTCTCGCGGCCCGGTGCCGGTCCGAGGCCCGGGAGTTGAGGACCGCTGTTTTAGTGCATTTGCCAGCCTAATCCGGAAGCAGAGGATGTTTGCTTGTAGAAAATACTAGAAAGGTAGAATGATGTCAAAAAGTAAGCCAGATATTAGTTATACTGATACTTGCGCTGGATGTTTGCAGGTCTGAGCATATACAACAAACAAGCATTAGTAATTCATCACTGGATTTCTTTGCATTAAATTACATGTTTCTGAGATGATTATAGGCTTTTCTTACATAGGTAGAGATTTCATGCACTCATGATTTCAAAGATGTTTAATATGATGTCGAAATGTCAAAGGTCAGCTTGACTGTCACATTATCATGTCTTGTACAAAATTACGTGCCATAACAAACCTATAGTTTTTTGACTGTATGTGACATTTGGTCAGTTAATTACATTCTTTACTAAAC
>NW_005187412.1:4190292-4194868 GCF_000239375.1 Pundamilia nyererei | reverse complement strand
TTTTTTTACCCCCTCTGTGTGTAGATATGGATTCAACAGCTGTGGTCTGGCAGAAGTACACACGAGGCTGAAGGCCAGAGAAGAAACGCAGCAAGGGCGAAGTAAAGGTTAGCAGATTCTCTTTGTATTCTCTGAAGTACTGTAAATGTGGCACCAGAGATTACATAGTTCACTTTCATTTAGATCTTACATACTTTTGTTTTTTTGGTGGCTTGAGATGTGGGATGTCAGCATTAAATTATGTATAAGGTTAAATATATTTTTAATGATCTTGATCTTTCCTCATCTTGTATTTTAATCACGCCTGCATACTTACTTAAATCTCATTTAGCACGTCAGCAGCTTGTGCCCCAGTTGAGTCATGTGCCTGATGATGCAACCTGTGTCTGTGTTTTCTGAACTTTCCTGTTTGTGTGTGTGTGCATGTTTGTTTATAGCTGGCCTTCCCCTCGGCATCAACCTGGGGAAGAACAAGCTGTCACAGGATGCGGGGACAGATTATCTGGAGGGCGTGAAAGTGCTGGGCCCGCTGGCCGACTACCTGGTGGTCAACGTTAGCAGCCCTAATACACCAGGTCTCCGGGATCTACAGGGCAAGGCTGAGCTTCGCCAGCTTCTGCACACAGTAGGACTACAGAAGTGATCATTTAATTGCAAACACTGAGAAGCACAAACAAATCCTCACTGGCATATTGGTGCAGTGATTAATGGACGCATGCCATGTAATACAGTTTATAAGACAATAACATTTGTAAGAAGCAGTTCTAACAAGCCTGAAGTTGATAATTTGGTATGATCACCTCTATTCTTCAACATAACCTGTCTATCTTTACTAACCTGTAGACTACACTCTTGAAAAGTGACGATGAGGATACTATTCAAGGCTGAAGTTATAATCCACAACCTCACTGCTAGATGCCACTAGGTCATATGTGCTGCTCTTTTGACGTAACAGTTTGTAGTTTTTTGTAACTTGAACACAATGCTTTGAATCTGACCTGTAGCCATGTGCTAATTTTGCCTTTGTGTACTGAAAAATGGTTTCAACAGCTGATAGTTGTATAATTGATAGTATTTCTCCCGTGTTGGTTTTGCTTTAACTTCTACAGCTTCCCCAGCTGTAGTATTTCCCCCCCACACCCACCACCACCCTCCTCCACCCCCACCCCTCCAGGGAGAAGCAAATGTTGTTTTCCCTTGCAGCAAAAGGGGAAAATAAGTCAAGGACAGGGTTAATGAATGTTACAGAACTGCGACATCTGTGATAAAAGCTTCATGCCCCATCAGCACCAAATTTGAGTACTCATTGGCTTCACTGGTTCAGATTGGGTAGTGATGGGTAATAATGGAATTTTAAAAAAGGCATTTTTATAAACTCCCCGTTAGGTTGACTGAAAATAATTAGAAAGGCATTCAAGTGGATTTGATGGGTATATGTTAGGTATTCAGTGTAATAAAATCTGTAGCTGCAAAGTCTCTTTTCTGTACATCAGTTCTTGAACCATAGGCTGTATTTTTAGCCCTTCCTATTTCCAAGGCTTTAGATCTTATGCCACAGTAAACCATCTTTCTAACTAGTCTCTCTACCTCATCACCTGACACTTGCACTATCTGCTCAGGTGCAGAAGGAACGTGATGCCCTGCAGGAACAGCGTAAACCTCCTGTCCTGGTGAAGATTGCTCCTGACCTAACTGCCCAAGACAAACAAGACATTGCGGATGTCGTCACTGAGGTGGGAATCATTGTTATGTCTAAAGTAAAACATGCTTTATCTAAAAACTAAAAAACAAAACAGCCTTAACTCTGCGTAAAGCTTCACATGGCTCCCTTCCTCCTCTGTGCTCGGGTAACCTTGTCACTACTTCAGTAGGTTTTTGTGCTCATTGGAGCGGTGAGGAGTTGCACTTTAGTAGATGTGACATTGAGGACGGAACAGAAAGCGAATCACACTTTGTCTCTTTCTTTGTCACTGAGTATTTCACATCAGAGGTCACTCGCATACATACATCAGTTCTGCTGCTGTAGGTGCCGCCACCTGTGACACCTACTTTCTATCTCCGCTTATGCTCTGTGTTTCCAGCTGGGAGTGGATGGTTTAATGGTGTGTAACACCACTGTGTCAAGGCCAGAGACACTTCAGGACCCAAATAAGTCTGAGGTTGGAGGGCTGAGTGGAGAACCTCTCAGAGACCTCTCTACTACAACTGTCAGAGAGATGTACAACCTCACCAAAGGTACGGAGTTATGTCCATCTCCCTCAGTATTGACTGTGCATATAAAGTAAATTTCCTGTATGTTGTTATTATTGTAGGTAGAATACCAATTATTGGGATTGGCGGTGTTGCTAGTGGGCAGGATGCAATGGATAAGATCCGTGCTGGTGCATCATTGGTTCAGCTCTACACTGCTTTGACCTATCAGGGTCCACCTGTAGTGATAAAGATAAAGCGAGAACTGGAACAGCTTCTTAAGTGAGTATGAAAATAACCATTAAGGCCGAGTTCTCAAGTGAAAGGTTTTCTGGTGTTTTTAATAGTTTATTTTAAGAGTTGTTCTTGTTTAGGACACATTTTTCTTAGAACTATTGGATGTTGTTCCTACTGTTTATACATTTTAATTTTAGTGTAGGGACACAAGAATTGTGACTGTCTGGGCTGATATGCAAGCTTGTAGAAACAGAATAGAGGCTTCAAGTACAACTTCACTTAGTTTGAAGGTGAACATAGAAGGAAAAATAAAAAATCTGAAGATGTTAAAGCTCCAGGAATGGTTGTAGTATGAAGAAACACAAACTTGTGTGTTCTGTATTAACACCAATGAAGATTGTATTCATACTATAAGTTTTGCTGAAGGTTTAAACTCTTTAGCCAATATCCATGTTGAAATAAGAGTTTGGCGATACTTTATCGTTCACTCCTCCCTGTGTGTTTTAAAACCTCTTCATCCCCCCCTTTTTTTTAAAGCCAGTGTAAAGGTGTGTTAACATGATAACAGACATACAGCAGCCAGTAGATGACATCTTTTTTTGCCCACTAACTACTCTACTATGTAGCCAGGCTGATGTGATATACCGATATTTAGCTGCTAGGTCGGAGGATCCTTATTTATATATGATTGTTTAAAGTCTGAGACAGCAGCAATCACCAGCCCCCAAAAACTTCCCTTTCATTGCATTTTCAGAAGAACTTTCGTACATGCATACAGCAACCATTTAACCAGACTGTATCACTCCTCAGTTTTATCAGTACCTTTGTTGGCACACCTCAGCAAGGCATGAAACAGCTGTGCCTAAAATCTTATCAAATAAGTTATTACAGGATACAAATTTGGAGCACGGGCTTCCATCAGTTTATTCTGGTCCTTTTGCTTCTCAGGACAAATACTTATAACCTACGCTGCTGTGTCTGCTTCCACAGAGATCAGGGTTTCAGCAGTGTGTCCGAGGCAGTTGGAGCTGATCACAGGCAGAGCAGATGAGTCGACTCCTAAGCAGAGCCCACATCGGGAGATGGGGAATTGCTAACGTAGCCAGCCGTGGCTCCTGAACTGGGGTGAATCCGGAGTATTTATTATCCGTCCATCTTAATTTCCAGGGTGGAGTACACATTATGGTCTGAAATCACAGTAAAAACCAGTAAGTGAGTAATGATCAGTGTTTTATGTTGTCGTAAGTATTAAGAACCTGAGATCTGTACCTTGATTTCAGACATTCAGACTTTGTTACAGTGTAACAGCAGTTGGTGTTTCTCACATGCAGGCCTAAACCTTTCAAGCCCCACAACTGATTTTTAATGATGCAAACTTTTCTTCAGTGTGAAGAAAATCATTGTTTGTGATGCAGAGTATATGACCTTGAAACATATTTGTAATGGTATTGTGTGAAAATAAAATCAAAGACTTTAAAGGCTCAGATACCATCAAGTCATTTATTTTGCTGTGAAACATCACAGGAGCATCTTTGAAGGACTTGAACTGTTTCATGGTGGAGCTTCAAGTTACAAAGAAGAATGCCCTGAACCTGACAACATGCACCAAGTAAAACGGATAGTTTTGTTATTCATTTCCCTGCTCAGAGAATGTCGTGATTTTACTTCTAAGTGCAAAACTAAAATATTCAGTAACCAATGAGCCACAAAGGCCAGTATTCAGGAATTGCTGGGCTGATAAATTTTCAGAGCGCTTGTTTTGTTCTGGTGTATTCTGAATATGTGCTTTGAAACGTTTGCAGGTGACGCATTAGAAAGATTCTAGACTTATTTCTGATTCAGTGTGTAAAACGTACCTTTTTCATTTCAAAGATCAAAACCCAACTTGTGTTCTGAAAGGTAACCACTACTGAAAGCCATGTTTATCACTATCCAGAGGATCCAATAAGCTGAATGTGTTGACTTCTCATGCTAACAAAAATGAAGTTTTACGTCATCTTAGAATCTGTTTTCAGTGCTGTGATGCTCCTCAAAGAATAAACATCTTTCAGTTTCCTTTAACAGCCTGCCTTTAGCCTTCAAGTAGATTAAATACACCACTACATTTTGGTGTGTGTGTGTGTGTGTGTGTGTGTGTGTGTGTGTGTGT
>NW_005187412.1:4143425-4190272 GCF_000239375.1 Pundamilia nyererei | reverse complement strand
GTGAGTGAGGGAGGGAGGATTGGAACTGACTTAATAAATTGTTTTGGCATGTTTTATATAAATGTGGAGATATAAAGGTCTTAATAATGGAATAATTCATGTGGAGTAGAAAAAAATGAAGGTGCAGCAACAACATAAAAGGTTCACTCTAGGAGGAACTGTGCATATATGTTCTATTATAGATCCATACATGAAGTATTTCTTGTGATTGAAGTAGTTTCAGACATGAAAGGACTCTGAGTTTTCTGTGTTCTTGACAGCAACGTATGAAGCCCTTAAGTCATGCTCCTCTCAGCTGGACTCCCACTCCTCTCTGTTCTATTAGCGGTGTTGCATCATGGCCTCCCATTGGTGTTGGCTGCTGCTTTTATAGTTATTATTGGATTTTCTCACTTATTGACACTTTGAGACGCCTTTCTATCCCATCACAGTACTGCCTGTTAATCCCAGAATAGACGGCGGTCATTAGGTACAACCAGTGAAGCCAGAGAATCTGTGAGGATCAGCTGTGAGCTGCCAAGCGCCGCCTCCTTCCTTTCCTGAGGCTACTCTAGGTCCAGACTGGGTTTTATCCCATGTGTGGTGTTAGAGGGGCAGGAGAGGCGAATCCTAGCCTCCAGACAAGCAAAACTAAAACTGAGGGCCACTTACATGTACTCTTATAACTTTGATTGTAGCCAGGAGGCAGCACTTATCTGTCCCTGAGATGGTGTTTGTGCTGCGTTTTTTAAAATCTGAACACTAATAGGAAAGGCCAGGTACATCATCTTCAGCAAGGATTAACCAAATATTGTCTTTTGTAGATAGTGTTGTACACAAGGCCAATATGTGGATGTAGAGCGGAAGCATTTTTTTCTTCTACTCGATACTGCATGGATCGTACTATTCTCCGTGGAGGGCATGTCCTTGTAATAGGACAGCGAGGGGAAAAAAGAAAATTGCTGAATGAAAAAACAGTCAATTAGCACAAAGCGCTCATTCAGTCTTAAAATCTGTCTGCAAAAACGTTTAAAGCTCTGCTAATGCGGTAGGAAGCGTGGAAGAAGAGTTCCAAGGTTTATCATTTAGTGAAATTTCAGGGTTGCAGCTTTTTTTCACTGGTGTAGAAAGCAAATCATTGTTTTTGAATGAAGTGCCTAAATGTCAGATAATTATGAAAAATGCTCCAGAGCACAAAGTAGTTTTCACAAATTGGCTGTTTTACATGATTTGATCAAACCCAAAAGCAGCTAGCTGTGTGTAAAATGGCTAAATGTCACACGAGAAAAAAATGTCATTGCAAAAAATGTTTTATGAACTGTTAAATGAGTTGCCTGAAACTTTTGTACAGGTTGGAATGGTCCCCAAAGATGATGGTGCCGGCTTTTATCACTATTTCTCCAGCATCATTGTGAAGTTTTGGTAAATGTCTCAAGTGTAGTAAACATTCAACTTCTACATATCGGGCTGATTGTCATTAACATCTGTGTGCTCAGAGTTGCTCAGATCTGCTGTAATGCTTCGTTACATAGATTCAACAAGCTCCCTCAGAGATTTTGTTCCACACTGGTGTGACTGGATCACACAGTTGCTGCAGATCTGTTAGCGGCATATCAGTGATACAAGTCTGCCATGGCATAACATCCCAAATTTGCTTTATTGGACTGAGATCTGGTGACTTTGGAGGTCATTTGAGTGAAGTGAACTCATAGTCATGTTAAAGAAACCAGTTTGAAGTGATTTGAGCTTGGTGACATGGTGTTTTATCCTTCTGGAAGTGGCCATCTAATGTTGAATACACATAAAGGAATAAACATGGTCAACAACAATACTCAGGTGGGCTGTGGCATTTGAAGAATGTGAAATTCAAGGTTTCAAAGTTTGCCAAGAAAATATCCTCCACATCATTACACCGCTACTGGCCTGAACTGCTTAATATGGGTGGATGGATCCATACTTTTGGGATGTTTACACCAAATTCTCATACTGCTATTCTGTGTGAACTGTAGCCTCATTTTCCTGTTCTTAGCTGACAGACGTGACACTTGGTGTGGTCACGTCCGCTCCTTTAGCCGGTCTGCTTTAAATGTGTATAGTACAAAGATCCACTGTGGGGTGTTGCAGTGTGATGTTATGTCCAGTAAATGCCAGGCCAAGTCACCAGAACACATTTTATTATTATTAATATTAATATTCATTTATTTATTTTTACATTTAGAATGATGCAATCATAAAGATAACATTCTGTAAATGGGGAGGTGAGGCATTTCATTGTTATGTGGCAAAGCAGAAGAAACGCTGTTTAAATTAGAGGGACTCAGAGAGGGGAAATATAAGGACTGAAGGATTCAGTGTCTTCTGGGTCACTGGCCATCCACAAATGTTACAAAGATGATGTGATCACTCTGAAATCCACTGAGGTTGCTTGAAAACAGCTTTTTCACAGATGATTTTCAGGCATCCTGATTTAGCCAAGCCACATCTGCGAGGACCCCCCCCCCTCTCCAAGTCTACATGTTGATGTATGCATTTTAAGTCCAAATAGGATTTGCACCCGAAGGCGCTTCTTATGTAGCTACACGGTACCATAACGTTTGTGTTCTCATTGACCATATACAGTTCAGTGTGTGTGTGTACTCCGTATGTTAACATCATGTGAAGGTGTGCAACATCTCAATGATACACAGAACTGAAAGCAAGAGGAAGAGAGCACTTCTAGCATCAAGAATAACTCATTACACTTGACTGCGATTTTCATTTAGTTGTTTAACGGCATGTAGGAAAAAATACCATTATTTGTTACAACATGTTCCCCAAATCTTCGGGCGCACTTTCTAATAACTAAGTAAACCTGCTAACCTAACAGATGCAAACTTGTTGCAGCTAGCATGCACCTACTAATATTAAATAGCTGTCTGGCCGTCCGTCCGTCCGTCCGTCCGTCTGTCTGTCTGTCTAGTGAAGCTATCCATAGAAAGTAAGGTGGATGTAAAGCAGCCTGCAGCCGTGCTGTCTGAGGTGTTTGTTTTCCTTAACAAGCAGGACGAATGACAGGTGAGAGCCTGTCAGGTCAAACAAATAAGGAACATGTTCTTCTCAAATCCTGCTGGTGATGTAATCTCAGTTGGATATTTGTATTGACATATTTTTAAGCTGAGCGTGACTTATCAAAGTTACATTTGCAGAAAGATTCACTGAAGGTTTACACATTTTATAGATATTAGTTGTTTATTATCTTTTGGCTAGTTTATTACCTTGTTAAATCATGCGCGTGTTGTTACATTGGTAGTCAACCCAGTCACAAGAGTATTTTCTAGAATATATATCTTTCAAATGAACAGAGACCAAATTAGCACTTATAGTTCCAGTCATTTATGTTTTAGAGAAAAAGTAGAGTTAAAATCATTGCTGATTTTATCCACATCCACCGACTGAATTGAAATGAGTGCCTTTAATCTTAAGATAAATATTAAAAATGAGTATTAGTATGTTGTAGGATGGTGTCTGATTCAGGAAAAGTCTCTGACCTATGTTATCTGCAGTATTTATTCATTACGCAGTTCTCGGTATAGGAAACATATTTTTTGATGTCCACAGTGGGCACCAGCATTACCACACCCTCCTCGTCTTTCATACATCATTGCATTTCATGCAAACAAGAGCTTTGTAGAAAGATTGTTTCCAGGATTTTTACTTTTTTTTGTTTTTATGGTGTGCCACAGGAGAAAATGCATATAAATACCAAATAAATGAACAATCAGACACTGCTGAGGAACATCTGCAAGGTGATGGAGATAAGAATTCCAATTTAGTGTAATTGGATACAAAACACATGTATTAAAAGAAGGGTGGAAAAGGAAGATGGTGGCGTGAGCACTTTACGAACTTTGTTCATTTTGAACTTGAATGCTCCACGTTCGCACTGCAGCGTGACTGAAGAATAAAGACAAGTGTCCTTCTGCAGATGGCTGTTATGAAAGCTGGTGAAGCCTCTGGCTACAGGAAGTCACAGGTGTGGTGGAGGCAGAGAGAGCTATAAATCACACACCACCCTGCCCAAACCGATTACAGCTGATGGGAGGGTGTCTATACATACAAAAAAAAAAAACAACCCCTAGAGAGGCAGGAGGGAGATACAGCCCTGTTAGATGATCTAATTTGCATGAAATGTATGTTATATGGGTGCTCTTTGCTTTGTACTACCAAAGTTATTTTGACACAGGTTTAGTATTTTTATATAAATATTATAGCCTGGAAAATGCCTTACAATAGCTTGCAATCAGCAGCAGTTTGACTTGAAAGTGTTATCATGCCAAAGCCGATGAGAACAATTCTAAGACCTTTGTATGTATATGTATATATGTATGTATATATATGTATGTATATATATGTATATATATATATGTATATTATCTGTGCCACAACTTTAATAGCACCAACCATTCCCATGTTATTACGGTGTTTCCATATAAATGGCCCACCCTGTATATTGTAATGATTCTGGGACTTTTGACCCAGTGTTTTGTGTTTTCTATTATTGTGATGTCTTTTGGTTCTGGTTTTCTATTTCTTTGGGTTTTGGTTCTGTTCTTCGTCAGTTTAGTGTTTAGTCTTTTCTGCCTGTGTATTCCTGTGCCATGTCCGCATTTCTTAGTCTGTCTTTGCATGTGTGAGTTCCTGTTTTATTTTGTAGGTCTGTGTCTCTCATCAGTGTTTCTAGTTTCACTTCCCTTCTCTCATTATGTCCAATTATTCCCAGCCGTGCCTCCCTCCTGTTTCCCATTCCCTGATTGCCCTGTGTGTATTTAAGCCCTGTGTTTTCTTGTGTGGGTTGCTGGTTCATCTGCGTATCTTCTTCCGTTGTCTCTCCCTGCATCTCCCTGCATCTACGTGTGTGTCTCTAGGTTTCTGGTTTGTTTTCCATGCTTAGTTTTTCCCAGTTTAGGTTTTACTGAGTTCTGTTTATGCCACCCTCGCCTTTTTGTATATTCACCCTCCATTAATAAAGCTCCCTCACTTCAATAATGTCTGCATCCTGGGTGCTTTAATAATTTACACACAGCTTGCCCCGCAATCCGGCAACAGTGGTCCCTGTGGTAATTGGAGTACTAGGTGCAGTGACTCCCAAGCTAGGCAAATGGCTTCAGCAGATCCCATGAACAACATCGGAGATCTCTGTCCAGAAGAGCACAGTCCTAGGAACAGCTAAGATACTGTGCAGCACCCTCAAGCTCCCAGGGCTTGGTAGATGCCAGGAGAACTTGTCTGACTGTGTTTGGTGGAGGGGAGATTATGGTGTTGGGGTGTTTTCCAGGAGCTGGGCTCGGCCTCTTAGTTACACTGAAACTCTTAATGCTTCAGCATACCAAAACATTTTGGAAAATGTTTTGGTATGCTGTTTGGTTGAGTTGGGGATCCCCAACTCAACCAAACAGAACACCTTTGGGAGGAATTAGAGCAGAAATTGTGAGCCAGACCTTCTCTTTCAACATAAATTACTGACCTCATGAATGTGCTTCTGGAAGAATGGTCAGAAATTCCCAGAAACACACTCCTAAACCTTGATATGGTTATAGCTGCAGAAGGTGAATTCAGATAATCCTGCTGCAATACAGTACATATATTGCTGCAATCTAAATAGAGTTAATTTGTTTACATTTCCTATTAATGACTGGTTCAATACACACAGAATATTGAAAGTATTAGGCAAAAGAGCAAATGACCCTGTTCCAATTTTTCCTAGCTTGTGTGACTTTTCTGCTTCTATTTTTAATCTTGTCCTACAGTTGGTTTACATAACTCCCACTTCCAAAACAGTAAGTAAACAGCCACTCTCTCTCAGCCATGCTGTATAGCCATATGGGACTTCAGTTCTCATTAGCCCAGGACAGCATAAAACAAGCTGGCTGAAAGGCATCAGAGATAACTGCCATTCAGTAAATACGCACACTAGGTGCACTGGAATCAATCAAAGTGAGAGATAGAGAAACTAACGGCAGTGTTTTATTGCAGTGTAACTAAAAAAAATTTCTATTTTTAAGCAGATGCGAACAATGATTAATATTTAAAAGGCATGAAACTTTTGAAGTTCATAGTGTACTTTTCACTTGAAAACTGATCACGTCATGAGCAGCAGATGTTGTCTTTTCATCGCACCTTTTTCAAACAGGGTAAAACCTCTGTGTTAAATATTACAGGGCACCCTCTCTGCACGAGGACAGGCTGCAGTGACAGGAACACTCAAGTTAAGTGCACTAGTGAGTTCACTGAGGAGACTGGATGAACTGTGCAGGTTTGGGTATTTATAGCTGACAACATAAGCGGGGAGTCCAGGAAGACTAAAGGTCTGTGCATACGTGCGCTGGCAGGTCAGCTCACCGGGGCCACACCGTGATTATGGATGAATAATCTAGCTGACATATCAGCATGATGTGTGACTGAGCAGCATGGATGGGTGGTGATGGCGCTGGGGTTTTGTTTGGGCTCTTAAAGGATATTTTGCTCTTTTTGACCCTGCATGAATGATTACTTTAATAATGCCAACCTTACACTTTTCCAATTCTCCCTTCAAGCTGTATGCAGCACTTCACAAACATCACCAATAAACCAGTAAACAGGGAAGCTGTTCACTTTCCAGAGTATATGAGAGATGGCAGGCAATCAGATCGGGATAAGGACCAATTATCTCTCTGCAGCTGAGTGAATAGTTGAACTCCCAAACGTCACTATAGCAGTCTCCATGATAAGTGTACAGTCAGGTCTTCAGAATATTAACAGACCAGGTCAGGGACACGCTGACAGACAGTGGTGCATTGAACACCTTGCTGCAGGAAACTTTCTCACATGACTTTAACTGCTGCAAAGCATAGAGGGATACAGTGATGAGGGCAGTCCCAGTTGTTTTGTATCATCTTACAGATTAGTTTAATTCATGTGAACCCAGAGTGGACAGTGGCTTGCTGTTGCCCCTGCTGGATTAAGCACCGCTCCCACGCCCCCCTTCCCTGTCACCCCTCTCAGCCATCTCTGCCTTTGCCCTTTCCTCTGTTGAGCCAAAAACAGACACCAGCCACAGGTGGTCTCTGTGCTTTATTGGTTCTGACACACATCTCTTGCCTTAAGAGCTTAGAGAGACAATTAAAAATTCATTAGGACACTGAAACGAGAGAGGGGGCAAAAATAAATAAATAAAAGAAACGGGACAAACAAAAATATATAACCTTGCTGTGGCTCTAAAGATCTCTGACCTACCATTTACAATATGTCTCGCTGGCGGTATTATTGTGCACGTCTGTGTGTGGTTTCGTTGTAGTGTAACTATAGAGATACAGCGCTTGTCTAAAACAAAAAAGAAGGTTGCCCTGGTGCTGCCCTTAGAGTCACGGGGGAAACGGACATTTTCTTTAATCTCTGCTTTGTTGTTTCAAACCGTTGATTAAAGTCTCTTCTGTGTTTAAGCAGTTCGTTTCTCACTTCTTCAGTCCATCAAAACAAAGGTGGGGATTATGTCTCAAGTACACTATCGTCAGACATTTGAACACATTTAAATGATTCTGAATAACAAATATTTCCCTCATGTTTTTACTTTTACTTGCAAATTAGCCTTTACTGTCACTCTATAGCTTTTTTTTAAAATAAGGAACTGAATTTGTTTTTCTCCTTGACGTATCCTTGTTATAACACACAACACCTTTAAACCTATTCCTCCTGTTCCCGTGTAATCATTAAGTGTGCATATCCATGAGTGGTGATTATCAAGCTAGTGAGTCTTGAAGGGCTTCCATAGTCTTTTGTAAGTAATCAAGTAGAAATAAGACCAATGTACTTTTATTTGTTTTTTAAGAAGCATAATTACTGTGTACAGTGTGTTAAAGACATCATGTGGACTTTTAAGCCTACTAGCATGATGTTTTGAAAGATCTAGTTTCCTTTTTATTTGCATGAACACACAAACACTCAGGACTGTGAAGGTCCAGCAAAGACAGTGGAAAAAGAACAAGTAAGCAGCAGACGTTATAGCATAAAATCTTTTGTCAGGGACGATTTTACTATATGAAGAAAAGAAATAGAAAACATATTCAGGTAATAAGTCTTTTCATTGCTGTTGAAAATTAAAATGATATAAACTTATGGTACTGTAAAAAAAAGTATTTACCCCTCTTCTCCAGTTCTTATGTTTGTTTTTTTTGCATATTTGTCACACTTACACATTTCACATCATTAAACAAATTTTAATTATCCAAACCTACCGAGCCCTGTTTGAAAAATAACCGTCCCTCAGCCTCCCGCTCCTTGTTGACTTATAAATAACAGTAATGTACTTAATTCAGATCCAGATAAATTCACACTGCAGTTCTATCATGTGATTACTTGTCTTACAAAGATTCTGAACGACAGGTGAATAGAAAGAAAAACAAAACAAAACATGAAACGTGACTTTTTCCTCCTGCACACTTCTGCTTCACACATGTCACAATCTGAAGAAACAGGTGACAAATGAAGTCACTGACATCTATCAATCTGGACAGGGTTACAGACTGGCTTTTGGACTACACAAAGCTTGTGTCCACAAAAGGTGAAAACTTGGGACTGTGGGGAACCTGCCCAGGAGTGGCCGGCCCACTGAAATTTTATGAGTTTTGGGAAGCAATGTAAACAATTTAGAAGGTTTGAGTCCCATTAAATCAGACATGTAATTAAAAACAGCATTTCATAAAAATAACATCACACAAACAGTCATGTGTCAATCATAGTGGTGGTAGTATGATGGTCTGCAGCTGCTTTGCCGCTTCAAGATGTGGACTTGCCGTAACTGATGGGATCATGAATTCTGCTGAATTCTACCAGAAACTCTGTCTGGGAATGAGTTAAACATGAAAAAATCCTCCAGTGTGGCTGAATTAAAACAGTGCTGCACAGAAGAATGTGTGTGAATGTGTGGATGACTGGATATGTAAAGCGCTTTGGGGTCCTTAGGGACTAGTAAAGCGCTATATAAATACAGGCCATTTACCATTTACCATCAAGAATGGGCCAAAATTCCTCCACAGCGATGTGAAAGGCTCATTGCTGCCAAGGTTGGGAGAGCAGTTACTTTGGATAGCTTTTTCATCTCACTAAATGAAATCATCATTTAAAAAGGGAATTTTGTTTTTACTCAAGTAATCTTTGTCTAATATTAACATTTGTTTCATGAGCTGAAGTATGGAAAAAAAAAATCATGAAGGCAAATACTCCACGGCACTGATTTATGTCTGTAAGATTGACTTGACAAGCTGCAATAGTTCAAATATGTCTCAAAATGCCAGATGCAGCTTTAAACATGCCTCGTGCTTTGCAAAAGAGTGACTCACAAAATATAAAAAACAACAACAACAACAACAACAACTATAACAAACCCACCATTAATCCACCTGCAGCAAGTATGAAAGCATGCATGAATGATGCAGTGAGTCAGTGCTCTGCACAATGAACATGATTCACAGGACTGTTGTGAGGGTACAATGTACTGATTAATGAGTCCACAGCAGAAATACAGATCAGATTCATTTATTGTACTGATTATAAATGACATATGAGGCTACTGGCTGCTAGATGCCATTCCAGAGTACATGATTTGTTCTCTCTCTTTATTGTTTCTACCCATTCTCCCGATATCTGTTGGACAGCTTTGTGTTTTTCATCGTTGAACTCAATTACATGAGCAACCAAATGTCAGCTCATTTATCTTGTGGTGGGACTGGTGGTGGAGTAGACTTCTATCATGTCGCTACTGATAGAAGTCTACTGCTCTACACTTCCGTCTCCACCCAAATGTCTTCCCACATTACAAGATTGCGCTTTAACCGTGTAAATGTAAAATATAAACTCTGTCCCCATCTACCCAAATGCACACACACTCAAAATACAATTTAGGTCACTCGGTTTTAGGATCCTCTTCTCTAGATGTAAAGATGCGAACTCGGTCTACCTAATTCTGCTTTCTCTCCTGTACACAGTCAAAGAGTCCTCCATGCTAAGTATCCAGGTGTCCCATAGCGTCACTGCCACTCCTTCTTCTTCACATTACATAATGTGACAGCCCTTCAATACTCAAGAGTAATTGTGGAGGTTGTGAATATCATCGCAGTAAACTGAGTGCATTACTGTCACACTGAAACCTATTTAAGTCACAAATGATGTGTTCACAAACACATTTATTGTTACCAAATCTGACGCAGTCACCACTGAGGAATTATGCACTACTCATACAAGTTTATAGTCTCAGTAGTGCAGTAGTAGTAGACAATTTGACCTTTACACTGAGCCCAAGATGATTGAAATGCTTTTGATTTGAAACCTTGCTGTGACAAATTTTTAAACTAGAAGATAATGATAGTTTTTCCTGGAAAATGTTTTTCATTCATTCATCCATTCTGTGAGATCTATGATTTAAATGAGTAGTTTGACAGTTTGCATCCATCCATCCATTCCGCTTATCCTTTTCAGGGTTGCGGGGGGTGCTGGAGCCTATCCCAGCTGTCTTAGGGCGAGAAGGATGGATGGATGGCTGGATGGTTAGTTTGACAGTTTGCTAAGTACATTATTAATCTTCTTACTGAGAACTGAGAAAGGTAAAAATCCCGCAATTTGGTTTAACACAAACACTGGACGGCGGGGCAAACTGCTAAACTGGTCTGTCCAAAGGTAACGCAATCCTTCCAGCCCCAATAAAGCTCATCCTAAAAATTATGTACAAATTTTGGGCAAGTTTTTAAAATTTGTGCGACTGTAAATGTTTTATAATATATACAATTGCATGTCTATGGTGTTTAATGGCGTTTGGTGTAAATAAATAAAAATAAAGTGTCTTTGATTTCATTTTTTATGGTTTAACCCTGTCATGGATGAATTATGACAACCTCAATCAGGACTTTTTTTTAAAAGTGTTTCTATTCATCTTTAAGCATGAAAAGATGAATAAAAATACGTAAGAAAAAAATCCTGATTGAGGTTGTCATAATTCATCCATGACAGGGTTAAATAACAATATTTACAATGAAACACGGCATACATCTATAGTAACATTAAACGACCAGAGGGTGGCAGGGTATGGAGTGACACATCAGTGTCCAACGTAGTGGTCTATGTGCAAGTATACCATCAACACTGACACAAATACAAGAAAACTGTCTTTGAATAGCTGCTCACTGTAGCGACCACTATGCGTGAAAGGGTTAAATAAATAAAACATATTAATTGTGAGCTTTA
Organism: Pundamilia nyererei; assembly: GCF_000239375.1. Lineage (NCBI taxonomy): Eukaryota > Metazoa > Chordata > Actinopteri > Cichliformes > Cichlidae > Pundamilia > Pundamilia nyererei. The sequence goes on along the minus strand of NW_005187412.1, from coordinate 4,179,043 downwards.
TATTTGCTGGCAGGTAAATTCTTATTTTATCTTACATCGTCGTTTTCTAATATTTTCCCAGCTACATGATTGGCTTATCTTTTTGTCTTTTTTGCAATTTCAAATCTTTCATCCAAATATGCAATCACAAGCTCCACAGATTCCTCCAGTTCCCTGATTTGGGAGGCTGATTTATTATGTAGTGTATTTTAGAACTTGTTTTCAGACTTACCTCTAAAATCTAACTTGCCTATCAGCCATTACAATGCGAGTGTCCATTTAAAACACATTTGCATCAATCAAATGTTTCTTAATATTGCCAAAAACAAACTTCCATGTACCATATGTCAGCATATTTGACATTAAAAACCAAGGTACTTGTGTGTTGAATACCAATTTCTTTTAAATTTCGTTGCTGTGGTAAAGGTGACCAGTGAGCTAATAAATGTACTTTCCAAATGTCAAACAATCACTTCATGGTAAGTTACAAAAAATGTTTTCACTCTTATGTCAATCGAACTGTTGGGTTGCTGTTTATGGATTCACAGAATAATCTGTAAACTGCTTACAGCAGCAATGGCAAGAATAACCTCCTCCCTGCATTCAAAGGGATCTCAGTTGTGACAGAATAGCTCAAATTAAGCTATTCTGTCAAGAAATAAATTAATGACATTTTATACTTCAAAATTCTCATTATTTATAAATATAATTAATTCGTACAATACAGAATTAAAATAAGTACACAAGAAACACATTATTTCATGTTATACATTGTATGTTATACCCTGAAAAGATAGACCGACACAGCATGAGGGTCCGCTATATATCATAATGTTTTTATTCTACATCTCTGTGGCTGGAGTCCCATTCATTTAGTCAGTACTGATTTAATAAATACACAGATCATTCTTTAATATGCAGACAAAATACAAAGCTAAAAATAAAAATCTGTCCAAAATAATATTTGTGTCCGACACCTGGCACAATGGAAATGGCTCATATAGCAACTGATAAAGTGCATTTCTGATACTTGAGGCAGACTGTTATCAAAATAAACTGAATTAATGGATTTTAAAAGTAACCTTAACTGTTTCCTATGAGGAGGCTGCAACATGATTTCTAATTACAAACAAACCCCATTATAAATTAACAGGTGACAAAAACACTGCTGTCATTAAAAAACAACACAAAAACAAACAAAAGATTAAAAAAAACGTTACAAATAAACTACTCATTATGCTGTTGTGGCTCCTTGACATACTTTTTTCTCTGAAATTTGTGAAAGGCTCATTAAAGCCCTTTGAAAGCAAGGTTTAGATTTGGAGAGAGGAAACAAGGACACCCGGGGAGAGGATATGGATTTGTTGTGGCAGTAGACTCACTGCAAGGACTTGCTGTTGTGCAGTTAATGACCTTTTCAGTCATGATCCATAATATGTGGACAAACCTGAAAGCGTTTTTTTAACTTTTTCAGAACTTTTTCATTTAAAGTTTTATGTGTTTCCATTTGAATGGCATTTACATTTGACTTATAGGAACTCTTGAGCCTCAGCTTTTTTGGAAACGTGTTAGGTGATGAAAACACCTCAAATTAGCTTAAACCAGGAAATGGCTTGGTCTAAAAACTGGATACAAAAACAAAACTCTCCGCCTACCAGCACCTCTAAACCTCACAAAGGTGTTACTAAATTGTTTCTTTGTTGACACCAATAATCGTCTAGAGTGGTTACTTGGCAACTGTTTATTTGTTAATTTATTTTTTACCCTGGACATGAACCACAGAAACTCACATTAAAAAAAAAACAACTCCATTAATAAAAAAAAGAAAGGTAAGGAAACTTTCTATGTGTTTATAAGCAGATTTGATCATGTTTGTATAAACCCAGTCCAAGAGACAACATATGGGGCTTAATAATGAAGGTGATGCTTAATGCCAAAAACTGCAGTTCTTCAAATGACCACTTGAGGCTGATTTAAAAAGCAAGTCAGTGGTAAAATGGTCAACATCTTAGCAGAAATAAACATGTTTACTACCTGTAAAAAAAAGCGACTACAAAGACATGACTTATTATGCCCACAACACCACAACAACTTAAACATGATGTAAAGTAGACGTTTAGGGTTTTTTTAATAAAAAAAATAATAGGCCACCATTGTTATTTATGGTGCAGGTAGGCTAGATCAGCGGTCCCCAACCTTTTTTGCGCCACGGACCGGTTTATGCCCGACAATATTTTCATGGACCGGCCTTTAAGGTTGCGACACTTATTTTGTTGTATTTATCTGCGACGATAAATACAACAAAATAAAACTAGTACCGGTACCGAAAAAAAGATTTATTCATAACACGTGAAAAGACCAAGGAAAACCGAGTAAACGATAAAAACGATAACAAAATAACGCTGAAAACCGATAAAAACCCTGAAAACTATACATTTCACACCTGAGCCTCAACTCTCGCGGCCCGGTACCAAACGACTCACGGACCGGGACCGGTCCGAGGCCCAGGGGTTGGGAACCGCTGGGCTAGATAGCTCATCCCATTCAACTAAAATCTGAGAATGACATAACTGAACATGAAAAGACTGTTGGCATAACTCAGAATTAAAAAACAAAAAACGAGGATGACCGTCTCCCAGGTTGAGCAGGCAACCATGTGCTGAAAGGCTAAATGCATTTAACCGGATTTGACTTTGAACCGTGGCCCTTTGTGGAGTGTCTTCCACCACTCTCTCTTCCTGCTTTCTGTTTCCTCTTCACTAATAAACCCCAACAATGAAGACGATCACAGAGCTGAAGAAGCAAGCATGGGACAAAATCCTTTTCTGTGCAGCCACTTGAGAGGTGTGAAAGTGTATCAGGTTATGATAAAATGTCTTTCCTAACCTGTAATTTCAGGCTACCATCCACCTTTTCAATGTAGTCAATCTCTCCTCAAGACACTTTATGTTTATAGACTCTTAAACACACTTTGGTGCACTTTCAAAGGCAGCACCTGCCATAAGTTATATTTTGCTGCCTGCAGAGCATCTTTACATTTAATACTTTCTGTTCCCAGGCTATCTTAAAGTTATTTTCACTTTCACTTGCTGTCTGCATTTTTGGGGAGACAAATTATAGGTGCAGCTTTTGGTCTTAGCTGCTGCTTCTCACCAACAACAACAAAAAGTGTTTGTGAGCTCTAAATTAATCAAATGTGTTAGTACAGAAGTGTCAAGAACACAGCTCGGGGTCTTTTGGAAGTTGTCTTCATCCGCATGTGCCCGATCATTTCCCTTTCTCTTGCTATGGATGAGAAAACTGTGTAGATTAATATCTCTTTTCTTGTTTCCTTTAGACATTTCGTAGCGTTCATACATTATGTACTTGGTTGTGAGACTGATGTAATGAGTCGAACTCGTTTCCATCATCAATCCAGAGTGCATTGCACATGTAAAATAATCACAGCCTTTATAGGTCATAATATGGAATAACGTTGCTGCTTTTTTAATGGATGAAATTCATATGTTTTTAACATAATGCTTTAGCAAGAGAGATTATTGATGGCATATTAAGGACCACAAGTTGAAATAGGCAGGGTTCCTTTTTTCCTCTCTTTGAAAACAGGAAAGGGATGACAATCTTTTCACAGAGTAAGCGAATAAACCCATTCTTCACCTTTCTCTACTTTTTAAACTATTCCAAGTCATACTTTGGGTCACAGCCACAACACAGATTTACGCGTCTCTTAGTTCTTCTCGCCATGCGGGGGGGATTGATCTCGTTGAAACAGCAGGGTCACACCCTTCCTGAAGCGGTGGTCCCTGACGCTGTAAATAATAACATTACAGCAACTGTTTCCTGTCAGAATCCAGAAGGCAAAAAAGGAGAAATTACACCAGGTGTATCCCACCACGTTCCCGAGCACAAACACTGCAATGGGCGTGAAGGATGCTGTAAAGGCAAATGTTAATATGCCAATTGTTTTGGCTGCTTTGATGTCTGAAAAAGAGGGCCTGTGAGGGCATCCTCCACCTCCTCCTCCTCCATCGCTCAGACTCCCCTCTGAGAGTAGTTTGCGTTTTTGGGAGTACCGCCGAATGCTAGTGAAAGACACGATATTAACAGCCAATGTGCCACCGAGCAGTGTGAAATCGAACGCTGGGAATAACAACAAGATGTTGGCATCAGGCGGGAGATGGCCTCCAAGCATGAGTGGGGTGTAGTTACACATGCGACTGCACTCATTGTACTCCAAAGTGAAGTTTCTGCTGAAGATGAGAGGCGCTAAAGCCAGCAGAAAGCTGGAAGCCCAGGAGAACAGGATGAGGAACAGAGTTCGTCTTCGGGTCACCAAGGCGTCTTTTTGGAGTGGCCACAGGATGGCCACACTGCGCTCCAAAGTCATTAGGAAAATGGTGCTGATGGAAACAAATGTGCATCCAGCAAACACTGGACCAATCAGCATGCAGGGCTGCCATGGGCTTACTAGTCCACCACGAGAAGAGGAGTTGGCAGGGGAAGTAGAAGTACCCTGATACCAAACAGGGGGCGTGGTGGTTACCATCAGAGAGATTTCAGTGTAGATGGAAAAAGGAACCACGAGGACACCGACCATCATATCTGCTATAGCCAGAGACACTGTCACAGAGAAGAAAGAAGAGGAAGATGTCATGTTGGATAGCTGTATTTAGTTTTCCTTATTATCATTTACTTAGCATTTTACCATTAATCACAAGAACTGCTTTATTTGCAGAATTTAAATATATTTATTTATTTATTTATTTATTTATATTTCTTCATACATTCTTATATAGTTCTATACTGTGTATTGTGTATTTTGTTGTACAGTTATTTTATTTTCAACTTTAATTTATATATTTTATCTTATTCTTTCCCAGTTAAATTTACCCTTCATTCTAATTTGTGTTGTACAGTTATTTCATTTTTAACCTTAATTTATATTTTATTCCTTCCTAGTTAAATTTACCCTTTTTAATTTTTCATATTTATTTCTTATCTTATTCATAGCCTTTTTTTTTCTTTTTTTTTTAGGTCACGAGCAGTTGTCTAAGCATTTCACTGCATATCGTACTGTGTATGACTGTGTATGACTGTGTACGTGACAAATAAAATTTGAATTTGAATTTGAAGTTGATTTATAATACTTTATAATCCCTTCTGGTCACTGCCACCTTGTGAAAGGAATGCAATACTTATACATTATACATATAATACAATTTACAATATATTTATTGCTTAAAATTAAAGATTCTCTTATATCTCTCTAGACTGAAAAAAAAGTCTTCTTTAATATTACTGCATTTTACAAACAGGAAATTAAATTTTACTAAGGAATTGTTTTTTGCGTTTCTTGAAATTAGAGCCCTACCAATATAATGTTGAGGGACGATATATTGCCCAGTAATATCTATGTGATATACCAGAGGATAAATTAAAATACAAAAGGAAAGAAGAGGTGGAACAAACTCTTATAATCTTGTTGTTAGTATTAAGGTTGCATAGTTTGTCCACCAGAGGGCACTCTACAACGTTCCTGCATGTGTTTGGAACCACACAAACACAACAGCCAGCAGATACAAGAAATGTAAACCAGTGATCTATGACTTAATGTATCAATATGAACAGAATCGTTATATTATATTAGTAAGGAGTTATAAATAACTGCACATGACCAATGTCAGGTAAATCTGTTTATGTTTCCTGTGCCTGAAAGAAAAAAATATATCAGCTGATATCAGATTTCATATCAAATATCGGTAAATATCTGATGTTGGTCGGGCTCTACTGGAATCAATCCATGAAACTTGATTTACACTCTAGATGTACATGTTAAGATGTGGTGATAAAGCAGTTCAATTATTATTTTTTAATTCAATTCAATAAATGTTATTTATATAGCACAAAATTACAACAAAAGTTGTCTCAACACACAGTTCACAACATTTACCTTTCAGGTATCCCTGTGGTGTTCTCGACTGTCTGGTCTGCACAAACACTGTAAGTGTGACCACGTTCCCAACCACGATGGCAAATGCTAGGCTGACCATGAATACCACTGCCAAGGTGCGATTGAGAACCCCACAGCAACACACGGTACATAGTGGGGCCAGTGAATGGCCTGACCCCAGTCCTGCCTGAGCAGCTGCAGTCAGGTTAAACGGACAGTCAGTGGTCACCAGCAAAGCTGCCGTACTCCCAGGAACACTGACGTTGGGAAGCAGAGCAGTCATGTCCCAGGTTAGACTGGTTTTAAGGCTTGTGATGCAGTGGTGGCGGGACCACTCAGGAGACCATGTCTTGGACTGGGAAACTCTCCTAATGGGAAAAAATAGGTAAGCATTGAAAAGCTTATATCACATAATAAGCACATTATGTCCAACAGTTAACAGTCATGGTATTTCTCTTTTTGATGGCCGAATTGAACCAATGTTTTTTTTTCTAATTCTCTATTTCTAAAAAGATTTTCTAAATGCAGTTGTTAAAAATCGCATTAAATTAGTTATTTCTCATGATTTCAATAGAATTTTTTATTTTTTAACAAATGTCAGATCATTTTAGGTCGTTCATACCAGACACAATAGCACTTTTGCAGCACTCAAAATCACATCATTTAAAGCTTTGAATCGGTTACTGCAGTCAGTAGCAAACCTTTTAATATATATGTATCATCTGCAAATTTAGGGATGTTTGATTTTAACCTCTGAAAGCCACCATAAGACATAAGTGGGTATACTCTATATCTTTGCTGCCATTCAAACAGTGGCATTAAAACATTTCTTACAAACATAGCTTTTAATATAAATTGAAGCATGTAATCCAATAATATGCTTGACTCAAAGGGTTTGAAGTGCTAAAAGTCTGTAGTATATGACATGTGTAGGGTAGAGAGGTTGTGCTTATGTTGCAGTACAGATATGTTACACTAAAGGCTGAATAAAAAACAACCTTACAAATCATAGGTAGTCTTCTTTTTCTCCAGCTGGAGAGTATTGGCACTGAATTTATTACTTGTGTGTACCAGCTACGTGCTGTTTCTGTGCCCTAACACTGTTGGAAGCACCTCGATGCTGTCAGTTCCCATGCTGAAACTCTGAGTTCAGTACCAAATGTCTGTCTCAGCTGACAACTAAATACACGAGTCCTTCAATCATTTATGCTGTTCACTGGGCCAGAGAGCAGGAAGGTACGCACAGAGGACGAAACAAAAGGTAACAGGAGTGGACATATTCAGACCAGAGCAAAACCAAATCAAAGCCTGCATTTGCTGTGCAGCTTTGTGTGCATGGTCAACAAAACATCACAGCTGTGGCTGAAATCCTTTCACTAATATCAGCAGGGAATTAGAGGTTCTTGAGAAGCAAGGGAAACACTTGTGTATTTTTTCTGTGACTGGCTCATGGTTCAGGGTTGAATTAAGATCAGATATGAAAGACCCTCAAAGCTTGTCTGGAAACAAGGGCCAGATATAAAACAACCTGACGTTTTACTTGTTATTAGCAATATAGTGAAGTGGGTTTGATCCTGGGAGGAGACAAAAAAAATTATATGATATCATGGAAACGATATCACGCTAAATATCTGCTAAACGAAACACGTGGTGACCCTTCGTGAATAAGGGATCAGCTGAACGTAGCTTTATGAACAGAAAAATAAATTTCTATTTATAAAGCTGATAAGAAATTTCATCATTTTGAAATTTTGGTCACTTTGTTATTTGTTTTAATTAAGTGACTCTTACTGAGATGTAAGATTTTACAAACAATAAATTAGATTACACAGATGCACCTTTGGTACAAGTGACTTCAGTCTCCAGCATGTGTGGGTCAATCGTTTACTTGCTGGAAACACTTTTACTTCCTGCTAATGTTGATAAGGCCTGTCAGATTGCAAATGTCTAGATGTCAGTGGTGTGTTCACACTTATCATCTGAGTAAATTATAAACAGTGTTCTCATTATTGGAGGTTTTCCATCCCTGGTTATCTTGAAACGAAAAAAAGACATTTGGTTGTCTGACATTTCTGTTTTTCATGTAACAAAAAGATTTTGGATCACTCCTAACGCCTTAATTTTAATTTGTTATGTTCTGTATTGGCTGCTTTATCTCTTTTGCTTTTCAACATACTAGAAATCCTAAGTATGTGATTACTTTTCATGTTTACCCATCGTTTGCGTATGCTTATGAAACAACGGGGCATGCTGTTCCTCATAGGTACAAATGAGCTTTCGTGGTTTTCTCACCTTTTCACATTGTAAAATAAAGAGAAAGAGCTTTATTTGTCTTCTTGTACTTTCAAAGCAAGGCTTTCCTGTCAAGCTCTCGTCACTTCTGATATTTCTTCCTCTGAGCTCATCTCTTTCATGTCAACCCTGCCTCAAAAGACAATTACGAATCTTTCGTTTTCATGGTTATGTTGTGCTGAGAAATGCAATTGCTGCTTGGATTGTTTAGAGACATTTTTTCAGAGCGAACGATGTTCTACATTTATACGTCCTGGCCACAGCAGCAGTCATATGAATGCAAAGGATAGACATGTGAGTCCAAAGTGTGAAGAGCGAGCACACTGTGATTAATTTTGGGCAACAATACCAACTCGGTCAGGGTGGTATTGTTGTATTGTTCAGTCTCTTTCTGCATGAAACTAGAGTGCAGTCTGATGTGTGCTGACAGTGTCGCAACACAAGCTTAAAAACATGTTGAATACTTCAATATTAACATTGTTTGTCTTTATCCTAACAGAAACATAATCTGGTTGGCCCCATATGCCTCCATGAAAACATTATTGTTGTTACAAATTAGCTGCACATAAATAACAGCAGACACATCCGGTGCATTTCTGTAATGTTTGTTTTTTGGTATCATGTTCCTGAGTTTCCCAAAGACCCCTCTGCTGCTCAAGCATGCTTAGGAAAATGCACAGCTGTAGCTCTCTGTGGAGTTCTGTTAAAATGAATTTTACATCCTCGCCGTCTCACAGCCCCACTGTGGTGCATCTGAAAGCTAACAATGGAAAGTTGTCGTCAGTGAAACCCAAACTGTCATTTAGTTGGAGTCATGTCTCTTTCAGCTGCGGTTCACAGCAAAAACCAAGGGGCAACTTCCAGGGTTTTAAAATTAGGACAATGGAGAAGTGTCATTAACTGCAGCTCCTTAAAGGAAGTCAGTCCTCCCAGACCTGCCATGATAAGATTACACTTTAGAGCAGAAATAAGCAGTCGATGGATGCTTTTATCATTTTTCTGCTTTTTGTTGTTGTTGTTTTGCACACTTAACACTGAGCTACAGTATCGATCATTCAAATAAAAAAAAGGCACCTTACTCAAGTGATGAACCAGTGTTGTGTTTACACAAAACAGACAACTGAACCTATTTTAAATTGTGTCTTTATGCACTTTGTTAATTTTAAACTTTTGTTCAGTGTCATTAATATATGCAGAGGAGCTCAGAGAGGTAAAACTGTGAGTGTCACAGTGAGCCATCTGTAAACACAGTGGAGGCTCTGTCACGGTTTGAGGCTGCACTTCAGGCAGTGGTGTTGGAGATCTTGTCAAAATTGATGGAACGTATTGTTGGATTTGTATCCAACATGCAATACTATCTGGAAAGCATCTGATTGACTACGATCAAAAACACACTGCTAGTGCAGGAAAAATGTGCTTGGGCAGAAAAACACATCATTTAGGATGATCAGATTGGCCTCCTAAGAGCCTGGACCTCAGTATTATTGAACCAAAACAGAACAAGGCAGCCAACATCCAAGGAAGGGCTTTGAATGTTCTTCAAGAAGCCTGGAGAACTATTCCTGAAGACTACTTCAAGAAATTACAAGAACACTTACCCAGGGAAGTGTTGTAGAATAAATACTGATTTTCAAGCTTGTTAAAAATGTACTAACTCATTTTCCAAGCCAACTTGAGACGTTTTCACAGTGCTCTGTAGTCTATGCTGTATCGTGCCAAAAGAAAGATCTCATTTCATTGCTTCCACCCTTGTAAATTAGTTTTATTTAACACAAAATATGACATTTAAAGCTATAAATAATTATTTTTCTGTATTTTTATGACTTTATCAGCGGCCAGAATATTTCTATGTTTTGTTCTTTTCTTAACCCTCTGATGCATGAATTATGAAAGCCTTGGTCAAGATTTTTTTCTTAAGTGCTTTTATTCTTCTCAGGACATGAAAAAAAATGTTCAACTCTTTTTTTCCCAAAAATATGTTTTTTTATAAAGTTATAAACTTGTCCACTCCAGTGGACTACATGCGCCTGAGCACTTAGCATGAAATACTGTGAATTTACTATAAAAATTAATTACCTTGTGTTCTATTGTAAATATACAAACACTTGTTTGCTTGTATCCTTTGAAAAACATCTCAGCAATTTTTTTGGAACTTTCAACTCATAAGGCCCCAATGTTTAGACGTAAATAACAAAACCAATCAACAGTCCTAGCTGTGAATCCTACACCTGAATATGGCAAACTATCTCCAACAAGAGAAACATTTTTGAGTCTACACAGTTCTATAACGATGCAGGACAGTATTACCAAGCCCTTAGTAGCATGCTGGAAGAAAACACAAACTGACATCTTAGTCTCTGCATCTCCAAACACTTCTGTGTTCATCACACCTAGGCTGTCCGTAGTTCCTATGTCTCTGTTCTGCTCTGGCAGCCACTCTCATCATCACTGGACTTATCACTGAACTCATCATCACTGCACTCATCAATGAAATCATCATCACTGGAGCTGGATGGAATTTCCTGGACTATTCTGTACGCTGCCTTATTCTTTGCTGCATTTGAAGTCTACAAAATATGATAAAATAATTATTATAGTAACTCAAACTACAGCTGATCTGCACAGAAATATACATTTTAAATGAGTAGCTTATAAATGTAACAATTATATGCTTACTTATAACCAAAACAGTCCCAAAAAACAGTGAGACAATTTATGACTTATGTAAAAAAATATAGTGGGTAATGCATGATGTCCACTACAGTGGACACATGGTTAATCGTAGTTTTCTACATATTAGACATAACAATTTCTTATTCCAAACAGATAATATCCTTCCCTAGATGTTACTGCATATCATCATATTTTTTTTACCTGTTGGGCTCTTTTAGCATATAAGGATTGACAGGATATGCCAGCAGTGGTCGGCAGGGGTGACAGTTTGTCTGCCATCTTTGATTCAGAGGAAATTTACTTGCAGTTGCACTAACTGAACACTGAATTGACCTCAATGGAGTATGGCAGCAGAGAGCACTCTAGAGGCTAATATGCAGTTCCACCATAGAAACCAATGCATTAAAGAGATATGTACGTTTTAGTAGCTGTCCACTCCAGTGACCACTATGCATCAGATTTTTCCTCTTTTACAGATTATACTAGATTATAGTTTATAAGTCTCAGACCAAAAACTTAATATACCTGTCATTTCAGTGCTGCAGTGGCCAAAGGCATTCATTTTATTAGCCAGATATGTTGAAAATCAATTCTGAGCTTCAAAGAATCGTTATCTGTTATTCAGTTCAGCAAAATTCAGATTGTGAGAAAATCCATCTGCCCTTTTGATTTTCTCTAAAGCTTGATATTTGCTCCCCCTCTGTGTCGGTAACACTGAGCTGCAGGCACAATGATAACTCAGCCTGAACAAGGCCAAGAGAGTGTTTAAAGAAGACTGTTTTCATTTTACAATTTATGAAAGCAGCTCTTGAAAATCTAAAATTCTTAAAATGGGTAGCAGCGAATGGTGAGGAATTATGACGTCAAGCATAGTTCAGCCTTTGACTGTGTTTCGTCTTTTTATGAGTGCATTCTTTTGTCTGAGAAAGATACAGTGTCATAGGGGTGTTTAAAAAAACTGATTCTAGTCTAAATTATATGCTCTTAAAATCAACAGGATTAGACAACTGCTTTCAAGTCAGAGTAATTATTTTACTTTAAATCTCCTGATGGTGCTGGTGGTAAAACAAAAGGAAAATTATTTAAGGGAGGATGGGAGATGAACCTCATTAAGGGGCTTTTTGCCCTTACCTTGAGTGAAGATGACAAGCGGAAGCCTTCCCTGTGGCAAGACCTCAGGCACAGTGAGACAAGCAGCTGACAGCAAAGACCGCACGCACGCACGCACGCACGCGCGCACACACACACACACACACACACACACACTCACAACAAAATAGGCTGCATGATGATTTACATACGAGCTTTTTCACAACTTGAAATTTCAAGTCCTCAAGACAAAGGTCATTTATTTCTTATGTCTCAGTAGAAATCAGTTCTGGACCAAAGATCCAACATCTAAACTGCTTAACTATCAACAGTTACCCTGCGCATTTGTTTGTGGGCGTTACGGCTGCTGTTTTTGTCATCTTGTGCGACTGATGTGCTTTTCTTTCCTTTTATAAAAAGCCCTCCACTGCTGTGTCTTAAATCTGAGTAAGAGTGTAATAATTAGAGTGTGCAGATTCCTGCATGGGATTGGTGTGGATGTTTACAGCTCAAAGATGGCCGCCATCGAGAGAGGCTTTGTACACCTTTTCTGTTACCCACCACAGATTTACTGGATACTTTATTAGGTGCACTTTGCTGCTATTTCCCCACATTTTCTCCAACATAGTTCTATATTAGGTTCTTTATAGTATGAGGAGATAACAAGAGGTGTACTGAAAAGTCTGATTTTAAATTTCCAATCAAATTCTCTCTACAATTGACTTCTTATTCCCTCTTGACAGGTTTTGCACAACTCTTCTCATATATTATCTGTGATTATAACATTTAATTCTAGTTCCCATCTCTCCTTAATATAGCCTGTGTTTTGGCATGACTCCTTTATAATCCTTTTGTAAATATGAGAAACATGTTTCTTAGCTGGGAGATGTTTTTCCATAATATTAATGCTGTTAGGAGTTTTATTAATCTTTTTCTTTATGGTTCAGGTATCTATAGCAGTCTTTAGGGGGGAGTTAGAATCGTTCCTGAAGTTCCTCTGTTCCCTGTCTTGTCATGGCACAGATTCAACAAGGTGCTGGAAACCTTGCTCAGTGATTTTGGTTCATATTGACAAGATAGCATCACACAGTTGCTCAATATACAATAATGCTTAGTTGTTACCAAGGGGCCCAAAGAGTGGCAAGAGAATATCCCCACACCATTACAATACCAGCCTGTCACTTCTCACCCTACTGCCTGGTTTGCAGCAGAAGTTGAGACTTCTCAGACAACATTTTTCTATCTTCTATTGTCCAATTTTGGTTGACCCATGGAAACTTTACTCTTAGTTTACTGTTTTCAGCAGACAGGAAAGGCAGCCGGTGTGCTGCTGAAGGTCATCTGCTTCAATATTTGACCTATCAAGCATTCAGAGATGCCTTTCTGCATACCTTGGTTGCAACAAGTGGTTATTTGAGTTACTGATGCCTTCCTATCATTTTGGAGCAGTCTGGTCATTCTCCTCTAACCTCTGGCATCTACAAGCCATTTTCACTCAAAGAACTCGATATTTTCTTTTTCAGACCATTCTCTGTTAGAGATAAGTGTGCGGAGAAAATCCCAGGAGATCAGTCGTTTCTGAAATAGACAAACCAGCCCGTCTGAGACAATCCACCATTTGAGTTATTCTTGCCTTCCTATAAACTCAAAGTAGTCTAGCCATTCTCCTCTGACCTCAACCTGATTCAGACGATTCCCCATAAACCCTGGAGATGGTTGTGTATTTCAGTACATCAACAATGTCGGAAATACTCAGAACAGCCCATTTAACACGAACAACCATGCCACATTCGGCCATGTTTCATCTATTCTGATGCTCGGTTTAAACTTTAGCAGGCTGTCTTGTTCATGTCTACATACGTAAATGCATGGAGCTGCTGCTGATGTGAAAAGCTGATTAGATATTTGGATTACTTTATTGAGCAGTGGAGCAGGCATACTTAATAAAGTGGTTGCTGAGTGTATGTAGTGTGACTCTACTTCATAGAGTAGTTGGTGCTTTGTTCTCAGATCTATTTTCTTTGTCTGTTTTCTGATGCACACAGTTTCACGAGTATGTTTTTACTTTTCTCCATTTTATATAAAAAAATCCTTCACATTTCATTTTTGCTTCTGAACATTTCTTACTCTACATTGTTTGCAGAACTCTTTAGTCAGGAAGGTTTTGATGACTCAGACTTTAAAGAGTGGTGAACTATTCAAGTTTTGAAAAATGTGAATGGGGTTTTGATTGTTGCAGCTGACTCAGGTACTATGTAAAATTCAGTAACTGCCAAATCGACTGAGAAAAACTGTAATGATCAGTTGAGCAGGTGACTGTATTTTGAACAGTTTTCTCAGGTTTTTGTGAATGAGAACGGCGTCACTGTCTTTTGGTTTGTTTCTTTTGCTAATACTATGTTGGTTGTGATTCGTTACATAGATATATGTTTATTTCATCTCCAGTTTTAATGAATCTTATCATTGATTACATCATATTAACTGCAAAAGTAGTTGCAGTGGCTGATAGGCACTCTGCCATGTCCACATTTTAGCACATAGCAAATAACAAATAAGTCTTCACATAATGACGATTAGTTATGCTCAGTCTCTGTCAACACTTCTTTAATTGATATAGACTTTGCAGGGCTGTCTACTGTGTAGTATGTTTTAAAAAAATATTTTCAAAAAATTCAATGTGCGTCATGTTTCTGAGGTATGAAAGTAGTAAATATATAAGCTACAGTATCAGTTCTTTGTGTGTATTCGAGTGAAATTCTCCTGTTTCTCACCTCTTTTGGTCTTCAGATCTTCCCCGATTTTATTTATTTATTTTTTTACTCAAGAAATAAATTGTTGAGTTAACAGCCATTTACAAGACTTGTTATCAGGTCTTTTTCTACAGGAATGTAGCGTTGACAACAATGCAAACCGATATGAGGAATAACAGTGAAGATGATGGCCATTAGAATAAATAATTTTGGAAATAAAGATGCCTCTGAACCCTGTGAAGCCTGAACCATGAAATAATTGCCAGACACTCTAATTTTTTAATTTATTGACATTTCCGACAGATTAAAAAAAAGTTTGCGTTTGCATGTGTGAGTATTAATTGGATAGTTTTTACTACATCTAACGTCTTTAGTTTTTTCTGAAAAAACTTTTTTCTGACTAAATAACTCTGACTTAATAAGTCATTTCTAACTATTTATTCGATTAGGTGTTCATTATTGGTTTCTAAACACATGCACAGATAAAACTAGCCGAAAGAAGCTCCAGTAACAATGCTGTGCTATATGGAGTCCTTTGTGGTGGAATAGCTGCATTTAGGTTGTTGTTCTTGCATGCAGTGAACCTTCTTTGACAGGGCTGTGTCTCTGAGTGACAGATAATGTAGGAAGACCGTGGGGGCCCGGTCAGGGCTCTCGAGCCAGGTCGCCTAACGCACACAGGGGTCATCTGCAGTAATAAGTGGGTCAGAGTCGCCTGAGGCCGACTGCCACAGCACATGAGCAGAAATACAATTTTGTCTTCACATCTTGGCCTGTCATTCTGTCTGTGTTTGTTTCACTGTGTACAGCAAACACATACAGGCACACGTTTAAAAAGGGTTGTTTTATAACCCTGTTCACAAAAACAGGGTTATAAAAAAAGAAGTGGGGACACTACAAAATGTGAGAACCTTATTAAAGGTTTTACTTTATTTAAAATAGTACAAGACTAACATTTCTAATGTTTGAACGCAGAAGTTTTGTTGAATATGATGCCAGCAACGTCCAAAAATTGGATGGACAGGAACATCACAGGGTTAGGGTTCAAAGGATTTAAAGAGCATTTAAAGAACACCAGGTGAAGGCACTGCTGTGGCTCACCTGGTTGAGCTGACCACCCTCCTGACCATTCTAGGAAACCAGTGCCAGTCTCTCCAGTCAAAATATGAAAAAAAAAAGTGATTCATTTATAAAATTGACAAAGATCCATCTCATATCCTTTTGCCAGAGTATGAGCTGCTGTCCTCAGACTAATCTATTTAAGCTGTAAGCATCTAATTTCCCATCCACACCTGGGATGGTCTGAGCTTCTGCAGTGCATGGGCTCATCTGTGTAGGCACCATTATTGTTAAATGATGTTGCAGACTTTGGAGTAATGCATGATGCCATTTTACAAAATCTTTCAGGGAAGGACTCCTAATTTCACACACACAATGCCAAATCGCCTTCTGCATGTATTACAGCACCATGGCTCATCACAAAGAGTCTGCCTTCAGTCCAGAGTCGTCCCCAACTTAAAATTGCACATTATGAAATGATGAAAAAATGTGAGAAAGGAAGCCCTGGATTGTTTAGTAACTAAAATATCAACAAATAAAGGGAAAGGTGTTTATCTCTAGAGTTACAGCAGTCAGTATCCTCAGTTCCCAAATTGAAAAACAAGGAGGTGATGAAACGTGTGGTAAACATGGTCGTGTCCCAACATTTTTAAACATGTTGCTTTCATAATAAATGAAAGCAAGTGTTCAAAAAACAAAATAAAACAATTATCCTTGTACTATTTTCATTTAACTTTAGAGTCTGAATGATCAAATCACTGCAGTTCAGTTATATAGTTGTATGCAGTTTATAAAGCATTGAATTTTTTTTTAAATGAGTTCACATTTTTGCCTTTGTTCGTGTGTTTTTGACATCATTGGGAATATTTTTGCTCTTG
The DNA here is from genome assembly GCF_000239375.1 of Pundamilia nyererei. Lineage (NCBI taxonomy): Eukaryota > Metazoa > Chordata > Actinopteri > Cichliformes > Cichlidae > Pundamilia > Pundamilia nyererei. The sequence continues at coordinate 4,162,373 of NW_005187412.1, read as the reverse complement.
TTCTGTCTGAAAAAACAAATCTCTGGCAGTGTTTGTTGTCACTTCAGTAGTTTCTCATTCTAGCTTTTCTTCTTTTTATTCCATTGCTTAAAATTTCTTAACATTACACTTAAAATGATGATCTGAACACTGAAAAAGCCCCTTTTTAACATATAAAGATACCCTATATGGAGAGATCATATAAGACATTCAGGGTGTACCCCCCTCTTTTATGGACTGCAACATCTGGAAATACTCTGGAAGTCCCTCAACCCTTTTTAAACCACTTAAATTAGGTTTTTCTTTTTCTGTGTGTGGTCTTTGCTGTGCATTTAGGGTAACAAATGAATACTTAGAGAGTACAAGAACAACAAGAAGAACAAAAATAGTTTAATAGGATTTTTAAATGATCCCAAACAAACTGAATAAAAGAAACTGTGCATCACAGACTTGACATTCTGGTATTTAACTGTAAAAACATATCAAACATTTGACAAATGTCCAGTTTACGCTTTTACATTTACACCCTTCTTCTCAGGTTTGTTTCCCGGGAGAAAAAAAATAGAAATCAATAATTTATAAATTAAAACCTATGTTTCTTTAAAATTACACTACAATTTCTAAAAGCTGTTTCTGTCAGTGATATCATGGTTCTCAAGGATTTCTATTGCCTTGTTTCCCAGTAATGGTATTTAATAATGAACTAAATACATTTGAAAAGTCCCATTCACCCACAAGATGAAGAACTTTTTACATCAGAGCATGTGTTTCTGGACTTGTCCTTATATGTCTTTACATCCTGTCTGTCCCTATCGAAATTATGCACAGCTAACAGACATCACACCCACCTCTGGACTCAGCCAACAGCTGCTGCATGCCTGAATGGTCAGACACCAAGCATGATACACCTGACAGATTAGCAGGTTAGTATGAAGCGTTTTCCCCAATACAAAGCACTGAAGGTTTGATTAGGCTGACACTGCTAGCTTACACTGATTAGGATTTCTTAAAAAGCTTCCAACTGAAGAAATTTTCTTGTTTAATAAAACAGAAGAAAATAAAAACATTAAAAACAACTGTTGTGAAAAATATCATTGAAATTGAACGAGACATGTATCTGTGTGGCCGCAGAGACTACTCAATGTTTGTGTCCAATAACAACCAGCAAAGAAAAATGCAATGGGACTATTTAAAATGTAAATATTTTGGTAAACTTAAAGTGAAAATATAAGTCTTATGCTTCAAATAATTATAGTATTTTTCTGAATGTTACACATTACAATTTAATTCTGTTAAGTGAGTAATTATGAGTTAATATTCAGAGCTAAATGCATACAGCGTGGGGATTTAGCCTTATATTATCAAGAAATTGTGTCTTTGAAATACTGTCAAAATAAAAGAGCTGCTGTCATTTAATCAAAACACAATTTACAAGAAATCTAATGAGACAATCTTACCGGCATTTCCTCAGAGCACTTGGCAAGACAGAGGTTGAGAGCAGGAACAAAATCCAGTATTTAGATGCTGACTTAGTGGAAATAAATTCCTGTTAAACACCGTCCAGTGGAGAAGAAAGTGGAGCTGTAGTCCTCATCATTCATTCTCCCGAGAAGCACACATTAAGCACAAAGCCTCTCACACACTCCGGCTCTCTGTGATTCAGCCTCTCCCCTCTCCTTCCTCCCACTCTCTCTCCTTGCATCTCCAGTCCCCACTACTTCACTGTTTCCCCTCTCTACAGCTTATCACATGCACACGGTCTTTCCCAGAGCTTCAAGGTAAAGTCCACAGCAGCACTTTGCTCCCTTTCTCTTTTTGTTGCCCTCCCATGTTTGGCCTCTCATGTGTCTCCCCCCACCCTCTCTCATCTTCTCTCTTTGGTCCTCGGTGCTCTGAACATCTGTCATGCTGTTGTGTCTCAGAGCTTCTGTTGCTGTTGAATTCTCACTTTCAGTCCACGCCTCATTATCTGCATAGACTCTTTGTCCTCAAGCTTATTGTAGCTTTCTTACATGCTTTCACTTTTGAACTTTTCACGTGCCTGTGCTGCTGAAAATCATCTCTAGCTCCATTTCAATGGCACCCATCGTTTGCCCCTAGTGGTCTGGGCCCATGTGCAAAGCTTGTCTAGCTTGAGGGTCACATCCATCCTCTGTTGTTTTCCTCAGGGAGAAAAGACTACAGCTTTCAAGTGAGACCTCCTACCTTCAAATATGATTGGAAACACTGAACATCAGGTTTAAGGACACAGCACTGATTTGTTCTTGCCTTAACAAAATCTCCACGAGACGGGCTGAAGTCATTCAACAGCAAATGGAGATTGAAATGGAAATTGAAGCATTCGGCTGAAGAAATGTTGATGAGGCCTGAGGAATAAACAACAGTGTACGTGCTGAGCAGCTTTATGTAACTTAATCCTCAAGGGGTTTGTAAATCTGCCAAATAAATAGGACATATCCCATGTTATAGTCAGGGAGCTATAGCCTGGTTTCTGTTCTGGTTGATTACATTTGGAGGCCTACCAACCTGAGTGACAGGTCCTTTGATGGTACAGCACTGTCAGCTATACATACTGTATCTATTGCTGTGTGAAGCCTGCAGACAAACTGAATGGCTCAAGCTCTGGTGGGAGTCACACTGTGAATAATCCAACATAAAACATGCAGTATTAACCTGAATGAAGTTCCTATAAGATCAGGGACAACACATGTGTTAGTGATTTGTCAACCCTTCCTTTCCTTCTTTTTTACTTTGTTTCCACAATCAGAGGAGTCGCCCTCTGTTGGTCATCATAAAGAATGCAGGTTTAACTTCTGTCTGTGTACATTTTTCCTGCCATTCCCACATACTGGATTGATTCATAGCAACTTTACTCAACCTTGCCTTCCAGAGCAATGCCGCTAACAAAGCTGGGTAAAGGACAAACATTTGTGACATTTTCTGTCCCAGAAAAATATTTGCATGATCTGAGTAGTTCGCACCCACTGACACGGTGATGAGGTTGAAATGTGGACTTTCAGAGAACAGAAGGGCTTCCTAAATGAACAGCTCTGTGTCTGACCCAATTAAAAGTGCACTCGCCTGAGTGTCATCTCCTTAGCACCGCCACCATAAAGTGACTTACCCTGACATTAGTGTTAGAGTTTTAGGGTTTTGCTACCAAGTTATGTTCTTAAACTGATTACCCGTAGGAAATGTTTCTCAGGGCTCCCTAGAAGTCAAATCTTCACACCCAATTAGACTATATTTTAAGTACAGAGCATGAATATTAAATCTATCTAGTCAGTTACTGATAGTTTTTAATGCATGACTGAGAATGAGAGCATAATGGCCTCCACACATTTTCTGTCAGTACTCATAAAAAAATGAACACAAAATAAAATGTGTCAGGCCAGCACAAGCTGCCAAAACAGCTTCCCTTCAGTTTGGCATTGATTCTGCAAGTCTGAACTTTACTGGAGGGAAGAATACGATTTGTCCATAAGCAGTTCCCTCAGTTGGTCTTTTGATGATCTATCGCAGTGGTCCAAAAATCCTCAATACGTGTTGCAAACACTATAACATACAAGACTAATTCTGTGTAGCATGTAAATAAAAGCGGAATCCAATGCAAATCTCATATTTTATTTACATATCGAACTTTTTTTTTTTTTAAAGTGTCATTTTAAGGAAAATATTGAGTCTAATTTGAATTTGATGTCATTGACATGTCTCAAAAAACTTGGGACCGGGCCTGTTTACCACTGTGCAGCATTCCCTCTTCTTTTAACAGCAGCCCATAAATGTCAGGAAATTGAGGACAGCCTCGTCTGATATAGGATTCTAGTCCTGGGCCTTCTTTGCCATATTTTTGTTTGATGATGCTCCAAATTGTTTTCAGCTGGTGAAAGGTCTGGACTGCATGCAGGTCATGCTGTTGTAATAGATGCAGTATGTGGTTTACCATTGTCTTGCTGAAATATGCAACGCTTTCCCTTAAAAATAAATAGTGAGAGCATATGTTGCTGTAAAACCTGTATATACCTTTCAATACTGATGGTGCCTTTTTCACATGTGCCAATACTGCCAATTCCAAACTAATACAGCCCCATACCATCAGTGATGCAGGCTTTTGAACCTAGCACTGTTAGTCCCTTTAGAGGGTCACATCTTCCATGTTTTCCAAAAATAAATACGAATTTTGTTTTATCTGACCACTGAACACTTTTCCACTTCAATTCAGTCCATTTTAGATGCGCTTTGGCCCAGTGAAGATCGTGGCAATTCTAGAAAACATATGTTCACATATGTCTTATTCCTTGTGTCATAGAGCTTTAACCTGCGTCTGTGGCTAGCATAGTTAACGGTGTTCCTGAGCACATGCAATGATTTCCATGACAGAACCATGACTATTTTTAATGCCGTGCTGCCTGAGGGCCCAGAGATCATAGGCGTTCAGTATCGATTTTCGGCCTTGTCTCTTGTGCAAAGAGATTTCTCTCAGAGTCTTTTTATCTTATTGGGCCCTTTGCCCATCTTTACTTCTGAGAAACTCTGATTTCATTTTACACCACATCGCAACATTTTAGGCATTAAGGCTGTATGATTCTTCCTCTTGATAGTTTCAACCTTGGTTAGACCACTCCCAATGCGAAATAAAGTTATAATCACTAATAAGAACATTGTAGTGAACACAGACGTGTTTTAATCGCACGTCTGAGTAACCTCTACACAGCCTCTGTTAAATAAATGCCCAAAGCCTCAATTCTGGACTTCCCACCATGAAACACATCTAAATTATTCCAGCACAAGGTAACTATTTACTTCCATGAATCTGATGAAATGCTGCGTTTTTGTTCCCTACAGACAAACCCATTCATCTGAACCTCGTTTTGTGTAATAACAAAATAAACAGAACACAGTGTTGCAAAATACTTCTCATCCACAAGTGATAGCAGTGTGTCAGAATCCGTCAGCACTGTTTATCTTTAGTAAACTATGAAGTAAATCTATGACCAAAGTACAAACTGTTATACTTTGCAAAATTAAAAAACACAGAATTACAAAACCTGCAGTTCGTTAGATCCACTGCTGAGCTAAAGTGTTAAAATACAAAAAAGAAGAAAAATAAAAAAATAGACTAAACCAGCAGAAATTAATACGTTTTACCACTGTGCTATGGTATTTTGCCATTGTGCATTTTTATACTTAATTTAATTCAGTTTATTATACAACAAAATATATATAACAAAAGATGGATATGCCCCAGATTGTATGCACCCTGACTCTAGTCTTTAGAGAGCGTCTGAATAGAGGAATAAAAGTCAGATTGCACAATTATTTATTTTAGATTTCAGGAATCGATGCTTTTGTTCTAAACAGAAATTTCCAGAGCAGAGGTGTTGCCTCTGAGCAGATATAAATACTCCCAGCAGAAAAATGCACAACACACTCGACAGAAGAGACTTAGCATTGTTGAAGAAGATGAACAGAATGATGATCCACAGAATGGCGTAAGTTGGATTATTTTTTGGTTTTCATCAAATCTCTCAATAATTACAATCCATAAATCAAAGCATTGTTTTACCATGAAAGGTTTTCCATTCGTCATCTATCATTTCCTACATGCTGTAAATCCAATGCTGAAATATCGACCTCAGTAGATAAATAACTGACTCCTTACAGTTTCTCATTCTATTTTTTTATCTGCTCCCAGCTCCACCGACCCACAGAAGCAGAGGCATTTTATTTTTATTCATCATTTCTCTCTCTTGTTGTCGTGTGAAGGTTTTCTCTGACTGTGGTCGTCCTGGCTGCGTGGGCCTGCCTGGCAGATGTGGCTCATGCTGAAGAAAGGATGAAAGCCTCTGTGTTAGGTAACACATATACTCTTAATTCGAAATAAGCTTTTTACTTCAATATTTCATGTAACAAAAAGGTTTCTGCATGGTATAGTATTTGACCAGCCAAGAATTTAAAAAACAGCCTTAAAAAGCAATGCTGCTTTGAGTCAAACTGAGACGTCAGCACGCTAACTGGCTCACCGTGACAGCTGATATTTAACAGATATGTTTATCATGTCATATCTTGCTTTATAAGTAAGCCAGTGATGTAAATATCCATGTAAGCATTCTAACAATTGACATTAATTAGCACTTACTACAAAAAGAAGTCATTCATTTTGCAGATTGTAGTAACTTGTTTTGAATGTCAGCAGAATAATCAGAGGTTATCACAGCTAAAGATCAGTCAGCCAGTATAGTAGGCTCAGTTGGCCTCGGAATAAGAAATAACAGCATAAAGTCAAATAATTCAAACAAGGATAGTTAAAAGTATTCAAGCATCATCAAGTTACCCTGAAAGCTGATTCTCTTATCTCAATGTTGCGTTTTCAGTTGGAGAAGCATTTCATCGCTTCTAAAAACCACAAGTTAAAAAAATCAAAATCAAAACGCTTGCAGTTTAAATATGGGTCTCAGTAAAGTTCAGTAACGTTTAACCAAAACTAAACTAAAAACTACAACTATATGTCAAAAGACATTTTTGTTAATTACATATAAACATGACTTTTAAAAATAATTAACTGTAACTAACTGAACTGATTTTGTAAATTTGGAAACGTAACTAAAACAAAATGACAATATACAGGGAATACCCCTGTGATATTGTTGTGTACATGAAATTTTATGGTAATCCATTCCAGCTTTGTTCCGATAAATGAGTGTGGAACAAACCGTATTTTGACTTACTGCCATACTCTCAGATTACTGTGACATTTACCACTGCACTTCCTTCAGTATCAGCAGCAGCAGCCGCTTTTTCACTTCAACCACCCACAAAGTTCAAAGCTGTGAAAAAAAACAGTTTTCACCAGCTGTGTCAAACGTAGAAGTGGGCTGTGAAAGGGCTCCAAATCATGCCAGTTGGGTGGGCTTGCAAATTAAAGTAACAGCTGCAAAAAATTGTTTGTTGTTTTTAGACTTTTTTCCTATATTGTTGGTCTATTTTTGCAACCTAACACATTTGCATACCACAGTGTGGTGTGAGAGCTGCCAAAGTTGCTTTTTTTAAATGCAGGCTGTTCATCAGTTCTGTAAATGGGTATACCATTCAGTTTGATTACTGCAATAAAGCTCTTATACTTCTTTAAACTAAAAGGGAAGAATTTATAAATATCAGGTTATTAAATATGAGTTTAGTGGTCAAACCCACTTGAGATGAAATTGGGCTTCATGTATTCCTTGAAATAAAATGACTTTGACACCCTTGGGTTATAACGAAACCTCCTCTGCAGCTGCTGTTCAGACAGATAACTCCTGCATTAAATGACACGTGCTTTCCTGAGGGATCTGAGGACTGGTGACTTTTTTTCCCTTCATTTGGCTCTGAGGCTACTGCCTTTGAAAGGTAAATCTTCTGCTTCCCTGCTTCTCCTCAAACAGCTGATAAAAACTTTACAATAATCCAAACAATCAGTTTTTAGTGAAAGATAACTGAACCCACTGGAGACGTGATGAAAAAGACATTTTTAATAAGACAAAGGATGCTATTGTTTACTAAAAATATTAACATAATGAGACAAAGAAAACAAGAAATGTAGCACAGATACTAAATCCATTCATTGTTGCTGTGATGTGTTAAAATAATAAGTTGTTCATTTCTTGTAATACATTATGTGCTGTACTTAATACAATAAATGAACAAAATATTGGAACTCATTCTTGGTATATTAATTCTGCCAGAAGGATGTAAAATTAGAAGAAAATTGATGATAGTCTTTCAGTGCTGAACGGAGCTATCAATATATTAGTCAAAGCGGTCTTCATGATTATCTCAGCCACACAAAAGACTAGTGGATGAAAAGCACAGAGAACAGATTCCATATTTTGCTCCATGATACATTATTTAAAGTCTGTTGTTTTTGAAAAGGCTTTTTAGAGCAAGAAAGTGTCGTATTCAGATGGAAAAGCTCTGCTGAAAAAGCAGGAAGAGATAACAATATTCTTTAATGACTGAAGGGCACAAAGTAAAACGTGACAAGCCTGACATCAAGCAGGTCATGTTTTATTAATTAGGTTTAAGTTCTACTTGAGGGGAAAATGGGAAAGAGCAAAAGTGCTGTTAACAAAGCAGAAATGCTCAAACTGACAAAGTGTCCTTAAGGTCTACGCCTAAAACAAACATGTTCTAAATATCCGTTTATGCAGGAGGTCTCATTAAGACAGCGAGAGAGAACAAATTAGAAAGCAGCAAAACAGGATGAGCGAGTCAAACATAACATTTGTGACAGTTTCAGGCAATGAAAAAATTGCAAGCTGTTTTTTAAAACAACAACAACAACAACAAATGAATTAGAATTTATGGGAATACCAAAAAATTTGTGCTTCATTTAAAAAAATAATAATTAAGATGACAATAAAAGTCATCTCAAAGCACTTTATACTATAAAATGAATGAAAACAAAGATACTACAGGACAACAAATCTATACTCTGTACTTGCATTTGACCAGATGCCATTGAATTGAATGGTTTACATTGTGTTTATGTGACAAAATTACATGGAAAATGTACATGTGATCACATTACTTAAAGTCAGCATTATGGGCATAAATGTTGTTTTTTGTGCAAATTATGTAGGGCTAAGAGTTGCAGCAAAGCACAGTAGTTTACTTTAAATGTTTAATTTCAACCAATTTGAATGGGTGGATATATTTGAAAATTTGCGATGACGATATAACTGACGATGTAACTGATGTGAGACAAAATAGTTTACAGTGCAAAAACCCTCCATCAATGTATTTTCACTTAAACAAGCAGCAGTTTTTTATGTGCATTAAAGCTATATAAAAATGTAACAGTGCAAATGCCTTGCTGACAGTTTAACCAAAAGGCATTTGCATTGGAATATATGGACATATCCTGAGCATAACCATGTATAATATCCACAAAAGTTAAAAAGAGGTGCTTTGCAACATGAAACTGCAGTGTGCCAAATAAATAAGTCAAATACGTATTTTTCAGATCATAAGGTGCACGGGATTATAAGGCGCATTAAGCAAAATAAAGCAGTCAGATAAGTCTAACTTTATTCAACTCATTCTTCTTGCTTCCTCCACTTCTTCACCATTGACTCATTAATGCTGAATTTTCTCGCAGCTGCTCTGTTCCCAAGTTGTACTGCGTGACGCCTTGAGTTTAAAATCCGCTTAATACGCATGTCTCTTAACAGGTGCCATTTTGGGGTCCTTATACACACACAATACGGTAATATTATGTTGAAGCACAGTACGTATCACTCCGGGAGGCTCCTGACTACGGTAGCCGTAATGCTCCGACAATCCATCAATCATTGCGGGTTCGTAGCTTAGCAAAGTCGTACTAAAACATTTGACAGATTTTTGAGCGCCGTGTACGACATAAAATGGGTTTGAGGTCAGTAAACACAACCAGAATTCATACATAAGGCGCACGGGATTATAAGGTGCACTGTCGATTTTTGAGAGTGCCTTATAGTCGGAAAAATAATCTGAATTTTACCCATATTCTATCGCGATATTTCATTTTCTTATCCTTGCCTAACATTATACCTGTACTACCGTGAATGGTATGATATGGGCCAGCCCTAGTCACCAGTCTCACAGGTGTAATACATAGAGACAGACAACCATTCGCACTCACATTGACACCTATGGGCAATTTAGAATCATCAGTGAAACTAACCCCAATAACTGCATGTTGGACTATTTGAGGAAGCTAGAGTACTAGGAGAAAAGATTCAAACTTCACAGAAAGGTCTTGGCCAGATGGTGGAGTCAAACTCTGGACCTTCTTGCTATGAGGCAACAATGCTAATCACTACACCACCATGCTGCCCTCTGTCAGTCACACTAACCCATCTAAACACATTAACTTAAGACCCAAACTTTTGTTAGGATTTAGTTGGACATCACAGGTAAAAAATGTATCCTTTTTTAACACAAAGTATTTTAAAGAGGTTGATAATGAGTTTAAACACTTTACTGAGCAGAATTAAAGTATGAGGTGCCGGTCGAGTGTAACGTCTAATGTCCCAGTATGTGGATAAATGGTCTCCAGAGGTCAATAGTTTTTGTAAAATGTGGATGGCGAAGCTTTTTTGTGATGAACTTAATTGTGTAAACTTGAACTGTAGGCCAAGACAATATTTGACAGGATCGACAGGATTATAAATAAGAATGTCTGCGTTAACTTCCCAGCCTCCAGGACAGCATCTGTCCGCTCCAGGCGAATGGTTGGTGGGAAACTGGCTCCTCATGTGCCCTGGCAGGCCATGGTCTACATTGCTGAGAGCATACTGGATGGAGGTTATGCAGGCGGTGCTCTCATCTCTGACCGCTGGGTGTTGACGGCTGGAAGAAATCTTTTTGTTAGGAAGAGTCGGGAGGACATTCAGGGACAGGAGCCTGTCATCCCTAAAGTGTACCTGGGAATTACAAAAAAGGATGATGCTAAATCTTCCAATGAGGTTGCTGTTGAGAAGGTGAGGAAAGGAAACTGTTGTAGAGTCAAGAATTATATTATTTTACTATATGTTTGTTTTTCTTTTGTTTTCTTACTCTGTCATTTCCATACACACCATGTTTTTAAGGTTCCACAAGTTTATAAAATCATCAAGTATGTGGATATCTTTTTCATTAAAGTCAAAGTTAAGTCATGAAAGGATTGCTTTTTAACACCACATAGTTGCTAGCATTTCTGAGCTTAAAGAAATTTGTTCAAACCTTCAGGGTGAGTGATGTGAATTCTACTGAATGAGACCAAATGATTCATGTGAAAATATATCACCGTTTATGAACTTCTTTGAAATCTGGCATACTTACGTGTCTTTAGACCTTAAAATTTATTATCAACGGGAAATTTGTCATCATTTTAATGGCTCTTACTTCATACTTCATTACACGTTTATTCTGTGTTAGGAAGCACTGCTTGAAAGTGAAAAAAAAATACAAAGCTAAATGCAACATCAAACTTAAGAACAAACTTTTGCATTTCCCTCCTGCAGGTTGTTCTCCATCCAGGCTTTCAGAATCAGTCTGACTGGAACAACGACCTGGCTCTGATCCAGCTGAAGCAGCCTGTCGTTATAAATGATAAAGTGACCCCCATCCCATTACCAGAGAGAGGCCAGGACCTGGCCAAGGCCGTGCGTGGGTCAGGAATTATCACTGGATGGGGCTGGGGACCCCTTCTCACCCCTTCTCCCTTTCTCAAACACATCGTAGTCCCACTGGCCAATCACTCTGAGTGTAGGGCTGAATATGAAAGTCTTGCACTCACGCCAACTGTAGATGATGACATGATCTGCACTGCTGCCACAGAATATCAGGAGAATGTCTGTTTTGGGGATGCAGGTGGCGCTCTGGCTGTCACAGATCCTGAAACTGGGGACATATATGCTGCAGGGATCCTTTCCTATGATAAATCCTGCACTAGGTACAAGCATGCAGTGTATATGAAGCTTTCCTCGTATTTGCCCTGGATCCACAGCATTATGAGAGGAGATACAGACACATCAACTGCTGTGCGCTTTGAAGCGATGTCTGCGATGTACAAAAGGCAGTAGTAATTCGGCTGTCCTTTAAGTGTTGAGGAGGTGTTTAATCTGTGATTTGTTTTTTTTTAAGTGCTTGTGAAGTAACACCTGTTGTTTTGTATCATTTAAATCTGTGAAGAGAGGGAAAAATACACTGAATTTTTTTTTTTTTAAAAGAAGAAGAAGAAGGAACAGACATTAAAAGCAATCTCTCTCCTTTCATCTTGGACAGTGATGTCATGAAGCTCCTCAAATAAAGGCTATCTCATCATCGTCATCATCTCAACTATCAATTACTATGTGTATCCATCATTTACATACTGCCTTCTTGCAACTCGCTGAAAGTTGCGCTTGTTTCATGCTCATAGGAAACTGCACCTTTCGCTGTCAAACCAGTGTGTTTATCTCCCGTTAAGACTCGAGCTAAAGCTAAAATGCTAGCAGATTTTTTTTCTGGTGGTTTGCACATGTTCCTTGTGGATAAAGCACTAGTATTTCACCGTTAACTAAGGAAAGACCAGTATACAAAGCAAGCTGCCAGTGTCTCAGCTTTTACTGCTCTGGGATCAGTTATGATTGCTGCTTCATATGGAAACACAATGACCATTAGCAAGTAAACAAGCTTCAGTGATATAGCATCGTAAACAAAGGAGTTTCATCTTGCTAACCACTTTGTCCAACATGTGGGATGTAAAATTTGAAAAAATTGTTAATAATTCATTTAATACAATAACAAAGAAAGCTCTGATGATGTGAGGTCTAATAAAATACAACAGCTCAGTTATCAAATTATGGAAGTGTTCACGTTATGTTGTGCCAAGGTTATAACAGAAATCCATCAGCTGCTATGGAGCTCTACTCAAAGACGGTATAATAAAGATGTGACATTAATATTACCCACTGCTATCTGACTCTTTATTTTGGGACCATATTTGGATGAGTGTTGTGCTCAGTTATTGGCTAGTTAGTGTTAAGAAAGAGACTCTAGACCTTCACTCATCAAAATGTAAGCATAAACTTACTCTTAAATGGGATTTCTTGTATTTGGCAATAACCAATACTACTAGAAGGCTAATCATATTAAGTCCTCCAAAAGCACAAGTTACTCAGTAACTCTAATTAATGGCCATACATCCACTGATACACATGCATATTGTAGCTGGCTGTGGGTAGTTTAAAGAAGGCTGACCTACTTTTGGAGCTGCAAGTGGCCATTTGAGAAACATTGGCATTGGCATAATTTTTTAGCCTTGGAGGTTCCCATTTGGCTCAATTTTACATTTTGAACTAACACTTGCAAGCGAAACACAACTCCACAACACTGGTGAGGAGTTCTGTCAAGGAAGAGAATGCTGCTGCTATTACAGCTCTAAAATGGTAAAACTGCTTCCTTTTAGCTAAGCTGTCAGTCTGAGACTTTTGGCTGGTTATGTGGTGAATAGATGTTGCCAATATCAACTAGTTATGAAATGATGTAAAAGGACAAATGGGTGCACAACCTTTGGACCAGTGACTATGCAAATACGGATGTAGCCACCAAGTCCTGCTGATCCATCTCAGCTTCTTAAAAAAAGAAATTATGAGCATGGGTCAGATTTGTTTGTGAAACCAATAACCTTTTATTGTCCTCCTTGATGTTTCTAAAAGGGCTATAATTTATGAAAGAAAAATTATGTTGTATTCAGAATGCTCCGTATCATCTTTTACTGACTTTCAAAAACTGAATTTTATTTTGTCTACTTTCCTTAAACACAATGATGTGAGACATCATTGCTGATACAGGTGTCAGATTAATAATGTGTCCTCATGAGGAACTGCTCTGCGCAGACGTGAAGTTTCCCTGTTGCCCATTCTGAAAAGAGACTTAAGAGCTTCAAAGGTTGAGACTACATTTCATCATGTGCAGTCATCAGCGTGAAAGCAAAAGTTAACAATAAATCAAAAGAAAATAACCCAATTCAGAATTTGAGGACTTAAGTGTTGCCTCCACATTTTTTTTCTTTCACCTAGAGCAGCAAGACTTCAAAGATATTTTTGTCTGGCAGGTGTGTTCACTCTGCCACAAATCACGAACTGTCTCAACAACAAATGCCCTGAACAGTGATATGACGACAGCCGCCTGTCTAGTTGATTCAATGTGATAGCAAAGATAAAACAGAAGGAAAAATCAAAGTGTGGAGGAGAGATGATTGATTTTATACCTCGGAATCTTTTTCATTGTATTGTAAAGACAAACAAGTTTAGGTCAAGGAGACAGGCATAATGAGACTGATGGTCTTTATTACTATCATCTCAAATATATAAGTGAGTCATTTCATCTGCTTGCCATAGTCCCCAGCCTCCACGATGGAAACTGCTGCTGGCTTTTATAAAATTGCTCAAGAAATGAAATACTGTGATTCTCTTCCTTCTTCTCATTTCTTCCTCCATGCATTTCTAATTATGGTGATTTTCTTTAGTTACTTTATCTTAAAAAAGGAGGAGAGCAGGATTTTACCAGGAAAAAAAAGAAAAGAAAAACTTATAAGTCAACCCAAGACAGTCAAAAATCATATTCTCTCCAACATTTCCAATAGAGGCATCCAGGAAGCGTGAAGTGATGTAAAAGTCAGTCTCATCTCCATGTTTACTTACCTTGTTTGTTACTTCCTGTTTTATTTTGATAGCCTGTCATCTAATATACCAATACATACATGTGTTGCCACGCTGCCCTTATATCCTCCCATGTTTTTAAACCCTCTGTTTGCTTCTGTTTTTTGTTGAGTTCCCCATCAAGCTATGCGTTTTCATTTAACAAATCCATTTGGGGCCTTTTCTGCCACACATAGCACGAAACTTGACAATATATCTTCACTCCTTCTGTACATGTTTCAACCGAACACTTTGATGTCTAAACAGTTTGAAATCAAAGCAACAACTAAACTAACTCTTATGTTTTGGGACTGTAGGAGGTGAAGACGTGGTACCAGGAGAGAACTCAAACTCTTTGGTACCTCTGCTCTAAAAGACTGCAGGTGACTAGGAGGTTTAAACCAAACTGCCTCACTGTACCAACATACTGCCCCTGAAACGAGACATCAAAGATATTTATCCTTATTACTGACACCTACCATTCATCGTACCACAAATGTAAGGAGCTTCCCATGGCCAGGACTTTCCCTTGAAAGCTCACGATTAAGAGAAGAAAACATGAATTTACAGTCCTTTCTTTGGTGGTCTGACTGTTTTTATACTAATTCCACGTCTGTAAATCACTTCACGATCTTATAACAGCTCACTTGTCTGGCATGCTGACAGTCCTGGGCAGGAACAATAGAAAAAGAAGTTCTACCCCTTAAGCTGCTCGCTGAAGTGTGCGCAAAATCATTTAATGCTTTGACCTTTTTTTAGCTGAAATAAAAATCCAGAGAGTTAAAAAGTACTTCTTTTTTTTTTTATCTGATCTGCAGCAGAGTGCAAGGAGTTCTTCTCCATGGCTGTTAAAATATTAATATCCCTGTCAAACACCATTACTCTCTACCAGTGTCAGGGAGTGCTCTGTCTGACTCCATCACCCCTGAAAGCACCAGCATAGGTCACAGCTGTAGAATTAACATGGACATTTTTTTTTAATGCATACTTACATTTTTGTTTAGTTTATACAATCATATGCATTAGTTCTTAAACTGAATTCAGTTTTTTTTAACTGCATCTACAGCAGAAGTAGACTATCATTCATGTTAAAATATTCACTGCTCTCAACTGCCACTTTACTGAATATTTGTTACCCAAGTTCTGTAAAAACACCAAACTTTTAAAGATGAGACAAGATTTTGGAGGTTTATATGTCACATCTGATGAACTGTGGGGCATGAGGCCAAACAAAAAGAGGTGTCACACGTAAAATTCAGTTCAAAGTTTTAGCAGGTCCTGAACTCATATGGGTTCATCTTGACAGGAAGTCATTATTGTTGTCATCTAGTCATTTTTATTCAAGCTCTTTATTCAGACTTCCCAACACAGCCCTGTTCCTGTAGTTCCCGTCCTGCTTATTTGTCACAACAAACAGGAACTCAGTTTCAAGGCAAATTTACTCTGTAAATGTAATCTTCATGGGAACGAATGGGTCTTTGTGACACCAGTTCTGCAAAATAAAGCTATTTTCTAAGTCAGTCAGTCAGTTAGAAGTGCGTTGTGTACTCAGCTGCTGGTTTATGTACTCTGTTGTCGTGGGTAACTGGGAAACAGAATCCTTTTAGGCTTCACTGACCATTGCCATATTCACTGCACTGCACGTTTTTCGATAAGGCAATAATAGAGCAGGATTTTTTTTCCTGTCATTTGTTAATCATAGATAGCCTTATTCGTGGTAGACGTGCTTGCTTGGACACTTCCCTTCAGATTTTATCAGGAAATAATAGAGTCAGCCATCAAAACAACTGTAAGATTAAAATATAAACCAGTCTTTGTGCTGAAATGCCAGTATCTATCCTCCTGATTTCTCTTTTTTTCAGAATCATTAAAATCCATTAAAGAGTATCCATGTCTGTATTCAGTTTTTACATATATTCTTATACGTGATAATTATCATGCTTTACTGACACCTCGACTGAATTCATCAAATAGATATTTTAGTGCTGGAGTGATGTCATCTAGCCTGAATCTCTTAATAGAGCTGAGGTCTCAAATTAAGCACGGAGGGGATCCGGCTTTTGCAGTTACAGCCATGAGACTGTGGAATAACGTTCCGCTCAATATTCATACTGAAAAGTCTCTACAGTCTTTTAAACGCTGTCTTAAAACTCTATTGCTTTGTAGTCAACCTTGTTGCTTTTAATTGTGCTATAGAGATCAAATTACCATGGGCAGCCCCTTTTTTTATTGCGTTGATGATGCCTCTATTGAGTGGAGGAAAGTAACTACATATTTTCACTCAGGTACTGTAGTCAAATATTGTGACATTTATTCATGCTTGTATGTATTTATGTTTAAACATATGCCATTTTGAATGTAATAATCCAGATAACAATGTACCATAGGTTAAAGGTCATACAGCTAACATTTTTAAATCATAAAATAAACAAATTATTAAATAATATCAACAGTCCTGGCATTATGTCACTGGTGACATATGGATTGCTCTCATGTAAAAGCATTTAGGAAACAGGCTAAAAAATACAGTTATCTTTGAAAAACTGCTACTAATGATAGTAAAATAAAGAAAAACACTCTAAAGTAATGTTATGTAAGGGTAAAGTGATTTGTTCACTGTTTGCAGGGTTGGCAGTTTGATTTCTGGCCCTTGCACATGATAAAGCATCTTTGCGCAAGACTGTTGCCCAATATTAAAGATGCAACATCAACTATCAGTGCAAGGGGCGAAAAAGAAGATATCATTGGGCAACTGCTGTAACCACAGGCCTGCTTGAGCTCAAGTTAGAGAGATAGGTTAGGCCAGACAAAAGTATTTAGGCTCCATGCAAATCACTGGTGCCTAAAGTCTTTCACATCACACCGTTATTTTTGTTTTTACTTACACTCTACTTCTTGACGGGAACCAGTATGTTCTTCTTTAAAATACTGTGTGGTTTAGAGAGGAACTGAAATACTCTGAGTCCTCTGCAGCTGTGCCTTCTCAGGTTCTGACACAATGGGGAGGGATGATGGACCTAATGGGTATTAAATGCCATGCAAATGCCAGGACTGTCACGCCTTCCTGCCCAGAGTACAACCAGTTGTCATGACTCAGCTGTGTATTGCCTTTGAAGTTTGGATAATAAGTTGATACTACGGTAAGTCATTGTAGACCGAAAATCATATATAAAGCTTAGACATGTGTTTAGAGAACACTTTTTTTCCTGAGGGAGGGTTTTAGCAGAGGCTTGCAGAGCGAGGAAAATAGTAACAGGGAGAAGTTTACTCTGCGCAGAATCTTAAGCAATTTATCGTTGTTTTCTGAAAAACAACAGCATGCCACAAAAAGACAACATGCATTTAAGTGCAACACTTCAAAGATGTACACTTCCTTCTGCAACCAATTACAACAAAGTCACTATTGTAGCTGTGCGCCACTGCCGCTGTCATAAAACTGTGCCACTGTGCTTTTTCCTCCTCAGTTTCACAAGTCGTTGTGCAGTGAAATATAAATCTGCAGTATGTGACACCCTAAAACGCTAAATATGATTTGACTGTGCCTTTCAAACTGTATATGTGCACAGTATAACAGGTACATTTTGGAGCCATTGTTGTTTAATTGTCTTAAGGTCATATTTCAGTGATTAAATATTATATTAACAGAATTGATTTAAAAATCAAAGATCTCCAAACCCATAATACAAACAAATGGTTTGTTTCCCAGAATTAAAGTTCTCTTCAGAAACACAGACTCTGCTTCTTCACCTGCACCACATGTTTCAGACCATCAAAGAATTGTTAATATTAGATAACAATAACCCAAGTGAATGCAAACTCCAGTCTTTAAAAGATTATTTAATTTAATAAGAGAAAAGCCTACCTGACCCTGTGTGAAAAAGTAAGTTCGCATCTTCTACCAGAAAATCCTGAAGGAGAATGTGCAGCCATTAGTTTATACCCTGAAGCTCAAACACACTTGACTTATGCAGGACAACAACAAGTGGTCTCTTCAAGATCCTTTGGGGTGACCTTAAGCAGGTTCATGCACAAAAACCCTCCAGTGTGGCTGAACTGAAACAATTCTACAAAAAAGAGTGGGCCAAAATTCCACCATGATGAAAGATTAATTGCCAATTATAACAAATGTCTTTTTGTAGTTTTTGCTGCATGTGGCACAACCAGTTATAGGGAGATATTCACATAGGACCAAGAAGGAGAATATTTCTTTTATCAGACTGGAGGATGCACATGTTGTTTGTATCAGTGTGATGTAATATGTGTTTCCTTTAATAGCCACAAAATCTATAGGATACTGTAGCTAAACAGCGAAATATAGAGAATCAATATGAGATGATGCTTAACAACAAGAACGTGTTTAGTCTAATAATGAATTTTTAAATATCAGGATCATCAATCCATTCATTACCACATAGAGTACGACCTCTTCCTGACTTATTCTTCCTATTACCGGTTTTAGCGTAGACTAAATTACTACATTCTTGTCATAGTAGTAGTCGTTTATTTACCAAACACAAAGTAACTCACCTGTACATCTGAGACTTGGTTCAGTTTACCACATCAACATGTGAGGCAGAATCCCCACTTCCACACTGCCAGAGTAGTACTGGGCCCTATTTCAGAAAGCCGGTTTAGTGCAAACTCTGAGTAAGTATACCCTGAGTTAACGAAAACTCTGGGTTTTCGGTTTCACAAAGCGAGTTTAGATTAATTCTGAGTGAGTTACTATGACGACACACTCCGTGAAGCTAACCTGCCCCCTAGCAGGTTTACTTTAACTAACCCT
>NW_005187412.1:4136493-4142574 GCF_000239375.1 Pundamilia nyererei | reverse complement strand
GCAAAATTTGCATGTTATCGGCATATGCTGCCATCAGAATTTTGGCCTCAAGCGCTGTGAAATACATTGACCGCGCCTTCTTTCCCTCCGTCTCCATGGTGACTCGCTTAATCTGTGCTCCACTAATCAGGGCTTTATGTATCCTCGTGCGCGCGTTTAACTTGGGGTTAAAGCAACTCCGCGTTGATTGAACTAATTGTTATCAGCCTTTCTGAAACCGAATATTCCGAGTTGGACAGTTCGGGGTTACTCAACCCTGAGTATCGTTTTTCACTCTGAGTTTTCTAAACCGGCTTCCTGAAATAGGGCCCAGACCTTTCTGGATCAGGAGCACATCCAAATACTTCCTTGGCCAGGATTTACTCTCAGTAAGCCTCCTACTGAACATGCCTGGGAGATGCAGCGTCAACATGTTTAAAGAAAGCCACAACCAACCAGCATTGCACAGCCGCATGCTGCACTCCTCCAGGAATGGAGGCCAACTACTCAAAAACAGATGGTCCATCTCATAACATCCAGAGCAGGCCATAACTCATGTTAAACATCTTGAATATAAGTAGATTGTCTATAAATGTGTCTATAAAATCTTTGATCTAAGAACAAAATATAAATCTCAGAATGTGTGGGCTAATTACAGCTTACAGCAACCTTTGTATCAGCCAAACATCTTGTCCTTGCCAAAACACTCTGCCATCATCATTGATAATGATTAATATGAGGCTAAATGAAGAAAAATCCAATTTTTTAAAAGTCCTGCTGTGTTTAAACCGTTTAACACTGGCAGCAGCTTTACCCTTCAACCTCCTTGCCCTCAGCAGAGTCAGAGAGGGGTACGAGAGGTGTGAAGTGAATTCTCACATGACCAAAATGTGTGAGCCTGTGTGCACAACAACAGCTCGAGAGCTTCAATCACCGGTGTTTGCATGTGGGGCTGTGTATGGGGCTTTATCAGCAGCTGATATAGCAGCACATGTGTGCCCTTGTCAATTTGAATATTCAGGACGTTGTGACAAAAATCGAAATAATCAGTGACAGAAGGTGAACGACGAAGAAGAGGCCAGCGTCTTTTATAAACAGAGGGAAATGTGTATCCCTAATAAATGGTAAAGATAAATCAATCCAAAATTTATTGAATGTTCTGTAAGACATATTTATCTCACAATCAAAAGCAGAAGGCCTAAGCATAGTTTTCTTTCTGTCATTTGGCTCACTTTCCAATAAACCTCCAACAAACCTTAACTGCATTCAGAAGTGATGATTCTTTCATTAGGGGGCTTTCACAGCTTCAAGGTTGTTCAAGCTTGAGTTTGAATGGTTTCTTTCAAATCAGGCCAGATGATGTCTCGATTTAAAGGTGCACGCAACGCACTCAATGAAGTAGCCGAAACGCAGATTCTTGCACACTAACGTGAACTGCACAGACAATCATCTGTGAAATAAAAAGCACGCTCAGTGGCTGCTCATGTTAAGTGCTGTGAGTTTCAACATCACACACTTGTTACGCAGACATAAATACATACAGATTAAAGAGAC
The DNA here is from genome assembly GCF_000239375.1 of Pundamilia nyererei. Classification (NCBI taxonomy): domain Eukaryota; kingdom Metazoa; phylum Chordata; class Actinopteri; order Cichliformes; family Cichlidae; genus Pundamilia; species Pundamilia nyererei. The sequence goes on along the minus strand of NW_005187412.1, from coordinate 4,141,041 downwards.
TGCTTAAAAAGTCTAAAGCGTGGTTGTGCTTCAGAAATTCAAATCCAAATCAAACAGATACCTGATGTTTGAATAAAATTACTTTTTTATGCATATAAATCTGCTTAAACAGAGGTGAGGTGTTTGAAGTAAAAGGACACACAAGGATGACTCAGGCATGGGGACGAAGAGCTTTATGTTAAACCCTGTCACCTGGACTTCTCCCTCTGCTCTTTGTTGTCATGGTTACGTAACTGTCAACTTCTTAGCCTGAAGTGTAAAGTGCCACTTGTTTTGAACCAAGGAAACAAAAATGACATGACACATTCAAGCATATAAGCTTTATTAATCTATTTATAACTTAAAAACTGAGAAATAGAAGAAGAAGACAACCTCAAAAGCATCACTGTAGGTTTCACATGAACAACATAATTAAAGAATTCAAAACATAATTATCACAAAACAAGTGAAGGGTTAACATATACTGTAATCCACACATAAATGATTAACTAGTTTGAAAGGGATCAGTTGATGTGATCTATACTCTCGTGGTCTGTAGGACCACTACTCCCACACAAACTCTAAAGTGCTGTTCTCCATCATCTTTGAGGTGAAGACGGTTTCAAATTTTCTACTGTCCTCCTCTGTGAACATGTTTTTCCAGTCTCCCACTTTACCTGCATTGTAAAAAGGAAAGACAGAGAGAGAAAAGTCAAAATGATCTTTTTTTTTGTCCTGTTTGGTTCCTTAGCCATCAAAACTGTTGTCTGAAGGCCAACAAAGACGTGATTTTCAAATATAAATCAGAAATGTATTTTAAAAAGGGATTTGGTTATAGTTTACTGGGTAGTACTGTGTTTTATATTAAAGAGTTATCATTCAGTTGAACCTTTATGTATGACAAGACTGAATAGGACTATTGAAGACTGAATAATTACCTCGTCATTTTATGCTACTAAAAAAGGGACAATTTCAAAAATTCAAATGTCTATAATTGAGTCATTAAATATTAATTGAATAGTTTCACAGCCAGAAGACCAAAGGTGATATTTCTGTATATCTCCTTCTAGATGGCGGTATTGTGAACAGGTTGTGGTTAGGCTGGGTGAAGTTGTTATTCAGTTGAAAGGAAATTAAAAACACTTAGACCGTTTAGTGTGAACAGGAACGGTGAACTGTGCAGCTAAACCAAACAGACAGTTTTTCTCTCATTACTTATTTTGAAGATAATTATCATGAAGATGAAATGATGCAAAAAGCAAAGCTACTGAGAACATAAATTTTCCTCCATTTCCTTTTATTTTCTTGAGACCTCTAAGATTCGTCTATCATGCCCTATGACACACTGATGAGAGCTCTCAATGTGTCATAGGTTACCAAAAGTCTGTCAGTAGATTATCAGCAAGTTGCATTTTTGCAGCTACTATTTTGGTCACATTAAGACACTCTCAGACATCTAATCTGCTTACAGTTCAGCAGAACTTGCCTTTTCTCATGAAGGAGCCCTTGCTGTGGTCCATTATTTCCTGAGGGACGAGAGTGTAGTTGATCATCTTGTTTTCCTTCATGCTGCTGAAGCTGCAGTGTTTCACGCAGTTGTTGACCTCGTCCTCCACCAGGGGACACTGAAGGAACGAGCTTATTTTCTTTATGGTGCCGTGCAGATCCTGGCAGCAGGAAGAAGAGTGCAATTTAAATTTCCTCACTTCACTGACATGAGAGACCTCCTTGAAATGCTAAATAATTATGTAATGAGCCATAGGGTTCAGTTTGAAGAAGTGTACTTCCACTTTTCAGACCTGCGTCTGACTTTGTGACCAGGGAACAAAGCAAATGAATTTTTTTACAGGGGATAGTGTGCTTAGCTGTGATGCAATAATTTACCAGCGACATTTCTTCATAGGTGATGTGAAGCAGATTGCTATTAATCTGACTGGTCCAGCCTTTAATGTGGTCAAACCAGGAACCGAAAGAAACTGAAACAAACAAGCGTGTGAAGAAATACTGCACATCTGATCAGATTGAAACTTGTAGCTGCACAATGATACAACAAGCAAAACAGTCACCCTCACCTGTTTCATCCAGGAATCGGTCCAAAAAATCTGGAAATGAATGAGGCTCAGGGAGGAAGTTGGCCATTTTGTGGAAGTGGTAAAAGGACACGACCACATCTTTAGGATTTCTGCTCACATAGATGACCTGTGACATGACATGTCTTGTTAAGTTTACTCACAGTTATGTCCATAAATATTTAGTTGATCCTTTTTGTGGTAATCTTTCCCTCTGTGCACAACCACAGAGGATTTTAAATCAGACTATGTGCTTTTACTCCAGGAGTTTCACAAAAGTTTTGCAATAACTGTAGAAATTTCAGAGACCTTTAAACATAGTCCCCCATTTTCAGAGATTTTAATTTAACTGGACAGCTGACCCACAGTGTCATAGTTGGGTGTGGTCTCTTTACTTAATAAGAAATTATGCTTTGTCCTTTACGCTCAAGAAATCATCCCTAGACTTCTATCAGCAGTCAAGATTGTTACGTAGAATTAGACGCTTTCCCACAATGGAAACAAAAACAGAAAACACAAATATTTATCAGTTAAATTCATGGCACCTAAAAGTCTGTCAAGTCTGGATGACAGTGCTTTCTCAGAAAAAGCTGTCAATCTTGAAATGTTTCTCTGTAATTTGTGTTTTTGCTTTAAAAGAAAAAATACACAATTACTGAGATACAGCTTAATAATGAGATTTACAGCAGAAAAATCAACTAGTTGTGTTATCTGACAGACAAAGTGTAAATAATACCATAACTAGTAAAAACAACAACAACAAATAAAAGTCAAAACTCAGCTTACTGTGTACATCAGTATAGGGTATCTGTCAAATCAGTATATAAACCAGCCAAACCAGTGGAGTTAAGTTAAGCTTCCACACTACAGTCATCTGGACACTCTGCCTGATCAGATAAAGAAGTGTTGTTTGTTGTTCGGATCTACCACAAAATAATTAATAATGTCCTGTAGGAATTATTTTTAAATGAATGCATGACATTACAAATTGGACATTATTTGGCTTGATAAATGTATTAACTTGTCTCATTGTGTTAAAAATACACATGCACATTTTAAATATCTGATGCCGGCACGTTATGCTTTCAGTATTAGGTCTTAAATAGTCAGTAGAGTCAGTAGTTTTATAAATCCCCTTATTAGACTAGTTTGGTGCGGCAAACTGCTAACGTCAGCCAGGCTGCAGAGAGCAGGCATGGGCTCAGTGGGTAACAGCCTCCAACATTGGCGAATGTTTAGAATAAATCTATCAATTAAATGTGCACTTTAATGACCTTGGTTTTGGAGTGCTGGAGGGCAGGGCCCAGCAGGTGATGAGGCAAGTGTGTAGTGATGACTCGAGCTGTAGTAGGTAAGGCCTCCAGCAGAGCAGAGCTATAATAGTGCTCCAACCAAGGAGCTCTTTTCCAGTTTTCAACAGTCTGGGACAACCCTGGGTTCCCTCTGGTGCGTATGAGAGTCACAACTTCCTGTAGCCATGTGGTACCTGTTAAGAGGAATGAGTGAGAGGCATTGATGAGCCCACATTGATGAAATTCAGTCATATAAACCATAGAAAGTTACTCAAACTCAGCGAAATGCTTAAAATGAAAAGTAAGAAGTTATTATGTAAATTGCTAAACTCACCACAATCTATGTCACCATGTTTTCACTGAGTTGCTTAACATGCTCATCTGGTTAGACTGGAGTGTGTGTGTGTGTGTGTGTGTGTGTGTGTGTGTGTCTGTGTGTGTGTCTGTGTGTGTGTAAGTTTGTTCTCTCTTACCTGACTTTGGATAAGACACTATGAGAATATCCGTATCCAGAAATGGAAAGCTGACAGCATATTTCAAGGAATCCTGAGTGTGCAGGTGTCCAGGAAACGAAATGCCATGAAACATCTCTGTGACATCTAACCTGGCCATATCCACCTTCAACAAACTATTTACTGCTTTTGATATCCTTTCAGCTGCCTCTGCTCTAATCTCCTTTTTGTGATCTGCTCTGTAGCTCTGTCTGTCTGTAGCTCCGCCTGCCTCTCTGCCTCTAGGCTCTCCTGTTGCGTGTCTTTCTTGTTGAGAACACACAGACAATGACCACACAGACTGAAGCAGAAAGAGGAAACGCTAATTAACGTGTCACACAGACAGTGGGGGTTACTTGCAGTAATTTCCAAATATCGTATGCAGGTATTCATACTGAAAGAGGAAATAACAGCTAAGTCAGCAACGTGGGAAAATCTGTACATGTTAAAAATCAGAGACTGACGGGACAAAAGAAGAAAAGTAGTACAAGTGGTACATTTTCTCAATGACTGCTTTCAAAATGTATAATGGGTTTCTTTTATAGCTTTAAATGTATGAACTACTTGGACACAAAAGACTATATAGTATTACTCACCACTGAAAAACACTCCATAAGCTGCTATCAATGGCCTCCAGTCTTTCAGTCTCTCTCTCTCTCTGTCCCTCTCTGTTCCTCTCTCTCCCTCTCTGTTCCTCTCTCTCTCTCTCTCTCTCTC
>NW_005187412.1:4078165-4130991 GCF_000239375.1 Pundamilia nyererei | reverse complement strand
CCCTTCTGCCGTATTTTGCGGCAAAATTATCCACACCCACCACCGCGCTATGAATTGTGGGATATATGGGACCACGAAGCGTGCACCGGACCACGCTTGATATTTGGGGAAATCGACGGCGCATTTGGAGTATGCATTTGAAGTACACGACAGCCGTCGTCGCGTGGCGGTGACGTAACCGCACTTAAAATGCGTACTTCAAGCGTGCAGACCCTGAATTGGGACACAGCCTCAGTTTACCTGCATGCATCCTCCTCCTCCTCACCTGTCAGCTGTTTAACACCTGCTGCTAATTCAAGAAACATGCCCACGTTACCTGGTGATAGTCACAGTTTAACTGGGCAGCCGGTGCTCGATATAACGCAATGTCGGCGCATTTTTCTGCACAAGATAAGTAAATAGTTTTTTTTCCGAGAGCACTTTATAGGCGAACCCACTTTATCAGCAGCTGATGTCCAATCACCGGCACACATCTTTGAAACCTCACCTGAGTTTCAGCTCTCAGTGGTTAAACACTGGCCTTAATTCACTCAGGTTTTGTTTGTCGCTGTTTTATTTACAACTGAGCAAATCGGTTTGGCTGAGGTTAAAGTTACGTTTCATAACTGCATAGTTTTACTGAAGTTTAATAGTTCACTGGCACATGTGTTAGACTGAACCGTTCGCTTTTCTTTATCTGGTGTGTTTTGGATTTAACAGTGAATTTTGAGACTAAACTTACCTTTACAATGTTTTATACAAAGAGGAAAGAGAAGGCGCATTTCCACCGAGAGGAGCAGAGTTTGCAACAGCGTGTTCATCATAGAGACTGCAACCTGGACAGAAATATTATATCATCCGTTTTTTAATAGTTATTCAACTGTATTCTGAGCACCAGCGATCTGTTAGAATTTTTAGAGTTTACTTAAGTAAAAATAAATGCGGTTAACAAATAATTTGTGTGATTTTTATTTTTATTTTTCTTTGGGGGGGGGTTGTTGGTGTTTCGGTCATGTTATGTTTAACTGTCAAAGGCTTGTTACAAACTATGAAACACATCGTGCAGACTTCTGGATGTTTGAAGAAAACTAATACTGCTCATGAATGACACTCAAGGCAGGAAGGTGTCCTTTAAAACTAAACATGTTAATAGGACCTCCCTATTTGTATCATAGTTTATGACAGCACGTGTATTTAAGTAATAGCCTACTGACTTCAGTGCAGTGGTGAACAGTCACACAGCTCACGTGGGTGTTAAGTGTGATACTCTTTAACTATAATTTATCCAAGTTAACGTCAGTTAACCTTCAGACAGTTCTTTTGCAATGACAACCATAAACACTCATGTCGCCGGTAGGTTTCTGCTGTGCCAGCTGTTTAGATTACAGCTGATTATGCAGTAACCATGGTAACCACGGACTCTGAGCGACTGGATCGATGCAGGTCAGACAACAATTTTACATGTATGATCTTAAAACAGGACACAGCCACTATACACCCTGAGCTCATATCAAATGTGAACACAGACTGAGTCTGTTTGACGTTGTTTTCTATCTAATCTTCCTCTCAAACATTTAAACAGCAGCGAGTCTGCAGCTGAGGGAACACAAACTCAAACTGTCAGAACAGATTTGCTCGTTTCTTGCGCGGATTCATTTGGTGATTTATTACATGTATAACTGTTATTCTAATCTGCTGCTGAGTCTCTTACGCTGATGAAAACGCAGATGACACAGATCACGAACACCTGTTCAACCAATCACTTTCATTCCACTTTGATCTGCGACAAACTGATGCGTTCATCTCTGTTACAGTGTTGCGTTAGACTGCTATATTTCTTTTGTTCTTTATGCTGTAGATTTTCACGTCTCTGGAATAGTTGGCAGTAATAAGGATGATTTTCTGTAAAATCATTTTGATATGACCCGTGAATTATACGTAGATGACAGTTAAATTACTCAGCCGGGAAACTCTGTGTTGACTCAGAGAGCTGAAGATATCGTGGACATGCTGACCTCGCTCCGTGGTGTACAGGTCCGTTTACCCTCATGATTAATATTCACAATTAAAATATTAGCCGAACATCATGAAGTCTGTATGTGTTTCATAGTGTCGAACAACCTTTGTACAGTTAAAGCCAGCAGTTACTACATGACGGAAACACCAACGTTATCTCTTTTCTGCGTTTATACGCAGGTCACGCTGATTACTGAACAAAAACCCAAAGATCAGCTGTTAATCGAATTTATTTGGCGACTGAAACACGTAGGACACATAAGAACATCAGGAAATAAAAAGCCGATAAATATAACGTCAGTAAAAGAAGTCAGTGTCAGCGGGGGTTATTACAGCTGTGTCCCGGGCCTGCGCTTTGTCGGTGGTAATAACAGCTCGATTGCTTGCGAGGCGAGCGGGTCTATCCCACGCTTCGCCGTGAGACTGGGCAGACATCTCCGAAATCATCGAAGCACTTTTGCAAAGAGGCTGTATCTTGACAAACCGACCAGACACATGAAGATTAAACCAATACATTCTAAAAAATATTAAAATGGTATTTGGTGACACACAAACAGGGTTTTTCGAAGTTCAGTTCTGTTAGTTTCCACATGCCGGTTGTTGTGTGCTAAAAACAATGGCCATCAGGCCAAAGCAATGGTTTTGACTAGATCAGCGGTAACCCCGCCCCCTGAGTTTGATGGGTGAGTTTGACAGATAAAATTATTTCATGGTGAGACCTGAAGGTGTCAACTGTGCCAAAATGAATTGATTAAATACACCATTAAATAATTATTTAAATGTGGCAATAATTAATTAATTAAATGTGTCAAAAACATTTTTAATTATTTCCCATTTTAATTAATTATTTAATGGTGTATTTAATTAATTCATTATGGCAGTCCTGGCGTTTCATACCATACTAGAGGGACCGAATAGCTGAAGGCTCTCCCTCCCAATCTGCTTTTAGAAACTCTGCACACAAGCAGGCAGTCTGAGAGTAAAGTACTATTATGTCTTCAAGGTATAATAATGTGGAGAGATGGATTTTAAATTCCGTTCTGGATTCAGCGGTCAGCCAATGAAGAGAAGCTCACAAGGAAGCTCTTAATTTGTTTGTTTTATTATTTATTTATTTATTTATAACTGAACTTTCAAATTCAATCAAGCCAATTTAGTAGTTCGTGTAACCTTTTATCCTTTTATTTATTCCGCATGCTGATGCAAAAAAGACTGCTGTCAAAAGGTTTTGTTGCTCAAAATGTGCACAATAACGATGGAGAATTTTCAATTCAGATTTACTTTTATAGCGGGGAATCACAATAGTAGTTGCCTCAATGCGCTTTAAGATAAAGACCAGACAATAATACAGAGAAAACCCCACCAATTATATGATATGCTCTCTCTTTCTAGCCCCTGTCAGTATACTTGCTGCACCATTTTGGATCATCAAGAATCTATCTGTATTGCTCAAATGCAAGAAAGCAGTCCTACATATTTGTGTAACACTACTGGAATCCCAGATTTCTCACAGTGTTAAAGGAGATAATGGTATCTAGAGTAAGCATTTGGTTAGATACAATGTTTCAAAGAAAATTTAAGCCAAATGTAGTAACCTCAGTTTTGTCTAAATTTAGTCATTTTTGTCTTTAAAATAAGCTTTTAGTTTAACTAATTGAATTTTGTTAAATAAAGCCGGGTCCTCTCCAGTTCAAGGGGCTTATTATAGACTCATTGAAGAGCATTCATTATAGCTGACACCGACCCAGTGTTCAGTACCAAAAGACAATCTTTATAGTTAATTTCTGAAAAGTCTAAACACACATACACAAAGGACACAAGGAGTTAGACTGGGGCCGTATATGTTACACAGAGGTGTTATTTGGGTTTGGACGGAGACGAATAACAAAAACAGCTGAAGACTAGAAAAATTTGCATTTCCTGCGAAAATGCTGTGTGGATGCCTTAAGGGCTGAAGATATCTGCTGAAAAAAGCTGAAAAAGTTGAAAAAGCAAAAAAAAAAAGCAAAAAATGTTGCTCTGAGCAGGATTCAAACCTGGCCCTTCTGGTACTCAAGGCAGGTTCTCATCTCACTTCGCCAACGTCTTTCTGACAAAGAATAGTAGTGGAGAGACTGACAATTGTGCTGAAATGAGCAGAAGAGGCTGAGAATTGTGCTGATAAGAGGTGAATCAGAAGAATTTCTGCTGAAAAGAGTTGAATCAGCAGAATTTCTGCTGAAAAGAGTTTAATCAGCAGAATCCTGCTGAAAAGAGGTTTTTGCTGAAAGCAGCTGAAAAAGCTGGTATTTGTGCTGAAAACTGGTGAAAAAACTGAAAAATGTGCTGAAAAGGGGTGAAAAAGCTTAAATTTGTGTTGAAAAGAGTTAAAAAAGTTTAAGTGTTAACTGAAAGAAATGTTGCCATAAGCGGGATTTGAACCCGGGCCTCCCAGTCCGAGAACGGATGCTCATCTCACTGAGCTAAAACACAGCTCAACCCGGCAAGGAAAATCAGTGAGGCCACTGATAATATGCAAAAAAGGGTAAAAAATATTGAAAAGAAAAATCAATATCTCAAAAAGTATAGAAGTTATGAGCACCAAAAGTCATAGTCGGAAAGAGCAGAAAGAGCAGAATTTTTTAAGATTTGAACGGTGAAAATAGCACAAAAACTGTGGGAATAGTTGAGTGCCAAAAAGTGTACGGAAGCAACTAGAATAAAGTATAAAGATTAAAGAGAAACAGGAACTCAATAGTGTGGATGCCTATTAAGGCATCCACACAATTAAGACACTCAAAGGGAAAAGTAAAACACCAATTGAAACCAGTTTTTTTTTCTGCTGTCAAGCTTCAACAGTCGTGTGACTCCCTTATGACCAAACAACAACAGTGGGAAGAAACTCCTTTTTTACCCAAACGAATCCTTCACCAGTTATAGGCTCAGGAAGGGGTGGCCATTTGTTGAGGGTCAGGGGAGGAAGACAGGACAAAGACACACTGCGGAAGAGAGCCAGAGATTAATAAGCTACTGAGCTGCATTTATTATAGCTGGCGCTGTAAACTTACTCAGCACATAGGAGGAGCAAAGAGTAGTCCTGCAATAAAAGGTACTTCGAGGCAGCCTTTGTAGTGATTTGGCACCATATAAACAACTGAAAACAGAAAGAATCTGGAGCGAAAATCTGTAAAGATCCCAACAGACAAAGGACTGAAGGACATTTAAGTAAGAAATCTGCTCAAGGACTAAGATTAAGGTCAAAGAGAGGCTCAGCCACTGCAATTTTTGATTTAGTTATCAGGATAAAACCAGACAAACAAAGAGTAAGACAGGAATCTATTTAGTGCGTTTAAACTTTAGGAAATGCTGCACAGGGTAAATTTGGCTTCATGCTTGGTGCTCTGGATCACTTCCTGCGCCATCACCTTGGCTGTGGATCCCAACGATTACATGGCCAGAGCCTTGCAGTTAATGTCAGAGACGCCACTCATTGATGGGTAAGTGAAATTTTATTTGTTTATTTATTTATTTGTGATTAGTGTGTAAATATCTGCGATTGAAGTCTAATGCTGACCCAATAAAACAAGTTCACTTCTTTCCTGATGTGATCTTTCTCCTGTGCTTTGTTCCAGTCATAATGACTTGCCTTGGCAGCTTCGGTCACAATTCAACAATCAGCTGAACAAAGTGGATCTTAACACACTGGCAAACACTCACACCAACATCCCTAAGATCAAGGATGGACGACTGGGTGCTCAGGTACACACGATGGAAGAGTTATTAAAGAAAAACACAATTTCAGTGTCAATGTGCTCCTTATTCATGGGCTCCCACAGCTTATCTACAAACCTTCCTCACTGGAGACATCTCACAAAATAACATAACTGAATCAGACTGATCATTTTAAAAAGTCATGTTACACTCTCATTTTAAATATATTATTAGCAGAGAAGTCAGCCATTTCTTCAAGAGATTAAAAGCATCTCAAAAAATCTATATCTGTCAATACATTTTGTTTTTAATTGCAGTTGTACAGAGTTGTACAAGGAGTGCACAGGAGACTGAGTCCAAAACTAAAAGGCAAATATTGATAGTTAATTTCTAATCTCTAAAAAGTCTACACACAAAACACACACAGGACACCAGGAGGAAAACTGGGGCTGTACATGTTCACATTGACGGCTTTATTTGGGTTTGGACAGAGAAGGGTAACAAAAACAGCTGAACATAATTAAGATACTCACAGGGAGAAATAAAACAAAACAATAAAATAATATAATAAAAATAAATCACTAATGGGAACCGTTTTTTGCAAAAGGAACAGAAGATGTTGAAACTACCATAACTGAAACAAATAGACACGAAATATGAAGCTAAAAACTAGTTATTACTTAAGTGATTAAGGAGGGAAACAAAAAACAGAAGGAAGGTGTTACACCATGTGGAGAGGAAGGAAACGGGGAAAACAAAGGGCACTTATATTGATACAGAGTGAAAGAGCTGGCACTCATTCCAAGAAAGCCCAGAAAATAAGAATCTAAATGAAAGATTCAATAATACTCCTTTCAGGCAACTATCACTAGAACGAAAATGAAATCAAGACAGGGATTCAGAAAAGCCAACAGAAGCCGAGCATTTGAAACACTCAAAAAATTAAAATCCCCCAAAACAATAAAAAATAATTTTTTGGGGGGGATTTGTTTTTTGTTTTATTTATTTTTTTGTCATAGTTGTCATGTGCATTGCGCAAGAGGTGTTGGCTACATGGGGCGTGATACAAACAGTCATTGCTAGGAAGACATGTATTCACTGACTGGGTGGTTGTGGTCTCGGGATGTTGCTGACTCAGAGCGTACACAAGTCTGTCACTTCCATGCAAACTACAGAGGACTGCAGCAATATCATAGCGACCAAACCAATCACCAGGAAATTTTAACCAACTGGTTAGGATGTGCACACTTTTCCCTAGCAACAGGTGGTTACTGATCTGTAGGCTTGCGTGACTTGGGCTTTAGCAATCAATCACTTTCCCAGTGACAGTCATTAGCTTCCAGCAACCACTCACAATCAATGCCATGAAAAAGAAACACGCAGCCGCCTCCACCCACACCCACAAATTAAAATATGAATTAGCCACACCCTGCTGAATCAGAGAATCATGAGGGGGGCAAATACCTTTTTTACAGCATTGTGCATATGTGTTTGAGAGTATGATTGTATTTTATTCATCTTTGTTTAACTTTGAAAGTTAATTATACATAGTATAATCTTTGCTCTGATCCTCAGTTCTGGGCAGCATACGTCCCCTGTGACACTCAGTACAAAGATGCTGTCAGACAAACGCTGGAGCAGATAGACGTGATTCACAGGATGTGTCAGAAATACCCTGAAATCTTCATGTTTGCCTCCAGTAGCCAAGGTGAGACACTGACTCCGACAGTTCATAGCTGTCCTTCTCCTGGTTGTATCACACATCAACTGTCATGTCTGCACAGACATCTTGAAGGCCTTTAATATGAATAAGACCGCCAGTCTGATTGGGGTTGAGGGTGGTCACTCACTCGACAGCAGTCTGGGGACCCTGCGCACCATGTACCAGCTGGGGGTGCGCTACCTCACACTCACCCACTCCTGCAACACACCTTGGTAAGAGCCACCACCACATTTTAAGGCATCGGTCAGACCTCAAAGATCAATTAATTTGCTGTTACTTATATAAAGAAATGTGTTTGAATTTTCAGAAGAATACAAACAATGAGTAGGTTATTTTCATGTTTCTATTGATTGACTATAATGCTGCGCAAAAGTCTTGATAAACACATTGTTTCGTTATATTTTGCTAAGAAATTGAAAATAGCCGTAGTGATTTGCAAGGAATGGATCGAGCCTGGTCACAGACAAAAATCAATCGCAATGACAAATTCAATCAACATCTTCACTGAAAAGTGTTTTTGAGAACTAGTCTGGAAAACTGAGCCTCTATATTTATATGACGTGTTTTCCAGGCAGAAAATATAGTAGCTATTAGTTCTAGTTCTGTATTTTCAGCTGAGTTAAATATGCTCAGTCACATGCCTTCACTTCCCCATTCAGATGAATGTTTATCCAAATTACAACTACACAACATTAAACAGAAAATGCAGAGTTAGGGGCTGTGTCACTGTGTGACAGTTTCAATAATAAATTCATGTGAAAAAGAATCAAGAGACGTCTTATGTGAAGAATAACTTCCTCTGGATCGTGTTTGCACTGTTTCCATTCATTAACTGAGCCGACAGTAAGGTTCAGATGTTGCATTGGAGCTGTGGAGAGCACGGGGGATTCCTGCAGGCCCACTCAGGCAGCAGTATCACATTCACTGGCAGGTGAATCTATACTGATATGCTTTACCTCAACAGTGACCCAACCAGGTGCAACCAGCAGCTGGTTAAATTTAGGAAACAGAAAGAGAATAGAATGCCTTTTGTGTCACGATACATGTGTACAGAGAATTTAGAATAGCCTTTATTGTCATTGTACAGAGTACAACAAAATTGGAGTGCCACTCCCTTGGTGCAAGTTTCAATAATAAATATAAATGTAAAATATAAAAAGTACACAAAAACAATCGTAAGTACTCAAACAATAGTATGTACAATATATACAGGATAGCAGCATTAATATAATGACAGTATGAATAGCAGCATAATATAATGACAGTGACGGTATGGAATAGGTTCAATTGTTTTTGTGCTTATTTACTACGGTGATCGCTCTGGGAAAGAAGCTATCCCTGAATCTGTTTGTCCTGTTTGTCTGTTTGCAGAGCATCTCCTACTCAGTGCAGCTCAGGATCCAGTAAGGGTCCTCTGTATGATTGTGTATGTGACAAATAAAGTTTGTTTGTTTTTGTAAAGGTTTTGTGCAGACATGCATGAAAGAAAGGGAGGTCTGCACCTCACCATGTGAACATCGGCCTCCAGGAGGATGTTAAACTATATTACTAAATTCTTTTACCAATTCTTTTATTTTTGTTTTTGTTTTTAGAATTGGGAAAACAGTGAACTTTATATAATCTGCTATGTCTGAAATCATGGAGAAAGACCTTAAAATATCTCTGTACATCTTCGCCTCTGTCAGTGCGCCACAGGGTGGCTGTGGCCACAATGTAGCTGCCATCACCAGTGTGTGAATGTGTGTGTGAATGGGTGGATGACTGGATGTGTAAAGCGCTTTGGGGTCCTTAGGGACTAGTAAAGCTATACAAATACAGGCCATTTACCATCTTTCTCAATGTTTCATAAAATGATAATGAACACTTCAGTTTACTTTAAATGAGTTCCAGATTGTTCGTTGTCTTAAGTTTTGCATGTTTACTAACACTTGCTTTTTCATTCACAGGGTAGATAACTGGCTCGTGGACACTGGATCAGAGCCATCGGAGCATAACGGCCTCTCTTCTTTTGGCAAAGTGAGTGATGCAAACGTGGGAAATCATTATTTCTGGGAGTACTATGTTACACATTAACATCTTTTGTGTAGCTTTATTCCTATTCCTCTTTTTTCATTTAACCTCCTAGGACCCTGTGTCCATATGTAGACATCACATTTTGGGTTATTTAGACTAAAATACTCAATTTTGCTCTACATGGGCCTGATATCCACTTACGAGGACATTATACTGCTACTGTTCTATCAAACTTTTAAACAAATATCCTCATATGTGGCTCTTATTTTTCTTAAAAACAAAAATAAGGTTAAAAAAAATCTGGTAATTCTTTGTTTTTTCATTCATCAGGCCCCAATATGCCCAAATATCAAAGAGAAATTAAAAATGCATGTCGTGAAAGAGTTCAGGTCTTAGGAGGTTAAAGCTGACCTTCTTGTGTATATGGTAAATCACTACTTTTCAAATGTTTAAGAATCTCTTTATGTTAACTATTTAAGAGGCCTTTTACACAAGAACTGGACTGAAAATAAGTGACAGCAGGCCTGAAGGAGAGATTTGAAGTTAAAATTGTTGTTTTATATGCAAGTGATCAGGAGAGAGCTACAACTCAGACTGCTGACAGCCATTTGTAAAAACCATGACCTCATTAACTAGGAAAAGAAGCATCAGAAAACACTGACAGAGCATCAATAAAAAAGTATTCCGTTATTATGTTTTATAGCTTAACGACATTAGCCCAAAGTTTCTTCTGAGGCACTTCAAAGAAAATAACATTTATTGCCAGAGGTTATATTGGTGGAATTGGTGTAAAAAAAACTCTGCTGTTGATAACCCACACATGAGCTTAGTGAGGTGAGGTGGAGGGAGTGTTGGAGCTGTTTGTGATGGAGTTAGATAATGGCAGACTAATAAAAAAAATTTGCTGACGCATGATTACATAAACAAATTAATGTGTTGTTGAATTGAAAAAAAAAAAAGCCTGAGAAAAGCTTTACAGATTTTCTTAAATCTTACCTCTTAGCATGTGTGCTACATAAAATAATACTTAAAAAGATCAAAGCTGAAACACTGGGCACATCCTCCCAACCCTCACTGAAACTAACTGAAACTAATATATAAATAAGGAGTAATCAGAAAATACAAAACTATAACAACCACAGTGGTAACCAAAGTGCATTCACATTACAGCAAGTAATTGCGGAAATGAACCGCCTGGGGATGCTGATCGACCTGGCTCATGTTTCTGAGGAGGTGATGAACCAGGTGCTGACCCTGTCTAAAGCTCCGGTCATCTTCAGCCACTCCTCCGCATACGCTGTCTGTCCACATAAGAGGAACGTCCCAGATGACGTCCTGAGACGAGTGGTGAGTTCACGAGACACAACTGAAAGAAACAGCAGGTCAACCTAAAGGCTGAGGACCTCGTGAAGATCAGCAGTATATGAATAGTTCACATGGTTATTGTTTGATTCTCTCTCTTATTGCATCGTCTTTGGTGTTTGCTCCTCAAATAGTTGAAACCATCTGAAAAGTGGGAGTAAAAGCAAGGAGTCACAATGCAAATAGAGGGTTTAAATTATAACAATATATTGTACTTTAACAAGTTAGCATCCACAACCTTTTGCCTGAAACTCTCACATCAAATTAATGGAGTGGAATAGGAATAGTATTTAGCTCTTTCCAGCTCTTAGAAATAACACAAAACTGGGCCCAAGTGCACCACAGATGTTGTAAGTGATCTGGATGTGGGGGAGCAAAATGCATCAACAGATCACCTGATCACAGTAAAACACGCAGCCAGCTGATATTGAACTGCTGCTTGGGGTCTTAGATAACGCATCCATAAAAGCTCTTTATGCAACAGATGAGCTGCAAATGGCTGTAAATGGATCAAGTTAAATGATGCGTAATGACAACTTCCCTCCTAAAGTCAATAAAATAAGATAAAAGCAAGAAAGTTATTGTACAGCACTGTAAAATGATACACGTAAAGTTATAACCAGGAAACGTAGCAGAGGTCAGTGCACTCATGCGGATCATTGGGACGTGCATTTTGTGGCCCGGTTGATGCTTTTCTTGACTTTCTGTCATTCTCTGCAGTAGATCAGAGCCATTTAACACTAGTCTGTCTCTCCAGAATGAAACTAAAGGAATTGTGATGGTCAACTTCTACAATGACTATGTGACCTGCAGCAATACGGCTAAATTGTCTGATGTCGCAGGTAAATTACTGCTGTGACCATGACATCTGCTGTAAACCAGTCAAACATTAACATTTATCTTTTCATTCTCAAAGCTATCTTCTGTCCATTCACTTCATTCTCAAGTTTGTTGCTTTCATTATAGATCATTTCGACCATATAAAGAAAGTGGCCGGGGCAGACATCATCGGCTTTGGTGGAGATTATGATGGCGTTCCCAGGTGTGTTCCCACATAAACTCGCCGAAATGTGAAGACATTGGCACACCGTGGAGAGATGCACCAAAGGTTTTTTTTGCTAATAGCTCTTTGGGAATCACCTTGTTGGTGCAAAAACACTTTCTTCTCCTGTCAAACTATTATCTTGGGTATTTTTCAGAGATTCGTCTAAAGAAATTGGAACAAATGATGTGTTTTTGTGCTACTAACAAAGTCTTGTTTTTAAGTGTCTATACTGGTTCATCCTTTTACGTGCCTTTTATTCTTGAATGATTGAAAGGTCTGTGTTATACATGGCTTTTTAAAAAAAGCAAAGAATATTCATCTGAAAATGGTTAGGTACAAGGACTGGACTGAAGATGCATGGAAAAAGCAGCCAGTGTCCAAAGAAACACTTTGAAAAACATTCACAAAGCCTGGAGAACTACTGGTCAAGACCACTTTAAAATATTGCAAGAAAGTGTGAGTCGTTGGAAGGAAAATATGATGAAATGAGGAGTGGTTCAGGATTTTTCCACAGTACTGTAACTTTGCCCGTTGGGTAGTTAGACTCGTGTCATATTCAAAATTGTCTTGATGAAGAAAAAAGAACCACCAACACTTTCCTTTACATTTTGCTTCCAATGAGCTGGATTTTCTTGTAATTTTTCTTGATAAAAAAAAATTGTGTTTGTTTGTTTTAAATATAGTACTGCTTTTTGGAAGTGCTGTATAAAAAAAATCCACTCAATTTTACATCACATGTAACTCGCTGGTTGTAAATTTGTCCTTTTAGAGTACCTGAGGGTTTGGAGGATGTGTCCAAGGTCCCCAATTTGGTGGCTGAACTGCTCAGGAGAGGATGGACTGATGAGGAAGTCAAAGCTGCTCTTGGAAATAACCTGCTCCGTGTCATGAGCGAGGTTGAGAAGGTAAGGAATAAATGCACGCACACAAACACACACACAAGTAACCTAAACCTCGATGCACTTCATGGGTTCATGTATCATTTGGAGAGCTGTGTGAAGAAGCTTGGTCAAGTTGGTTGCACACGTTTGATTGATTGGCTTGTTCAGTGGTAAACATATTTACCTTAGATGCAAAAGATCTTCAGTTTGAAAGTAGAGGACAAAGCTAGCGTACTCCCAGTGCTGATCCCAAGCCTGGATAAATGTGAGAAGGAAGGGCACCTGGCCAAATCAAACATGCAGATCTGTTTCCCCTTGGGAAATTAGAGAGAGCAACCAAAAGTACCTGTTAAGACGTTTCCTCACTCCATCCATTTAAACCAGCGTGACAGAGATATCAGCCTCCTTATCTGAGGATCTGCAACGATAAGAAAGAATTAGATACTCAGCACACCTTAAAGCAATAAAATCTGATATAGCAGTTGTTTCCGGATTGTAATTCTGAGCTGGTTGATGAAGTGACTCTAGTAGATCTGTTATTCCATTAAAAACCACCAAATGAGTGTTTCCCACCTAACCCCTCAAAGTCAGGTTTTTATTCTCCACCAACTGTGAAATCATAAAATGGACATTTTCTTTGTTACAGGACCAAAAGTGCACAAGGTTGGGCTGAAATTTGGGTCCTTTTAAGTCACAGATTTTTCCACTATTTTTGAGCACCACAGAGACCAGCTGCATGACATCGTCAAGGCTGAAGAAAAAAAATCATTTCAACTAAATCAATTTTATACCAGCTGCAAATGTCTTAAAAACCAAAATCCATGATATCAAACTCTGACCATCAATATCGTGGGATATATCATCAACTCAAGAGCAACACTCCTCCAAGTTAATGCCTGCAACAAAAGCTAGACTGGATGTTTATCTGTAACAACTTAAAACGGTGCATTACTGTGCACATTCAAGGGAAGTTGATCAGGAGTGAGTGAGTTCTTTGCATGTGTGAGGCCACTCAAAGAGCTGCTGTGGGGATCCGAGTCATCATGTTGGTTTCCTCTAAAATGGTTCTGAATGCAAGGTGTTTAATAATAATTCCTCCAATCACATCCATCACAAAATGTTTTGCACTAGCTGGTTTCTGCAGGTTGTCTTGTGACAAATGTCCTTTGCGACAAGTAGCAATTCACAAAGTCATTACCTAACCGAAAACTTAGATGTTTACGGTTAGGTAATGACTTGTCGAATTATATCTGCATCTCAGCTGACTTTACAGCACCAGATAAGCATCTGCATAATGGTTTGGGGGGGGGGGTGTTTATAACATTTAACTATTGTGAGTCATTGTTCCTCATTCCCAGAAACCACACCTTCTACCAGTTTCTCTGCATTATTATTGTTTTTCTTTGATCAAGTAGACTTAAATTTAACAGCACTATAGATAAACAGATGAACCCTCATGTGGATCACTGGGACATATGCCTGAATACAATCTCTAAACTATCAATGATCATCTAAAGACCACTGAGCTTTTTTAAAAATGTGTGTGTATAAGTAATGTTGGTGTTGACAGCTACTCCGTGGCTACATCAGGTTTTAAACAATGCCTTTGAATAGCAGATGGGCTCACAGTGAATACACCCCATTAGTGTTTTTGTCTCCTGCCTGACGATGTCATCTTTGTGTGTCAGATCCGCGACAGCATGAGCAACGAGATCCCGGATGATGTTCCCATTCCAAACGAAGATGTGCAGAACCCGTGCAGAACAAGCTTCGGATACCCCAGCACTACCGGCTCCAACGGATCAGCCCATTCGCTCAGTACACTGGCGCTTCTGATTACACTGGTTCTCCAGGCTTGGATTACATCAACTGTTTAATGGGTAGCTGTAGAACCTACAGTATGTAAGTCCTGAGTTAAATCCTGAACTGTAATGCTATACCGCTGAGAGAAACTACTGCACAACTTTCTCCCCTCATGCAGTTTTTAAAGCTTTAAGACTCAATTATATTAACTAAAAATGGTATAAAAGATGGACAAACAAATTATGTCATTAAAGTTTATTTAAACCTGAGTCAGTTTCAATTCATCCATTTTATCTCATTTAAAACAAAAACAGTAGTAAAGGTGCCTTTTTATGGGCAGGACTGTAAACAGGGTTTTTTTTCCTAGTTGAATAATGAAGTCACACAACTATAATCTGAGTAACACACCTGAACATTTTCACTCCAAGCAGTACATTTCTTTGTTTTGTAAAGTGAACAGGGCCATCTAGTGTTCAGAGAGAGAAACACCATCACTGAACATTTTTAAAACAAGTTTTGTCGATTTGAGTTTGCTTTACAGAGAAGTAAAAAAAGATTTAGATTATTTTCCTTAAAAAGTTAACAATCAGCTTTTGCACATTTTACTTTACAAAGAAACAATAAAACATTAGGTTTTAAAAGCTTACATCACCAACTGTAGTTCCAACACAAGCACCTTTGTTTGCTCACTGAAGGTAAAGTTATGTATTCACAAACCGTAAACTATCACACAACGACACTGACGGCTGAAGACATGATCTCATCTCACAGTTAGAACTAAAGGCTTTAAACACGTAAAACAGCCGCACTAGTAAACATAAAAGAACATTAAACAAACCATTTTTTTTAAAAAGAAGAATGTAAATATATATGTCTACTGGTTCCACAACGTTGTTGCGTTTTAGCTGAAGCATTCCAGACACAGACGCACTTTTCGCTCAGCAGCTGCTGTGGTTAGTGCATCTTGAAATTTAGCCATTTCCAGTTTTTAAGTAGAAAACAACAAGACAGTTTTTAATGCAATAGTTGGTAATAAATGTGATTTATAGAAGGAGCATGAAGACAGAAAAACGTAATGGTAAAGAAATGGTTGTGTTTATCCACACTGATCACATCCTAACATCAGAAAAAGGACAAATGAATCTTGTTAGTTGCACAGGAAACAAAAAGCCTTAAAACAAAACAAAAAAAACTATAATTGATCATTTTTAGTGCATCATCAGCGCCCCCTGCTGTGCTTCACGAGTATAGTCTTGCGTGCTCTGTAGCCCACTCAGCGCTGCTATCTGCTGGTGAGTCAGGCAGACCGACTTAATGAAGAACTGTGTTACTGAGAAACGCAATCAAAGAGCTTTACATGACAGAGCTCCTCTGGTAACACTGGAGTGTGCCAGTTTGCTTTGAATGCCTACCACAGACATGAGCAGTGTGACCCCAGCTGCACTGGGAATGTACCAACATATTCCTACATCTCAGAAAAGGCTGACAAAACACAGCAAAAGGAGGCCATCGTCCCACAGCGGTGGACCGGATCCATGCGTGAAGACGCCACTGCATAGTAACAAAATGTAAAGCGACCAGATGGAAATATTGATGAAAACTGACAAAGTTGGAGCCATTGCTCTAAAGTGCATCCAGCTCTCCAGATGAGTTATGAAGAGCTAGTCACTGACCCTTGCACTGAAGGCTTATCATAGCCTGTCAGAGGTAACATTTCGGCTCCTCCCCTCAAGCTAGAGTGTAAAGAGGAGGAGAAGGGTTAAATTTAAGACACATCTCTCAGAGTTTCTGGTTCCTGTGTTTCATTGTTTGACAGCAGAGGGGGATGAGCAGGAACACCGATCCTGTAAGGCAAAGAATCTTTAGTCAACATCTTCCTGGTGGCAGACACCAGGAGGGAGTAGTTATCCGGGTTGTACTCCGACAAAGGGGCACGCGCGTGCAGTAGAGGGAGGCTGTCTCTGGTGGGCTGCGACAGGAAGAGGGGTGGTCGCCTCTGGTTCTCGCCGTCCTTCATGGAATCTGGGAGCGGTTTCCGTTTGCTTTCAGGTAGGAGCATTATGCAGAGGACGGAGAGGACAGCGAAGGAAGCGAAGACAACATGATGGAGGAAATAGCCACCATTGTTCTGGAGCTCCATCAGGGAGGAGGCGGCCCTGCCAACACAACCCAATGCCAGCACCAGGCCAAGGCAGCCACCTCTGGACGAGAGAGAGGAAGCACAGGAAAAGGAGAATAAATCACCAAGGTGAAAAGATCGCACGGTACTTCGTTTCAACCCATTTTTTTTCTTTGTACTTTAAAACTTCCTTTTGACTTTGCAGCAAATGGGATCAATACGTCCCATTTTCAGTTTAATCAAGAACAAAGAGACATTTACCGAACTACAGTTGGCATCACCTCACAGGTGAAGAATGCACTGAGCATGGCGAGAGCCTGAGAGAACAACAAACCCACAACGGAGAGCACCAGCACCAGGCCACCCTGCAGGTCTGTCAAACACAAACGTCAATAAAAGAGTCATTAATAAAACCAGAGAGTGAAAAACTTTCTGGGATGTGATCCAAAACTTTTTCAAGGAAACTCTGAAGGGAATTTACAGTAGATCTTATGGGCCTGTGTGGATGTTACATACATGGTGTAAGGGCCAGCAGCAGGAGTGAAGACAGTCCAGTGATGATGGCAGAGAGGAGAAGCATGCCACGTCGGCCAAAGTGATTGATGGACAAACACAGGAAGATGCAGGCGAGCGCTCCAGTTACCACCCGGAGGAAGTAGCTGAAGTAGAACTTATTGGAGAAAGTGTGCAGGTTTTTGGTGAAGCAGTACTGGATGCCTGTTCCAATGAATCTGGATGGCAAAGGAAAAAATAAAATAATCAGGTTGAAAGCGGGTACCTCAAATCCTAAAAATTACCCGTTAGGGAATATCTCAGTTCTTCTAGCTCTGGACCTGTCGTGGCACTTGGTAATCAGTTTTGTGGTTTAAGCGCAGCAGATATTGAAAGCATGTTGTACATACCTTTCCTGTGTGGAGAGTAGATGCCCTCCTTGCTAAATCATGAACTAGCTCATACTTTGTTTTGGTTTAGAAAGCTTAGTTCAATTTCACCAGCCACACTCAGGTCTGATTACTGCCAGTTGGATCTCGATATCACTTAAACAGGAACTCGAGTCCTCATTTGAAGTTCAGAGTTCATGATTCAACAATAAGAAAGACTGGGCAAAACATGGCACCATGGGAGCGATCCAAGGAAAAAACCCACTGCTGAACAAAAACACCACAAAAAGGTTTTTTCTCACTTCTCAGTGTTAAGAAAAACTCAGGATCAGTTATCAAACACTCGCCTGCAGTTCTTGTTCGTTTTTGTTCAACCCACTGAATTAAAGCTGAACGTCTGCACTTCAACTCCATCTGAGTTGTTTCATTTAAAATGAATTCTGGTGATGCACAGAACCAAAACTGTCCAAATATTTATGGACTTCATTGTAGCGCCCCTGACTCGGGACCGCTGATTTCATGAAGAGAGGAAACTCACAAGGTGAAGCCGAGTATGAGGCAGTTCTTCCAGATGACGCGAGTCCGACGCAGCTCCAGAGCAGAGTGGTATCGTGGCTGACTGTCCTCGCCGTACACTGAATCAATCTCTGTAACCACAAACAGGGAAATCATTTAAACTGATGTCCCAACAAAGTTAAACCCCACTGAGTTTGATTTGGAAATACGTGTTGCTTCTACCAAGGAAATACCAGCGTTTAGAAATTGGTGAGGTCCAGATTTTTCTTCTCTTAATGCATCACGTTTAAGGTTTGGCGCCTGTGCTCCAACAACCAGGAGAAAACTGTACACGCCTACAGAGAAATCCTAGAGGTGTGTGTGTGTGTGTACCTGACAGCAGGGTTTCGCCAGGGTAGAGGTCGTCTTGTAGAAAAACACAATTTCTTTTAGAGAAATCCTGAAGGCTCCTCTTCGCTTGAGAAATCTGAACTGTGGCCAGCAGCCAGCGAGGAGACTCTGGAAATACCGATGCACAGCTGAAGAAAAAAAACAAAAACAAACTGTTATTATCCATCACAAATATCAATAGCAAGTCAAAAGGCTTTGACATCTCAAACAGCAACATCATGAGTGCTTTAGTCACCATGTTATGGCCAAGTAAGTGAAAATCTGTATTAAAGTGTTTTTTTTTAAACTTGATCTTATGAGTGGGTAAAAATGAGAAATCATACGGTAGGCATACTCTGCTTTATAGACAAAACATAGACATTGGGGTCATTTTTCTTCCCCATTGACTTCTAAGCAGTGTACAAGGTAGGAGTTGCCCCCTGCTCGGCATTAGAGAAAAATGCATGTTTAAAGTTTTTTGCATTGGCTTCACTTTCCAGCCTGAAAGCTCCATCCATCTTTAAAATACAGAACACTGTTTACAGCTGGGAATTACAGACACGTTTATATACAGTTCCCCCCTCCACCTGAGGTTGGAGTGTAATTAGACAGATTTCAAGGACGTGTGCGGTCTACATCATGTGCTCAGAAATTCAATAAGACTTGAGATGATTCAATTATTGTATTTGTAGTTGGAAGCTGTTGCTGTGACAACAACATGGTGGAAGTGAAATAGTCTCCCTCTTCTGGGAGGAATTTTTTTTTTAAATAATTAAAGAGCAGAAACAAGATCTAAACAATTTTGATGCCGTGTCTAAAATACTTTAATTTGCCTGCAGCATTTTGTATTGCTTGGAGTACTGACAGGTTTTTTTTTTTTTTTCCCCAAATCTAAGCTGGTAAATATGGCATTTCAGCCATCTAGCCACGATGACACAAATGCATGAACAATTTTTAGCCCAGAGCACACCATGTTAGTTTTGTAGATTCCCCATGCAAAATAAAAATGACACAGCCTCTCCTGAGGCCTTTAAGCTGTTACCTGGCAATTTTTCAGAGCATCTGAGCGAATGATAACACTTGTTGTTATAGGGTCTCATGTAAAGACAGTTTGAGTGAGGACTGGGTGTTATCTACTAAAATATCCCAGATAATAATTAAACAAACATGGAGATTCTTGTGAACTCGGGTGTGGCTTGCTTGAAGAGGCCTGAGACAGGAACGAAGATCGCATTATGTTATGGCGTGAGGACGGCACATAGAGAACCGCTGGGGAAAAACAAACAGCGTGTTTACCTGTGCGCCTCCAAAAACACTACCAGCTGACTCACCACCAATAGGACAGCAGAAGAACTAAAGGCAAAGTGGCCACCGCCTGGAGGACGGGCCAATCACGGGACAGAACCGCAATGCCTGGCAACAGCAGTTCTGCCAGCACGCCGAAGAAACCACTGACCATAGCAACCATCAGACGATGGGGAGGGTCGCAAAGCTCCAACCCTAAGGGGATAAGAAGAAGAAAAAAAGAAAGCATCAGAGCACAGCTGAAGGAAAGCAAACCTATTCATCCCGTTGCTATGGCAGCCACCTCGTGCCTAAAGCACACTGTAGCACATCCTCAAACTTCATGTCAACACAGGTCATGTAGCATGTAAGGGTGAAAGCCCCGCCTACCTTCACCTCCTGTTTGGTTTAAGAGAAAAGGAAATGCCAAATGGAACAGCCAGGAAATTTAAAAGTCCCATTTTAGGTGATTTCAATAAGAATCAGTCTTGTTTTTCTAATTTAAAAGTTAATTCCTCAACATCTGTCCTTTATTTAGTTTTTATTTACACTTATCACTTTCTAAATCTTTGATAGAGTCACCCACTCATCCAGGGTTCAATCGGTTTAACTTCTGTACCACCATTAAGATTGCTTTTAAACCCTCATAGGCAGAAAAGGAAGTGGCTTATCTCAAGTGACTCCTGCCATCAAAGACCTGACCTCCCAATAGGGGAGACCTGAAGTCCACCCTCGTGCAAAAACATGAAAACCAGCATTAAAACATAGAATCTGCTCTCGAATTGTCAAAATAAAATTTCAACATATTAAGTTTATAATTTTTTCTTTTTTTTTTTTTAAAGAAAGAAGGATGAAGTGGAACGGCTTTCAGTGTGGACGTGGTCGTTAGGGTAGTGAGGAGCTCACTTCCTGGTTGCCCTGCCTTCAGTCCTGTCCTGCTATTATATCCTCCTGCCTATAGCACCCCCCACAAAAAAAAAAAAAAAAAAACCCCAAACAAAAACAAAACATTTTCCCCTCTCAGCCTAACCCCACACAGCAACATAATCAGACAGTCCAAGAAAAGAAAAACAAACAAACAAAAACAAAGCCAAAACAAACCCTGGAGTGAATTTCGACCTGACCTTGCAGGAATGTGGGAGTACGCCTCCCACATCCCTCCCATTTCTCATATGCATCTACAATCTCCACCTTCGCTCACTGCGAATCACTACCAAGCAGAGAAGTTTTGCTGAATCTCCTGCTGAAGACTGAAAGCTGAGGACTTTTCATAGTGGGGTGGCTCACTTGTGCCGTTTGCCCCACAGAGAGAGGACAGCTGAAGTATGACCGACCTTCACACCTCTTAGCTCAGCTCCAGTCACCTGCCTGCTGTCAGTCACAGCCTGGTTTCTTTAGTTACCAATATAATATCCATCTCCAGTGTGCCTGCTACAAACAACTGAAGCTATAATTCTAATAACAGAAAAAAATTCCTGCTCCCCCCCAATAGTCTTGAATGGTAGCATATTTGTACACCTACCAGTCACTGGGTAAGCCTGTGACTGGTACTAGCGTTGCGCCCACCTTTGCCTTCAGGACTGTTTTAAGGCTTCATGACAGATTCAACAAGATGCTGGAAATATTTCTCAGAGACTTCGGTCCAGGCTGACATGATGACATCACAGATACTGCAGATCCACCACATCCCAAAGGTACTCTGAGGCCATCCGAGTTCAGTGAACTCAGTCATGTTAAAGAACTGTAGTGACTGGACCAAGTGGACCACGGTCACTGCTCAGGTATTTATTACATATCGACATGTCTCTGTGCATTATCCCTTACACTGTCAACAAATCAACTTCGCTCATTCTGATTAATGACAGTCTCCTGCCACAGCCTGTGAGCAGGAGAAAGTCCACAACTAGCTGGTGAACACAGTAACATTTAACAACAAAAGAATCAACTAGATATGTAGGCAGGAGGAAAAGAGGAAGACCTCAAGAGGAGATTCATGAATGTAGTGAAGGACATGCAGCAGCAGATCTGCTGTCGGCGACCTGAATGGAGGAGCCAAAAGAGGAAAAAAGAAAGGGAATTATGACCACAATACGTAATGTCTCTGCACGACTTGTATATTTTAGTCTCCTAATAAAATTATATGACCAGACAAATGTGGAAGTTTGTCTGACGGATGATGTGATTTCATGAAAGTTATTTAATTATTCCTCATGTTATCACAGGCTTCATGATGGAAGCTGAACTGATTAGATACACTTGGTGGTTATATTTATCTACAGCCTCTCTTTGCAAATTACACAGTTTAATGAATACGGATAATAGAAATGAGCAGTGATGCAAATGCTCCAAACAACTTTCACAATAAAATGCTGTCAAGTTTAGCATAGAGTTTGAAGCATGAACGCATCTTAACTAATTTGTCTGGAGAATCAAACATGAAGCACTGCAAACGGTGATCTATCAAAGATACTGCTGTAGACTGAAGGTGAGGAGATTTAGTTTAATGCAATGCTGCAGTATATCCTTTAATGCATGAATTTCAGACTTTACTATGAAGGTATCAAGTCTGATTTCAGGACTCTCCACAAATAAAGATAAGATGGGCAAGATTGACCTGCTTCTGTGGGGACGACAAGGGCTTCTATCTTTTCCACTGATAAGATTAGTTCAGCACAGCACGGTGTACAGATAATTAGCTGGGCAAATACATGAACATTATTTAACTTTTACACGACATCAGATTTTTCTCAATAGAAAGATATAGTATCAGGTATCATTGCAATCTCTTGTTCAATGATTTAAGAAGGAAAACAAAATAAAAGAGAGACAGCAAGCTGATGAGCACGCTTTGAAGTTGAAACCATAACCCCGGAGAGCATGTCAGGCTGAGGGATTTTCCCCTCAATGACACGGCACACAGCACGCCATGACAGATGCACAGTAACGATCATGCGCCACTTGTTATTTACCCTCTGGCCTCTTATGTGTGTAAGTAAAATGTGAACATGTGACCAGTCCATAAAACCTTTTTCTACTTCCGCTGCCGATCAGTGAGAAAGCTCGACTGCCAGACATCAGCTTTAAAATGTGGATACAGATTACTTACGGGCGATGTAGGAGGACACAAACAGCCCAGCGAGTGAGGCACCTTGAGACAGACGCAGCAGCAGAAACACCACCACACTCCTGGACAAACACAGAGCTACACCCAACAGACTGGACAGACCGACGGACAGGAGGAAACCTCGCCGACGACCCAACCTGAAGACACAGACGTAAAACATGCACGAGTGAAACTTCACAGCCTAAACAATCAACACACACACAAAAATGATGATCTAATGCAACCGCTTTAAACACATTTATTCTGGTGTTTATGTTCTTCATATCTTATTTAGAGTTACATGTCAACTGAGGTTATTACTCACCAGTCACACAGGGTGCCTAGAAATATGTATCCCAGAATCCATCCAGTCATGAAACAGATATGCTGCACGGGGATTTTCCAGTAGTCACTGCAGACCAGGTTCCACTGCAGGGGAGGAAAAAGCAGCACAAACACTGATGAATGTCATGAGTTTAAAAGGAAATGTGAGACAATAATTCAATATTTCAGTGCTCTAATGTCAGAGTTCTTGAACAACACTGTAGGTATACACGAAGACTTTTAGGTACACAAGTTTAACTGCTTGTTAGCACAAATATCTAAATCAGCCAATGACATGGCAGCAATCCATTGCATAGTCAAGTTCAGACTGAGCATCAGACTGAGAAAGGTAATTTAAGCAACTCTGAGCATCTCATGGTCATTCCTGCCAGACAGGCTGGTCTGAGTGTTTTAGAAACGACTGATCTACTGGGATTGTTCCCACAATCATGTCTATGGTTTACAGAAAATAGTAAAAAAATAAAAAATAAAAATGTTCTGAGGCTGTGATGAGTCTTGATTTCTGTTGCAATATGATGGTAGTGTTTTTTTAAAAGCATGAAAGCAAGGATCCGTCCAGCCCCTACGAGTTCAGACTGCTGATGGTGATGAAATGGTGTGGGGCACATTTGAGCTCTTATAATCAAGTGATCATGGTTTAAACTGCACAGCCTAAGTGAGTACTGTCGTTTACGTCCATCCGATAATGCACCATGCCACAAAAGTCAAATCGTCTCAAACTGGTTTCTTGTACATGACAGCGAGTTCACCGTGCTCAAAAGGCCTCCACAGTCACCAGATCTCAATCTGATGGAGGTTTTTGGGATGTGGTGGAACAGCAGATTCACATCATGGATGTGCAGCCATCACTTCACCTTGGACTAAAATCTCAAGGAGTGTTTCCACCACCTTGTCGAGGACAGATCAAGGCTAAAGGGGCCCAACGTGGTACTATGCATGATTATAAAGGTGCTCATGGGTCCTGACAGCGAGCCATTTTCTGGCTAACCGGGTCCATCTACTGTTTGTAGTGTTGGTGCCTTTTGAAAAGTTTGGTAATGATATTTAATGTGTAGTTAATTCTAGCAGCAGTCCTTCCAACATGTTTATGCTCCAGTTCTGATGAGCATTTGCAAGCCAGTTTTCCAGAGGTACTCCACATCCAGCTCCAAAATGGTGAGATTTAAAAAAAAGAAAAAAAGAAAAAAAAAGTCAAATTTCTTCATTTTAAATTGCAACTGGATGAAAAACAAGTGACCAACTAAAAAGGTAAGAAATCAAGCTAAACGCCTACACTGCAGAACCTCAGCACGAAAGGTTTCAGTCATACCAATGCAATTATACTTTATGTATAAAACATTCTATCAAAGACTTAAAAGGCACAAATTAGAGCTGCTCCCAACATGCTGCATACATCATAACCTGACTATGTAACATGCCGAGAATAGCAGTTGAGTCAAACGCACAGAGAGCCGTCTGTGGGGGAATCAGGAATGTAGATCATGTTGTTTGTAATCGAGTTAAGATGCCTGCTGACAGTGTTATTACATTAGAATAAAGTGCCAGCAGCTTTACGCCTGGTTAGTACCAGTCCCTGCCTGTAAGAAAGATTCTCATCTACTTTCCCTCCGGCCTCATCTCCTCTACTTTCCTACAGACACCAGTCATGTTTTCTGTATTTTACAGATTGATCCAGCCGCACAGTGTAAAGTCAAAGCATCAAAGGAAACGGTGAAGAAAGTGAGAAGAGCTCAGAAAGGAGCTAAATGAAAACGACTGACTACGTGAGGTCACTTTCCAATGTGCCGATCACATTTTAGGGTTTGCCTAGGAGGTTCCTGGGGGGGGGATCAAAATTGTAAATACGGCTGAGAGACTGGTAAGTGGCATCAAATGGCTACGATGCCTTCTGTCCCATCTCCTGGGACAGACTTCAGACCCCCACCCACACTTAACAAGTAGTTAAGAAATCTGATCATCTTGAGTATTTTTTCACTTAAATCAACAAGCCAACAAATATTGGTTCTTCTAATCAGTGCGTTTGTTGTTATTTTGAAAATAATGCAGTTTAGAAGTGGTACAAAGATGCGCTCAGGTGTGACTGGATCGCTTGACCAGCATCATGTGGAGTGAATCACATTTAAAACAGAGGCCAGGAGGGTCATTCAACTGAAGGTGATGGGACATTTGATCATTAACAGCTGTTCATTTTTGTTAATCTGTCAGCTGAGTAAGTGATACGGTTTTGTTGTAAACCAGTTTAATCAGGTTCCATGATTCATGGTTCCAATTCATCGTTTCTTGCTCTTTAACAATAAGATCTTTAGGTGTGATCAATTTTTTTGTAAACATTTGGTAAGGATTTACAAATTTCATGCAATGTCATTGGTGTCCAATTGCACCTGGCCTTAGACTCATATGAGTAATTCTATGCAGACCCGCGATAAAGTGCACCCGTACCCCTTCCATAGAAATGAAGAGTCTACGTAGCAACCAGGTGCTGATAATCAAATGCACTTGATTAACTGATCATCAGTAAGTGAGAGTTGTAGCAGTTGCAGGTCTGAAGCGTCAAAGTGTGCGTTAATATGATGCAACAATCTTCCCAGGAATGGATGTCCCAGCAAATTCACCAGAAGGTCTGACCATTCAATATTCAGAGAGACTGAAAAAACAAAACAGAAAAGCCCAAGAGCTACATCTGAGACTCTACAGGCCTCAGTTAACATGTTAATGTTAAATTTCATGACAGTACAGTTAGAAAAAGACTGAACAAGCGTGGTTTGTTTGAAAGTGTTACCGGAAAAAAGTCTCTTTCGTCTAAAACAATCAGCTTGAAGGAAACTGGGTCACGCAACAGGACAACTGAATGACCAAGACAAAAAAAAAAAAAAGAAGAAAAGAAAAGAAAAGAATCAAGATCCAGTCAGAGTACAGATGTCAACTGTAAGAGAGCTGTGCATAACTGAACACCTACAAACCTCAATGAGCCAAAGTAACTCTGTAAGGAAGAGTGGGCCAAAATTCCCCCACAGTGATACGAGAGGCTGATGAAGTAATGCCTTTTTTGTATTACTTCGAGTTATCTATCTATCTATCTATCTATCTATCTATCTATCTATCTATATAGCTAGCTTAGGCTTTACTTGATCTTACGATTTACTTTTTAGCAATTTTAGATGAGCTTTATCTTGCCAAGTTAAAAAGAGGACTCTTCTATTAAAAGTAAAGCCATTATGTCAATATATGTGCTGAAACTAAGGTAATTGCAGCGGCACAAGCATTTTTTTTCCCCAAAGGAGGAATCCACAACACAGATAATTTCTATCAAGGTTTCAACCCTCTCCTGGAGTTTTTCAGTCAAAATAAAAAATTACATTTTGAGGGTATACGGGACACAATTGTCTCTCTTTGCTAATGTTTTTATTCCCACTGGGTCTTGTCGTTAGGATTTCCTACACAGACTTATTTTCCAATTGAACTTACCGTCACTTATTTCAAGCAATGACGACTGACGGCACATGAGAAGACAAAGAAGGAACAGTGATGTGAATTAGACATCTGATCCGATTTACTTAATCCAGGTTACTGGAGCAAACATGAACTGCTTGAACCTTTTGATCAGTCGGGTCTCCTCACCGACTTCCAGCTGCCTACAGAAGGTAAAAACTAAACTCCTCTCTGTGCATTATTTTATATAGGAATATCATCTGGTGCCATATTTGCTGCATGGTCATTTGAACAAACGCAAACTCATTTCAAAATATGCACTAAATAATCAGTGTGATTGCAAAAAAGTTGCATACAAATTAAGGGCCCTTTGGAAGCCTGGACCCTGCAGGGTAAGCTCCTCAAACATTAGTGGCCACAAACGTGAACATCTGTCTCTAAACTTGATAAAGTTGGTTTATAGAGGAGAGTGCTGGACAGCTATGGTTAGTGACTGTTATTCCACCCAGCGCCCGTGTTGTACTCTGCTCAGTTTTTCCGTTACTGGAGTGGTCCTTTGTCTTAGCGAATGACGACATGAGTGGAGGAAGCCGTTGTGTTCAGGGTCTCAGGAAGGAACTGGAGGGGGGGGGGAACTTCTAATTTCCCCACTGCCATAGTTTGTCATAGAGGCCTCATCACTGGTAGTTTGTCTCATGATAAGGCACGATACACAGATGATAATCTGAGAACAAGCTCAGGGGCAATTACCCATAATGACTGTGTCCTGCTCGTATTACCCCCCCACATCAGCTGCTAACAGCCACAACTGTCCACATTTTGATATTTGTTTTAAGATACTACAGCACAAAACAGATGTAGTGTGATTGTGTAGGGGTGTAGCACAGAACTCTGTGGGCCCCTTTTCCTTCCCAGATCCATATCTGTCACGCATATGAGTGTTTTTTTAACAAATGATTGAGCTGTAAACAACAATCTGTTCATTAGGATGCTAATAGTGAACTGTCCATGAACCACAGTTAGCTAAAACATCTATGACGTGTCCATACGTCTGCGCAGTTTGAAATCTCCCATGTCAACCCAGAGGTCTTAACATACGGAAATCTGCAATTAAAATGAGTTTTTCCTTGGAGTACCAAGCTCTAGAGTGTGTTGTTTTCTTATTTTTTATTAAAGTATTTATAGTTCCCAGGACAAAAGAAAAAAAAATGCAGTCCTAGTTTTGTAACACTTTTCTAAAATGCTGTGTCTTCCCATCACCCTCGGGGTAACCTTCATTATCCTCTCTCCCTTTACTTCCTCATCACATCCTCTTGCTCACACAGGACTGACGTGAGCCTCACACCGTTTTCAACCTGCCTGTTGATAAGGCACCTCAGAGGTCAAGCCAAATCACCAAGATCGTACAGTAATACATTCTGTCAGAGGTGTCCTAAAACACAAACCACGTGTGCTGGGAATTTACCCAGTGGGCTTCACGCTAACACAGAAACAAACAAGTTATAGGGCTTTGGCATCTCTCCGAGCTAGGAGAGCTAGGTGAATTGCACCATACTGGAAGGGTATGTTTGCTCATTCTATGAAGCAGTGGATAAAGGGACTTGGTGCTGGTCTGGAAAGACTAACGCACACAGCTAAAAGGAAAGAAGTTTGTGCACCTTCACTCATCTGTAAATTAATCAGTTTATGCAGTTCTATTTTGAAATAATGTATTTGATTGGTACGTCATTTGTTCAACGTTAATGAGTCTCTGTGCACCCGAATGATTTTTCGTTGATTTAGGACGCATTACTGTGGTCCAGGTGTTCATTTCAGTTGTTTTGCATTTGTTTTAATGAAATTGTGCCTGTATATTATCATCATATCATTATGTAACACGAGGTTTGTTGGTGTTCCTTTGGTGAAGTTATACAGCAGGACATACAGCAGACAAGTCTGGATGATTTACAACAGATGAAAACATTTGAGAGTCGTGCCAAAACATGGGTGTTGGCAGCCTGCCTCACAGTGCTTCAGCAGAAGTAGCAAAAGCTAAATGAATGCGTCCATTGTCATCCACCTACCTGCAAGCTTACGTTTAATTATTTTATTTAAAGCAGCGTCACTGTGGGATTTTAAGATGCCACGTCATCAGCTTGAAACAACGTAGCTTCCTCAAAGTGTCCTGCTTACCTCGTGGCACCCTGGTTAAGAACCACTCGTCCAACATACAAAGCTTCAAGCTGCTTCACATTAGTGTTGCTGAGCTCTATGAGCCATATGAGCTCAGCTTGTATTACATGATTTGTAAAAAGCACCGCCTGCTGCTGCTGTGCTCTCTCCAGCTGTTTCTGAAATTAAGTAGTGCACGTTTCATGCTGTTAAATTGTGCTAGGACTCAGTGGTGGTAAAGGAAGAAACTGGGACTGCTGTGGAGATCCACAGCAACAGGTTTATAAAGAGGTCAAATTAATAATGAGCAGAAGTGAGTTCAGCTTATAGTCCTGCACAACAGTCCCAGTTTCTCATGCGTGGGTCGTTCTGATAGATTTAGGATCACATTTGACATTAAGCTCAACGCCTTTAACAGAGGCTTACGAATTCTCCTTGGAAAAAACAAAACACCTTGACAGATAACCTTCTGTGCTGAGAAGGCCAGTCCCACTGTGGGGTGGACTAAAACTGTTTTGCAGCATTTCTAAGGGGGCGACAGTGCCATCTATAATCAAAGTTCAATCATCCAACTGTTGAAAAATATTTATGTCGGAAATTACCCAGAAGTTACAGAAAAGGTAGGAAACTAATGCAGATGTTTATTTCGGGCTTGCAAGGACCCTGGGTTTTCCCATGTAGAAGGCCCCTTGTTCATGGTTTAGGGGTTTGTGAGGTCATGATGGGATTTTTATTTTTTATCTTTTGGGATGACTCCAAAAGCAGGAGAAAAGCTTAACCTCCTAGGACCTGGTATCCACATGTGTGGACATCACATTTTGGGTTGTCTAGACCAAAATACTAAATTTTGCTCTACAAGGGCCGGATATCCACTTATGAGGACATTATACTGCCACTGTTCCATCGAAATTTAAAACCAATGTCCTCATGTGGATCTCATTTTTCTCAGAAACAAAAATCGGGTTAAAACAAAAAACAAAAAAATCTGGTAATTCTTTGTTTTTACATTAATTAGGTCCCAATCAGCCCAATTAGCAAAGAGAAACTAAAAATGCATGCCATGAAAAAGTTCGGGTGTTAGGAGGTCAAAGTCAGAGTTCACGCGCTGGGTTAAAAGACAGTTAAACCCTGCTTAAAAGCAAAAGTGCATGTAGGACTGCATATTTGAGTGCCAACCTGCTTTCTTGGAGGCAAATTATCATTATACACTTCTTATATGAACTATGAAGCAGGTATTTGTTCCCTGGCTGGCTGGCCTCTCATCTTCGTTCCCGAGAAGCCACGGCAGATAAACGACAGTCAGTAAGATTCAAGCCAACAAGAAAGTGTTAACTGCTCAACTTGAGTCAATATTGACTGAAAGCTGCCCAACAGTCGTGTTCGTGACACAGCGTGCCTTTAAGCAGACAGAGCAGCTCAACGAAACAAGGCCAGAAACGAGCACGTGAAAGGAAACGGCTTCACCGGGTAAGAAAATGTAACCCAAACCCACAACCTGTTGTATCTCTGCCTCCTAACTCCCACACAGATCTGTATATTAACACCAGGGCTAAACGTGCGTCTTACCTCAGTGACAAAGTTGCTCTGGAGGCCCGCTACATGAGAGTACTCCCACCCTGTGGTGCAGGGCACCCTCTCTCTGGGCGCGTTCTCGGAGAGGTCCGAGGAGTTGGGGGGGTACTTATAAAGTTCACAGTGGCTCCGACCGGAGCCGTTCACCCAGGGGATGGTGAGGTTGAGGTACCCTTGTGTGGAGAAGTTGCTTAGGAGGAACGCGGAGGGCAGCAGCGCCGGGTCTGGCTTGCAGTGGTACGAGTCCGGGATGAGTGTGTAAAACACGTCGCTGAACAGATTCAGCGTGACGGCGAAACTGGGGAACCAGCTGAACACGACCACGATTCGGTTATAGCGCCCATAGCCGCCGGTGTGCGGGAAAACCTTAGTTTCATAATCCATTTGAAGTCGACAGCTCGTGGTAACAGACGGTCCGAAGACTTTTACGCAGTGAGAGCGCACAGCCGCACGACGCTGAAGCAGGCAGGCAGGGGGCGGATCTTAGGGTCACACAGCCCCGGGGATCGACTTTTATGACGCACCTGCTACTTGGAGACTGAGTGACTAATTTCAGGGTAATCCCCAGATAGCGGGAGTCCAGGGAGCTGTCAGTAACAGTCGATGCTTTTGATGTCTCCATGTGACTCACAGCTGGACTTGACATGAAGACAGCTACCCTGGTGGAAAGCTCACATTAATTTTCAAATTTAAACCTCTGTAATTTCATCGAAACGCTTAACTCACAGCTATTTTCAGGAATTTACTGTTTAATTTTACAGAGGTACATTTTACTCCACTTTGAAAATCTTGTTAAAACACATCAATATTTGTGCTATTTATACAATTTTACACAATATGGCTCCTCAACCACTTAGTGTATTATTATTACAAGTTAGACAGGACTGCATTGGAAGCGGGCTTATTTTTTCAGCCTGAACTTGCTGTGCAACAGTAGAACAGAATATATGTAATACTTTCAAACCTCAGTTAAAAAGATTGATAATTAGTTTTGCCAGCATTGGCTTTATTCTGCTGTTGCCATGTTGTTTCCCTGTTGTACAGGTTTTCTGGTAGTTTTTGAATGTATTTTTTTCCTGTTTTTATTTATTTATTTTTAAATAGTATTGATATTATATATATTGTTTTGTTTTTAAAATCAGTTCTGAGATTTAAATTGACATATGGATAAGTCAACTGCATTTACAGCAGTGCTTATTAATGTACACTTTCCCTGTTAAAAAGATTTATTTTTTTAAATAAAGAATATTTTATCTCTTATACAACAAGCAGTGTTTGTGACATCAAAGGAAAATGATTTGTTCTTACACAAAAACATAAGATTATGCTGGGTTACACAATGAACTGATTTAAAGTTTGTACGATCTGAAATGTTAATATTTCTTTGAACCCATAAAACACAAAACTGCACTTTGATGCCTGCAGTGTGAGGCACATTTAGAAATGCCTTGCACTTCTGGGATAAATTAACACAAACGTCATTGATCCTATAGTTGGGAAATTCTTCTTTTGTTACTTCAGTTGTTTACTGTTATCTGAACAGCAGGAGTAACATGTGGGAGAAACATCTGTATTGCTTTAGTCTGGTGACTCATAAGACAAACAGGCTTCTTTTGCCTTGTGACTGTGCAGCTCACCTTATCAGCTGCAATGAAATCCATAAATAGGTGAGGCAGTGTTATGTAATCTGTTAGCAGACAGAAGTCCTCTGGGCATGAGTTAAAGGAGGGCTGGTAATTAAGGTAAAAAATCTGATTTACACAGAAATATTAAAGTGGACTCTTCCAGACTATGAGTTTAACTAAAGCACGAAATCCACCACTAGATAATTCAGACATTTAGATTGTGAAACGGTACAAAGATTGGACACCAAACACGTCATCCTGCTATCAATAGAAACACATCTTTGGAGTGAAGACGAGTGGCGTAACCAGGACTCTAAACAGGCCTTTTGGGTTGTTTGTGCAACTGCTCTGCCTTAAAGAAAACAGACATGCTTGTTACACCTTAAACACTTTCCTGTTAAATTTTTTTTAATGGAAATTTAAAAACTGCCATTTTTTATATTTTTAAAAAACCTTTGTGATAATTTTAGTGTGCCATTATGCAAATATTATTCTGTACTTAGCAGGAGCTATTCAAATATGAAAGGATATTATTTCAGTATATTTCAATGTAAATGTTAAAAACTAGATGTGACAAACTATTTTAGTTAAATAAAAGCTAATAAGTAAAAACTAAAAATTTTGTGATCTTGGAAATGTCATTATAATAAAAATGATATTATCGATATTATTTGACTTTAGCATTTGTTAATTTAGTAACGATGAGGCTGATAAAGATGCAATCTGCCTGATGAAGCTTTGATGGACATATTTGACATTTTGCATGTCTCCAAGTCTGTGAGTGAACCGCACAGATTTTCCAAAATCCTGCCTCTGACATCCTCCACAGAATAATTAAATATATGAATTCAAATAATAATTAAAAGAACAATCTAACACTGAAAAATACTAAACTGACACTCATTGTTTTCAAAAAAGAAAAACATGAACTGAAATAGTCCAAAATGAAACAAAAAGACAAAAACAACAACACAAAACTACAATATCTCTGGGCAGCTCTATGAAAACACAAAAACCAAAATGCAGAGAACGGCTGGTAATATTTCAAAATTTTATTAACGAACATAATCTCTGAGGAACAACAGCAGTTCTCGCGCTCTCTGTACATGCAACTGTAGAAAATAACAATTTAGAATTTTTACTTTTCAGTTTTAGTCTCCCCCCCCGTCCATACTCATTTTCAGTTTCTCTCTTTTTTGTTTTTGCTTTTTTATTAAATTTTTTGTGTCTTTTTTTCCACGTTTAATTTTTTTTGTCACTTTTTTCTTTTTTGCAGGAAATCAACAACAGCTAGAGGTGAAAGTACTGGATTTCTGTTACAGCACTGACGATAGCATCAACAAACCCATCGTGAACCAACCCTCCCCCCTTTAGCTGCTCCATCAATATGTACACAAATAAACTACATTGTACAAATAAAAAAAAGAAAAAAGAAAAAGAAAAAAAATGTTACATTGTTACATCATAATCACCTGCAGCGAGCGCGACACGGCCCGTTGCTGTTAGAACCCCACATTCTACGCAATTTTTCAGACTAGTACAAAGAGGAGGGTGCAAAACGTCCTGGGAGGTTTTATTTACAGAGCTATGTACAGTATGTCTCTTTCACGCATTACAAGGAGGAAAATTTACACAGCGGAGACCAACTTCAACTCAAAACATACCACAGGTGCCAGAAAAAACAAAACAAAACAAAAACAAAATAAATGATAATAAATAGGTTATTTCCCACCATTTAAAAGAGTAGTTCTCCATGCTTTTTATTAGTCATAATCCATTCTAAAAAATAAAATAAAAAGGAACAAAGAATTTAAAAAAACAAAAACAAAAAGGCTTGAAATCGTGATTCTACATAATGAAACTAAATCATGTATATTTTTATGTCCAGTAAGAAAACACAACAAGTCTAAAAACAAACATTATGAGCGAATGTGAGTAGAGTAGAGGTAATATGTTGCTGACTGAGGTGGTGTCAGGCTAGCATCTGTATCACCACGGCCAAGAGCTCTACTATGCATCTGCTGTGTGTCTCTGTGTCTTAGCCGAATATTCACGCCGGATGATCAAAGTGAATGGATGTGTGTTTGGTCTATTGCTCTGTGCAGCTGGGGAACGGAAGGGGGGAGGGAGATCACCTGTCGGCTGTGTCGACCATCACCATTTCAAGCCTTTGTAGGTTGTTAAACATACGAACGATGGCAGAAGTACGAACAAAGGCAGGGCTATGAAACTGTTTTTATGTTTTGTTTTTAAAAAAAAAGAAAAAAAAAAAGAAAGAAAGAAAGAAAGAAAGGTGCCACTCAAAACGGAAACGCTCTCGATGTGTTGTAAACAATAGTGAGAGGGTGTCGGTCAGGGCGTTGTAGCGGTATACATTCTGCTCAATAAGCAACGTGATTGACATGCCACTGGTTTTTATACAGAACAGAACCCCTCCCCCTCCCTCCCCCAAAGATAAAACACAACAACATTCAAAGCTACATACACTTTTTGCTAAAAAACACACAAGGATTCTTGAACAAAAGACACCCGCGACCCTCGTCCCCAAAACTGTAAGAAACCAACAGTAAAATAAAAACATGAGTTTTAAAAAACAATTTTTCCAGACTTTTTGTTTCCAAACATATACCAAACCAGGGTGTGTGTGTGTCTCAAAATTAAAAGAAAAAAATAATACCCAGGACAATACATCTAGCCACCTTGTCTGCACAGTGTAATAGCAACAACCATTGCACTTGACTAGACATACCATACACAGCTATGCTGACTGACAGTGTGTAAATAACTTAAAAGTTTAGGATCAGAATATTGCCATCAGGATACGTGAGCAGCTTTCACACACAAGACCGTGTGCGTGGGGCAGGTCGGGAAAGCTTTTTAAAACCCACTAAAAACAGAGAACCAATACAAGTCATCACAAATCAACGGTTCAATGGGATCCTTTAGTTTTTAAAAGTCAGTCTATTCAGCATTAACCTATTTCTTCCCCCTTCCACTGCTTCTGTTGACGTCTGTTCACTTTTTGGTTTGTTCTGAGAAGATTTGAGTCTGGTAACCTGTCTCCTCGGGCCTGACACAAGACACCACACAACTGAATAATAACAGGAAGTAACCGAAACATTTAAAATCCCTGACCACACTAGCCCCAGCCCCTTGTAGGATAAAAAATAAAAAAGGAGGACAACGTGACTTGGTTGTTGAGCCTATTCGAGCCTATTCCCGTGATTTTAAGTGGGTGTTGTACTGGAGTCCTAACATGGAAATTAACACCTTTAAAATCTACTTTAAAAACACCCGTCTAAGTGGAAGGCCTCAGGTCTGCTGAGCCATGAATAAGTGTTTTTCTTTCTGACACACTGGCACCACCTAGTGAGTAAAAGTTGTAACAGCACCATGAAAATAAGCTGCTCACCAGTACTGTGACATAAGGGACTGACAGTGTGTTTAGGAGTCTGTGAGGAATGAAAATGTCTCTGTGGCTGTTACAACTCTTCAGTCAGTTCAATGTGAAGTCAGACACTGGGAGGACAGGACGAGTAGTGAAGCGCTGAAAGACCCGTGTCTTGTTGGTTTTAGACGGTGACGTTGTGCGATGATTCATAAAAAAAAAAAAGTCAAATTGTTTTCTTTAAATTAAAAACAAGCGAAATAATAATTTCAAACAGTTCTACACTCATATGGTTTTGCTTGTGAATGACATCTCTCTTCCATCCCACCCATATATATATATATTTATTTATATACTTCTGTGTGACTTTGCCCAACAATGAGTACATTTTTTTTTTCACTGAAAAAGGCATTTTCTTGGTTCGAAAATTTTCAGATATAATTGTGTAGTAAAGCAATGAATAATAATCCTCTGTCTATTCTTTAAATAAATCCTCAACAACTATTCTGCTACATCTGAGGGGGCTGTATGGTTGTCGGCCCGTGAGAGGCCCATTTGAATGCAGAAGTGTTCTCTGTCAGCTGCTTGTGTTGCGGTGACTCGGGTCCAGGCGAGCCGCCTCACCTAACCCCGGATCGAGTCAAAAAATGGGATTATACAACTGTGCACTGGAGTCTTTCAATACTGACAGAATCGTGTACATGTTTTGGCCCATGGATATGAAGGGGGAAAGTGCTGCCCAAAAGTGAACTGTACATAAAAAGATAATTTTTATTTCTTTTATGTTTTTTTTTCTTTACACTTAACTGAGTGATATTACAGTACATAGGTTATTTACAACTGTGCAGTAATGTGTGGCAAAATAAATTATCTAGAAGGCAGCAAGAATACATTGGTTAACGAATATAAAAACTGTACATAATTTACGGAATACAACTTTTTTTCAGTTTTCTTTTGTTTGTTTTTTCCATTAAACTAATATTGGCTCTGTAGTGTTTCAAGTCACTTCCTCAGAAACAATGAAATGCCCAAGTAAAGAAATAGACAAAAACAATATTTCTCTCCTGCCAAAAACCACAATTTCTCAAATAGTCTCTTTGAATCTCAACATTCGTTGTGTTTGTTTCTTCTGGTTGTCCTGTCCTGTGTGTGTGGTTTCTTTTTTTTTTTTTTTTTTTCCTTTTTTTGCAGTCCATGGCGGTCTGATGTGTCTTGTGGTGGAACGAGCGGGATCACTGAGGAACACTCCGGTCTGTCCTCAGAGATCCGTTCATGTCCTCTTTTGTTAAGCCAGGCTGAGAGGCTGCACGAACGGTCTCTTCCTCTCAGACACTGGGCCCTGACGTGCACACACATCGTGACCCCCACCCTCTCTTGCTTTGTTCCAACCTGCTGCAGCCTTTGTTTCACTACTGTTTAGCCAAGCTCGGTGCAGTGTGAACAGAGAGGGCGTCCTCTGGGTATCTGGGTCTCATAGCCCTGAAAGTGGCTGCTTCTAACCTCCTGGATCAATTTAAGGATCCACACAATTCACCACGGCTCCACTGACTGCATCTGGGTCAGCGCTGGACTCTGTCAAGATCTCCTGGCCCATGTGGAGACTCGTGTCAAAAAGAAGGAGGCATCTCCTCAGTCCTCCCCCAGGACAGGCACCACTCTGTTGGGAGAGCTCTTCTCTGGTAGATCCCACAGTAGCAGCGGTGGGGGTGGGTACTGAAGCAGGAACCACAAACGAATGCAGAAAATAAATCTGTCCTCCGTCTCACCAAAACTAAGCGATGAGGAGGTGTGTCCCAGTGCCAGAGCCTCAAAGCAAAAACTGTTTCTGCTTCTCTCGCTCTGATCAAACAAACGCATAAAAACTTTGAGGATGAAAGTGCAAGTTGTGTATTTTCTTTTCCCCCATTAAAAACATTTTTTTCTTTCTTCACGGAAGGGAATCGAGAGCAAGTTTTTCATTTTTATTCTTTTTCTAGAGAATAAATTTTTTCCCCCTCTATGGTCCTCTCTCAAACTTGCTAGCCCTTTCCATTCGTTCGGTTCAACGAAGTCTCCTTGATAAGAAGTGATCGAGACTAAGTTTTCTCTCTGTGGGAAGCGGTATGTCACGCGGGCAGCAGGACAAAGTCGTCGTTGACATCGACCATTGGCACGTAGAAGGACGGCACTTCGTTGACGCACAGGGATTTGTGCCCCGCTGGGTCCAGTTCTTGGACTTTCAGCTGCCACTCCATTCTTTGCACCGCATTGAGAGCTGCTGCCTCGTGCTGCTGTCGCATCAACAAACACGTCTGGGGAAGGAAAAGCATAGCATGAATATAGTGACTATGCACACAGGTCATGGTTCTCATATGTAGAGATGTACCATTAAATATGTAATATCGGCATCAAGATGGCATTTAGCAAAGTCAGTGGTTGTTACTTTGTGCTTCTATTATCAGTTATTTTGTGCAAAGTGCCAGTATTTACCTTCATGCGGTCGTATTTATCATCCACGTCCTGGATCCAGGAAATGAACTGCCGCGCATTGAAGCGATCTCTCACAGATTTGTTCTCATCACCCTAAGAATGCAGAAAAAGTAAGAATGTGGACTAAGTAATGGACATAGAAATACTTAACACTTGTTTTTTTGAGATACTGATACATTTCCCACCTGGCTCTCCGATGGCATATTGTACACTTCAGAGTCCAACAGCATGGTGCAGGCGCTGAACGGCACAGCCTGATTGGCTATTGTCCTGGCTGCCCTGCAGTGGACCCTTAAAACCTCCTGTTCACATGAAACAATCAGCTTCTCCTGTGAACAGCAAGCACAACACAGAAAGAAATAAACATTGATGATGTGAAGAGGAACATCATTGCGTCAAACAAATGGCTGTCATTCAAGTAAGTGAGATATATGAAACAGATTTGTTCACTTTGGCTTCACCAAGGCGTGGGGACTATGCCGATTTCACTTGCATTTCCATTTAAAAAAGGCTTTGATCTTTTATCAAAGAAGTGCTCCCAGCGTTTGGTGCACATGTGTATTGTTGAATGTATAAAAAGCAGGGAAGGAGTGAGGAATGAGTGAATTTAGGACAGTGAATGATCCTGAAGTATAAATGACACTTTCTTACCCGTTCTATGCTGTGTTGCAACCTAAGCTTGCCCCTTACTGCCTCTTGTTGCCTAAAGAGCTCCTTCAGAGGTTCTGACAGTGATGGAGGTGGAGCAATCTGATAAGCAAAACACAGCACAGCATTAATACCATTACATTGCAGGATAAGATTATTTTGAAATGGTGCAAAGACACCAGAACTTACCACAGGGATGTGCAACTTGCTGAGAGGCTTGCCATCAAGCAGGTAGGAGCCAGTGTAGGTTACATATTCAGCATAACACTGTGGAGCCTGAGGCGTGATGTAGCAGAGAATCTTCCTCTTTTCCTCAATCTTCTTCCTAATCTGCAGATAGTCAAAGTACGGGTTGGAACGTTCGCTGCGGTAGGGTTCAATGTCGTCTAGCTTGATGGCATTGACCACTACAGCTAAAGTCTGCTGTATCATCTCCCTGGTCTGCTGCATGGCTGTATTTACCAGCTGAACCTGGACTTGCTGCCCTGTAGAACGTGGAAACTTCCTCTTCCGTGGGTGCTGGGTTTGAGATTCCTCTTCGTCGACAGGAAGAGGACGACCTTTTGTTGTCTTGCTGAGAACCACCGTAGAAGTCGTCACAGATACTGCTGGGGTCAAATTAGAAGCAGTAGACGGGACACTAAGCCCAGAGTCTTTCTCTTTTTTCAGAGCTGTAAAGGAAGATGCTGAGGTGGGTGTTGGGGTTCTAGTAGGAACTGGGTTAATGCTCACCACCGGACTGGTTGTCACTGAGGTGGCAGCGGTAGATGAGGTTATTATGCTAGAGGTAGGAGGGGTGGCAACGGCAAAAGCAGCAGCTGGATTGTTCTTGGCGCGATTTCGGGTCATCCTTTGCGGGATTTCATCCACCTTCTTGGGAACATCTACAGGGGCGGACACTGTGGTCAAGGTCACCAATGTTTGCTTGGATGCGTCCTGAGTGTCCTGTGGCTCCACGGAGGTGGAGAGGGTGACCACTTCTGGGATCTGAGGAAGAGGACTGCAGGACACA
Source organism: Pundamilia nyererei (assembly GCF_000239375.1). Taxonomy (NCBI): domain Eukaryota; kingdom Metazoa; phylum Chordata; class Actinopteri; order Cichliformes; family Cichlidae; genus Pundamilia; species Pundamilia nyererei. Next base: position 4,091,568 of record NW_005187412.1, on the reverse strand, counting down.
GGCTCTGGTACAGCCTCAGGCATCTCCTCCTGTCTCGTGTCCGGCTTGACAGCAGGCACAGAGTCCAGGGTTATATGCAATGACTCAGAGTGCGAATGCATCTGTATATGTGGTTGCTGACTGGCATCTGATTTTACAGATGTATACAACATGCTGGGATCAGACTCATCCGATCCCCCATAAGGTAGTTTCCTTTCCAAAATGCTGCTCTGTTGTTGGTTAAGTCCCACTGAGCTGTTGACAGGCACACTTTGAGGCTCGGGGTCCAATTCCTGCTGGAAAGGGGCATGTGGTGATGGCACAACAAAGTCCTGTCTAGCAGATTCCCCTAAGCCTAAGTCTCCAGCAGAGCGTGAGGTCTTTGCTAGGGTTGGCAGGTCTACTTCCATAATGTCCAGATCCTCTCTGTCTGTAATAGTGTGTCTAATGTGGGTCGACACACTCTTGTTGTGATCAGCAAGTTCAGGTTCCCCAGACTCAGCTTCTTCTGACTTGTCTGGCAGTGGAAGGTCAGGCAAGGAGAAAGGTCCCAGGTCGTCTTCATCAGCTGAAAATGGATCTTCCCAGGGAACCACAGGCTCAGGGCCCACAGCTGGAGCCATGTGAGTTTCAGCGGCAGCACTGAAACTGTGTGTGCTCTGTCTGCTGTCTGGTTCCACACATGTTGTCTCTGTCTCCACCTGGTGTCCCTCTTCGATGCTCGGCTTGTTGCAGTCTGGAAAGAAGGACTCCAGCCTATTGGAGGAAGAAGAGTTGTTTAAATAGTTGGGGTCCTCATCCATAGCAGTGTCTGGCCTCTCTGGAGAGGGTATATCAGCCACAGCCTCCTTCTGCTCATCAAAGTCCTCTGGGTCATCTTTGTGCCACCTGCTCCAGGTAGCATAAGGGGAAGTGACAGAGGGGTGTCCAGACAAGGGCTGCATGTCATTATCAGAATGGGAGTAAGGGCTGGTTATTTTGGAGACAGCAGCCTCTATTTCTCCATATGTCCTGTGGGGAGATTTCATATCCATGTCATTGTTCCAACCCATGTTGTGATCGAAACAGTTCTCTCCGTGGTCAGCTGCAGGATGTGTGGGGGACAGTTGGTGGACTTCTGGCTCATGCTGGTCTGGAGACTCTGCAGGCCAGCTCTTCTGCAAAGGATCCTCAACTTGAGGAGAAAACGAGCATGGCTCCCTTGTTTGGTCCGGCTCATCCACTGCACAGTGCTCTCCATCAAGTCTCTCATCCATGTCGCCCTCTTCCTCCTCCTCTTCCTCCTCCTCCTCTTCTTCTTCCTCTTCTTGTTCTTCTGTGACAGATGGAAGATTTGAGACGACCAGATTAGGCTCGCTGTGGTGGTGCTCCGTGATATCGTCGATATCCAAGGGTGGCAAGGCAGCTGGAGCTGGAGTTGGTGGTGCTGCAATGTCAAAGCATGGCTCCTGGGGGTCTGGCCTGTGAACTGGTGTCGACGGTTTGGGCAAGAAATTGTTGTACACACTTTCAGGAAGGTGTTCATTACCGTCGTTGCCAGCAAGAGTTGGTGTTGCTGCATCTGGTGTTTGATAGGATGGCTCTCGCCGAGGTGATGGTACCCTTATTGGAGGAAAATACGTAGACATCAACTCCAATCTATCCAGAGTTGCAGATTTGTCCTCGAGAGGCTGACAGGCAGACGTCTGATCAAATTCCGCCCCTGGATCATTCTGCTGTCGAAGAAACTTGTTTGCCTCTGCCTTGAACTCATCTTCTAGAGGGCGGCGGACATCAGAGGATGCAGAACGACTGACAAGGGGGAGCTGGAGGTTCTTCGCAGGGGTAGGACATGTGCCCTCCGGAAAAGTCTGGGGGTTAGAGTACCTGCTAGTGGACAAAGAAAAACAAAACATTAAGCCTCAGTTCAAAACAATCAAACTATAACATTAGTAACATGCAGTGTGTCTGAGTATTAAAATACCTTTCAAAGAAGGATGGGGAGCAGGCATTCATTGACATAGTCATTGCAGACGAGTTCTGACAGTCCAGCGGATCCAGCATAATGTCAGGGTAATCCTCTGCACTACAGGATGGTGTACGTGGAGTTTGCATTACGTCCTCGAAGCTGGGGCATGACATGACAGGTGTAGGTGTGGGAACACCAGTTGGCCTGCTTTGATCTGGCCTGGGAGAAGCAGGGAGGTTGTCCTTGATTTGGTGGCCAGGGAGCCAATCCTTTGAGTTCTGATTATCAGTAGGCTGGAACTTTCTGCCTGGAGACATCATTTGGGCCGGGAGACCAACATCCTTCAGCTTCTTCTCTTTAAGACCAGACTCAAGGCTGTTAGATTTCTTGGATGATAGCTCACTGCGGCTTTTCCGTATTTCCTCTGTAGACTTGGTTTTGTCTTTTAGTTTTGGGTCGCCAGACTTGGGTCTAAGCTTCTCCATCTGCTTCATTTTTTCTCTGTATTTCTTGAGCCGCTCTTCATTCTCTTGGTCTTTCTGACTCAACATCTGACCAAAACTTGTCATCTGAGAATCCCCATCAACCAACAGTTTTTCACGTGGTCGATTATCTTTCCTTGCATTGTCTTTGGGCTGAGAGAGCTTTTCATTTTCATCCTTAGCCTTAGATTTATTGTGGTCCAGTCTGTTGTCTTTGTCTAGCGTATCCCGATTTCTGTCTTTTTTCATATCAAATTTAGGACTGTCTTCCTTTGACCGGTCCTTCAGAACAGTGACCTGTGGGCTGTCTTTCAACCCTGACTTTGCGTCATCTTTGGAGTGTTTAAATGACCCAAAGCCATCGATATATTTATTCTTCTCTTCCTTAATTTTTTCTTTATGCTTTTCCTTTTTCTTTTTGTCTTTCATTCTGTCACTTATGACACCAGTTCCTTTGTCTTTGTCCTTTTTGGACATCTCCTTCTCAAATTCTAATGTCTTATCGAAGTCGTCCTCTCCGTCTCCCTTACCTCCGTATGGGAATGTGTAAGGGTCTGCCTCTAGAGGCATAGGCTCTTTCTCAAAAGGCAGGCTCTCTCTGCGGCCGTAGGACTCTCTAATTTCTTCTGTTTTGTCACGTTTGTCTCCTTTGTCTTTTTTTGTCTTTTCCTTCTCCTTGTCATGGCTTTTCTTGGATGAGGACGAAGAGGAGTGCCGATGCCTCTCTTTCTCTCTGAACTTGTCTTGTGGCGTAGATATGGACAGGGAGTCTCTTCTGTCCTCGGCCATATCAGGCAGGCTGATTGAGTCATAGTAACTGGTGAGGACCGGATCGTGACCTCTGTCAGTGAAACTGTCGGAGGAGATTTCACTGTTCTTGTCATTGGAGTCATCCTTGTAGTCATTCATAGCCTCCTCCTCCAGTTTTTCTAAGAGAGACTTCTCATTCTCCCCGCTTCCTTTCGAGGGCTTTCTTTCCTTGGAATGGTCCTGCTTGTCTTTATATTTGCTCTTGGTTTTTTCCTCGCTCGTGTCCCTTTTGTCCAGAAGCTTCTGCTTGTTTTTCTTCTCTTGGTTTGAGTCCACTGACATCCTGTCTTTCCTCTCCTTATGTTTTGTATCTACCGGGTCTTTCCTGTCCTTGCCGTGTTTCTCCTGGGAGCCTTTCCTCTCTTTACCTGTGTCAAATGTGGCCTTATCCTTCTTCTTATCTTTGTGCTCTTTGTCTTTTGCCTTTTCTGTGTTATGTTTACTATCTGCAGAAGATTTTCTTTTTTCTGAAGGGAAGTGATCCAGCTCATCTTGATCGGGTGTCGAATCTTTTCTGATGGAATCAGACACCAGTACCCCACCGCTGTAGCTGTCGTCGTCATCATCGCTTTCATCAGTGAATATGTCGGCTATTTTGTACCACGTTTTCTCCCGGATCTTCTCAGTTTTTCTTTCCTCTTTCTTTACCTCCAAGAAATCTTTCTCCCGATCTGAATGTTTGTCTTGAGAGGCCTTCTCTTTCTTTTCCTTTGTCTGTTCTGAAGACATCTTTCGATCTTTGTCTTTGCCATGAGAGTCTTTATGTTTGTCTTTGGCCCCCTCCTTCTTGTCTTTGGTACTCCGGTCAGCATCTTTATCCTTGACAGTTTTTTCTGTGGAGCTTTTATCACTCTTGTCCTTCTCCTGATCAGCTCCTCTGTCTTTTGTTTTCTCTTTGTGCTTGTCAGCTTTTGTCTTTTCCCGTTTCTCCATTCCCTCACCCTTCTTTTCTTTCTCCTTCCCAGAGTGGTTCCTTTCTCTGATATCACACGATTTACTGACAGGATCAATGTCTTTGAAGAAAGTATCATTGCCATATTCATCTCTTATCGATTCCTGCTTGATTTTGATATCCTTTCTTTCTTTCATGAACTCATACGAGTCTTTACGGTCTCGACTGCTGTCCAGAGAATCCTTGTCTTTTTTGTCCTTGGCTGCCTCTGTGGACTCTTTCCTCTTCTTTTCTTTCTCAACTGAGTGGCTGGAGTTTAATTTTTGTTTTTCTGACCAGTCTTTCTTCTTTTCGTTTGTCTTTTCCGAAGGGTCCTTGTCTTTTTTCTTAGAAGTAGCCTCCTTTTCTGATCTCTTCTCATTGTGGTCTGATTTCTTGTCCTTGACTTTGTTTTCTTTCCTCCTCGTCTCCTCCTTAACAGTCTCAACAATAAGTTTAACAGAATTATTGGCTTTGTAGTCCTTGTACTCTTTGACAGGAGCATCCCAGCTGTCGTCGCCATAGAGGGAGGAGTCAGAGGACATCTCAGAGCCCCATCTGTCATGATGGTCATCGGAGGCACTGAGTTTTGTGTCCTCCAAGTTGAGGAAACGATTAACGTCATAGCTTTCGTACTCAGACTCCTCTTTCTGTACTTTGTCTTTTTTACACTTCTCCTTATCCTCCTTGGCATTTTTGTCCTTTTCCGCCTTCAGATGTTTTTCCTCTTTCTGCTCACTTTTCCTGTCTGTCTTTGAGGAGGACTTCTCCTTAGACTTTTTCTTTTTCTCCTCTTTGTGAGCTTTTTGTTTATCTTCCTTGGGTTTCTCCTTCTCTTTGACGTTCCTCTCCTTGTCAGATTTTATAGGCTTTTCCCTCTCCTCCTTATTTAACTTGTCCTTGGTGGAGTCCTTTGTTTTCTTGTTTTTCTCCTCTTTTGTTGTTCTGTGCAGGTCTTTTCCCGAGGACCAATCCTTATCCTCAGACTTTGTTTTCGAAAACCTGTCCTCCTTTTTTGAATGGTCTTTTTCATGTTTGGATAATTTGACTTTGCTCTCAGCTGGTGATTCTGACTCAACAATTAGGGACTTTTGCCTCGAATCATCAAAATCAAAAGAATAGCTCTTAACAAATTTCTCATTCATATCTTGATTAAGCACTAGACTAGGAGCTTTGTCCTTCTCCTTATTTTTGTGCTTGTGCTTCACTTTATGCTTTTTCACCACTTTGCCATCCACGTCAGTTTTGGAGATGGTGCTCTCTGTATTTTTGTAGAGCTCTGAGTTTTTCTTTTCCACAGTGTTACTGTGCACGTTGTTATTCTTCTTTTTGTTTTCCTGCGCTTTCCTCTTTACTTGTTTTATCGACTCCACGCAGGAATCTTCAGCTTCAGAGGAGTAGTCAGACCCACTGGACAGTCTAGTTCTGACCGAATCTGAGAGCGAACTGACGTCTGACCATGTGGGAGACGACACGGTCTTCCAGTTATCCGTCCTCCACTGCTTTGGATGCTGTTCTGCTAAAGACGGCGTCTGTTTCTGAGAGTTCAAGTTTCCATGGGAGGAGGAGGAGGAGGAGGAAGCATTAAAGCCTGGAGAGTCTTTCAGGTTTGCTGCAGAAGAGTCTTTTATGCTATTTGAGCCCTTATCGTCCTCACTCTCCAAATCCGCACAATCGGAGTCAGACGTACAGAATTTGTCGTTGACTTTACCAAACCGGACTTCTTTACTGACACTATTTTTACTGTCCTTCTTTCGCTTCTTCTTGACTTTATTCTTGTCTTTTTGTTGTTTAGAGCTCATGCTGCCAGAGTCTCTAGTCTTAGTATTTGTTTGCTGGGCTTGTTGCCGTGGCGTAGGCGCTGGCGTGAAACACAACGTCCTATCATCCTCGTCTGAACTATTACTGTCAGAGATGATCCGCCTGCCAGGTTTCTTTGGTGTGAGCGAGTTGCTTTTGGAATAGGTTTTAACCTCCATCTTGGGTATAGAGATGAAGCTGTTGGTCTTGCTTACTGAGTCCTTGCGGAAGTCTTTTTTCAAGAGGTGTTTATCGTCTACGGGAGGGACGCGTTCCTCCTCGTCATCCTCATCAAATTCGTATTCATCTTTGACAGGTGTGACGGCAGATTTAGGAGGGTCTGCGGTTTTCCCTTTTAACTTCGGGCCCTTCTCAACATCTGAGTCTGTGTTATTGCCATCAACAGAGCTGGACGGGGCAAACGAGGGGGCGTCTTCCTCCTCTGAAGATTCTGTAGAACATAAAGAGCACAAAGAGGACACAATTAATTTACTACTTCTAGCCTCATGTATTTGAATAACTTTTGTAACAGTTGTCCAATTAGGTGACTCAAAGATTTAAGATTGAAAATGATACCTGATGAACTTTCTTCACTTGAGGTGTAAGTGCCTTTCCCCAGCAACAGATTGAGCATAGTTGGAGAGTTGGCAACCTTCAGTGGGGTTTCCCCTCTCCTGTTGCTTTGACGCGGGTCCCCTCCATACCGTAAAAGTAGCTTAACCACCTGAAAAGGATAAAACTTTAATGATTTTTTGCAATTTTAAAGGTAATATCAGCAACTTCTCAAGTGGTTCAAAGCTTAATAGGATAAAGAGTACAGAATTAATCTTCCACTTCAAAGTTGTTATTTAGTTACGACGAAGCTAGAGCGGGACTTTTGATGGACAGAACTTTTCCACACCAAAACCTCCAGACTTTACTGACAGCAGACTGGGTGATGTGGCGTCTCTGCAACCAATTTTAGTAAAATGCCAAAAGCCGTGTAGAGGTGAGAAAGTATGATGGTCTGAAGCTGCTTTCAGGCCAGGAGAATCAGAGTGAGGCAAATTCTAACATCTGCAAAATAGCACCAAGTAAGGGGTGGTCTTCAAAATGTTTTCTCAGTGGGGTTGTCTAAAAAGGATTTTCTCAGATACTAATCAATACTAAATGTTTAATTGGATCAATTTGCGACAGCATTGATACCATCAGTGCCATCTTAACCTCACACAACACTGCTGCAGACAGGCAGGAACACTTTATTGACACTGGTGGTGATTAGTCTTGGATGTCAAAGATCAGCAGCAAAATTAATTTGATTATAAATCTGATTACACCATTACTTCCAGATGCTCCCTGTGGACACCTTTGTGGCCAAAAATGTCTCATTGACTTCTATTAAAACAACATCAACATCTCATTTCAATGCCATTACAGTATAAAACCATGCATGGCCAGCATTTGATTTTGAAGAAAAGTAGTGAGATTTGACATTTTTACTGTATTCCACTGGTGCGTGTACCTTTTTGCAATGAAGGTGTTGAAAGGGTAGAAAATTTGAGGACAGTTCAAGAAAAAAAGACTAGTGGTACGATTCAATTTAACCTGGTATTTAAACAAAACCACATCTAAACTCACTCTGTAGCCATCTTCTCACTTTTAAAACTCAGATTTTAATCTGACAAACTTGTTTTGATGGATCACAAATGGGCCACTGATCATTAATATTTTCATTTTGAGAGACTTGCGATAATCAGCCTTCTGAAGCCTGAAAACCTATTTTGTTCTTTACTATTAGCAACAATGACCCACGACACCTTTGGCGGATTTATTTTTACCTTGAAATGTCCATTATTCGATGCATCATGTAGAGGGGTGTCATCATCCAGCCCCTTGGTGTTGACCTCTGCTCCGGCTGCCAGCAGCTGTTTCGCCACATCATAATACCCCCTGTTGCATGCTTCATGCAATGCAGTCCAGCCTGAACACAAGAAGAATTATAGTCAGAGAAGTGTAAACTCTAAATGAATCAATGGTACACAGCTACACACACAAAGCAAAGGCAAGCATAAAACAAAGATGCCCTTACCTGCAAAGTCTTTTACATTCACATCAGCTCCCTCGCTGATGAGCTCCTTGATGCGGCGTACCTCTCCACGGATTGCTGCTCTGTGCAGTCGAGTCTCTCCTCTCTCATTCCGTTTATTCACTTTGTCTTTGGTTTTAGATGCAGAGTTTGGCGTTCCCTTCTGACCCAGACTGGACTGTGACTGATGCTTTGGTGTTGTATCTGTAGGTAAGACATGCATATTTCACTTCAGTGCTGCAAGAGTCAGTCACACTCTTCTGGGAGAATTTACTCTAACTGTTTTTGTTTTGTTTACTACTTCTACTGTGAACAACAAGGTGCTATAACTGCTTACAGCCAGAAGGGGGCAATCCAACTCTAGCAATAAACAGCACAATTGCTGAACCTACTTTACTTGAGCTTATTTCATCACATTTACAAGATTAAATCCAATCCTTAATCACATTTACATTATTGAGTTTGTACAGCTATTGTCCCAAATGATATTTGAAACACACTCGCTTAATCTATGTCCATGCCCACAGGCAGGCAACAAAGAAATTAACATGCAAATAAAAGCAGTTATAAGGTAGGATCAAACTAATTCAGTCTCAAATGTCAACAATGAGGGGAAAAAGTACAAACTTGTAACAATAGTTATATTTCACAAGTCTGAAAAACTTCCAGCTAAATTACTGTCGATCAAAAATAAAGTACAATTTTTGCAGAAATGGGAAGGTAGTAAACTTATAATAAGAAAAATGATCATCTAACACCAGAAAGGATAACTCAACACTTTCGCTGTTGTCATTTAGCCCAAATAGTGAGATTACGCCATCAGCTCCAGACGCAGTACAAACAGAAAAGCTGGTTTCATTTCCTTATGTACGGAATTTTATAAAAACAACTCCACTACTGTGGCGGCACGAATATGCAACCATTAAAGCAGCTAAAACAAAACACATATCACAGACATCAGAGGTTTAGATTCCAGCTAAGATGTGAAATAATTTTAACAAAGTGGTTCTGTTTAGAGGGACAGTATGACTGGTCTGCCATGCATGGATTCTACATATAAAGCTCCCTCCGATCCTTTTTTTCCCCCAATGTCGGCTGTCTGTCCACAGAAGACGTGGCCTAAATGATAAACACGCACCTGGACTGTTGACGGACTCCTCAGCTGTCATTTGCATGAGCAAGGCCACCTGCTGCCGCTCGGAGAGGGGGTACCCGGCCCGGATCCCTGGCATCCCCATTCCAAACGGCAAGCTTGCCTTCCGGGTGTTGGTGGGCTCTTTTTTAATGCGTTTCCGCTCTGGACCTGGTTTCTCTGTAACGAGAGAGGAGAGAAGCAAGGTTAATATCGCTGCATGTGCAAAAAGCTGCATGATCATTCATACACAGACACACACAAATCTAATCTACTGATCCATGTGGTCAGGGAGAGTAACGGGAGCCTTATTAGTGCTACAACAGTAGAAGACATTAACTGTTATGAATTGGCAATTTTTAAAAGAACACTAAAGGCTCACAGCAGTAACACCACTTTCAAATGTTTCTAAAAGACAGATTATTAAAGTTCATAAATCAATAAATAACTAGTAAACATTCACTATGACACATCTCCAAAGGTGTTTTATGACTTTCCAGATCAAGTATAGAGTACTGTAGATCAGCACTGAGTCCAAACAGCTTCTTTACTGTTGGCATCAATCAAGTAAGTGTCATGTATATGTGAGAACAGCTGCTTTCATAAATGAAATTCAGACAATGTCAACATAATCTGACCGAGGGAATCAGATGTGGGCATTATCTGAAGTTGTCCTTTGTGACATGGTCAAACTGGAAATACCCTGCTTAGTTTTGGCAAGGACTGGCACCAGTGTACAGAAAGCCGGAGGCGGCACACACGACGCCCACACACTCCCATTGAATTCACTCTTTTAAAAAAAAAGAAAAACTACCTGATCTATTCTCACAAGCACTAGACTGGTCAAGACTGGCTGCCAGGTAATTCTGAGGAAAGTTCAGGGCTGCACTGCTACGTGTGAATAGAGATTTACAGAGCGATAGAAGGTACTTTATTCTTCCCACAGGGAGGCATTTCTATATACCAGGGGCAATCTTTCAGTCACCAAATGAGCAACAACAACAGAAGCATTTTGTCAAACCAAAAAACAAAAACAAAAAAACAAAAACAAAAAGTATTCATTTTTATCAATAATCAATGGGTTTCTCCCTATTTATTTCACACATTTTATCCTCTTTTTGAATTTCCATAGCAAACCCTTTGCTACTTTCCATGACCTAAACAGGCCTCTGTGAAACAAAAACAAAAAGAAAACAAAGACTTGCTCGCTTGCTGCATTCTGTAAATGCAGCCGTATGTGTGAGAGGTTTGTTGGCACCAGTGGGCGACTTTTGTGTTATTACCCAGCTGCCCTTAAAGAAGGGAGGGGCCAACAGGCAGTGTGTTTATGTCTGTCTGTCTCCAAGCCAATCAGCCAGAATGGAGGAAAAAAGGAAAGAGGGTGTGACTTGGCACAACCATAGTTATTACGAAATAGCTGGTGTACATTTCAATTCAACATGGCCTTGCCAAGGTCACCACATGCCTGCCTGCCTGCCAGGATTACTGGAGACACAGTGCTACTGGACAAAAGCAGCTGCTCCACAAAGACACACCCTGCAATTATTTTCAGTGGCAACATACCATCTGATGACCCATACAGAGGGTAACGCTACACATGACTGCAGCGCTTCATTACCGAGGGGGATCAAACCTCACAGTTATAATTCAAGCAACAATACAGGCCTCCGGTCATAGGGAGGAAGAAGCAAATTCAGACGTGCGTGTACAAAGACACTGTGGACCAGTAGATGTGTCTGAGTCTGATTTCTGAGCAACTTCTCTCACTCCCAGACTGGAAGCACTGCAGGCCACAAACACAAGTAAATAAGGCAAGAAGGAAGCATGGCAGCGCAGCCTTCCGGTGTCTAAAAACTTTCCAGGAAAATATTTTTCCACTCACAAGTACAGGGCTGATGAACTTTCACTAACATCTGTGAATACTTAAAGCTAATGTACCCTCCACCCCTCTTTGATACAGTCTCACGTTCCCCAAAGCATTTGCCATTTAGACACATTCCTTCTGCTAAGCCTTTAACAGCAGGGACCACAGAAACAGCCCAAACATGTTTTTTTTCAGCAGCAGAACAGAGAAAGAGCTAAGCTAGCTTTTCCAAGCTATGTTTATTAGACTGAGAAGCAGGAAGGCAGTTATTACCCAGCTGCACTTAAAGAGATCTGCTGCTAAACATACAAGACCCAAGTCTCTAATACAACCTTCATCACCAGTGGCAAAAAAACTGTCCTTCTGCGATACAGATCAGACTCTAGGCGACCACTCTAAACAGAAAAGAAGCACTTTCTATAAATCCATGCTGCATAATTATAATCAAATACAGCAGTTGCAGGAGGTATGATGACCATGTTAAAGGGAAAACTACAAAAGAAACACTAGCGAAGCAGCAATAATTATATTGTGAGAAATACGAGCATAAAAAAATATGCTCTTTCCATTCATGAAGGAAGGAATGTGACTTTGCTTTCACTACATTTTTGTCTGGTTAATCATCGTGGGAATTTTAAGGAAAGATACGGATCAAAATATTTGAAGAAAAAAAGCTTGGTAAAATGCAACTGTGTCAAATTATCACCACACAAATCAAATTAACATGTCACATGTGGATTTCTGAATTAAAGAAATTAAACACAGTATGTCTGTCTGCTGGATGTCTATTTAGGCAAAACTGCAGGGCTTTTATGTGGCTTAGTAAAATGATATTACTCAGCTTAAAGACAGGGTTGAAACCTTACTCTCCTTACTGCCTGAAACTTGACTAACAAGATAAAGGAGGAGGAGACTGAAAAAGGAAGGAAAGCTGGGTAGGGACTATCACCCCATGACTAGCCTGCCTACCTGAGCCAGGAGGGAGGGAACCACATCAAACACAAATGTCGGGATATAATGGGGGCAGATTCTGATATGGTAGACAGACAATATGACAGTGTGAGCTAACGCCAAAACAAAGAGACTGTCTGCTTCACTTAGCCAACAGACACCATGACAAGAAGAACCGCTCCAACCAGCCTGACCAAGTCTGACCGTAACGCGGGAGCATCGAGCAATGTTCTGTTTAACGACCCAAAAAGTCGCATAAACAGGAAGCTAAGGGAGAAGAGGCAGGAAGTGGCCAACAGGATGTTTTCTCAGTGATTCGCACTGAGCAAGAGAAAGTCAGAAATGTATAGAAAGAACATCATGTGGTGCAGGACGCTCTGTTTGTCAAACAGATGCAGTCAGTGAGTGCGCCTTCTGTCTTTTGTTTTTACTCATAAACATCATGACTCTGGGAAGATAATCTATGCGCTATAACCAATTAGCGAGAATACATGTGTGCACTGAGGATCCTTGCACACCACTATCTGTTTTTATGACCTGTCTCAGCCAAAGCTTCTAAGACATGGCAATAATTAATATCTTAGAATGCTGCCAAAGAGGACAAAATGACTCAGTTTGAAAAGAGTAAGGTGAGCTGAAATTTCAAAAACACAAACAGAACAGCTGATTGAGATAATGCCAACCACCCAGTCACATATCTGCGTCCTTTAAGTCTGCCCCTTTTTACATCCCCATCCCCAAAAAGGTAGTTGCTCCTTTTTGCATCTGCCAGTAGCTGCGTATACTAATATCCCTTTTTCATTAAGACCTACTTGGCTTGACGTGTCATATTTTCACCTCAACTCAGATCGCCTGGAACCTGGGCTTAGTGCCTGGTACCAGACACTACCACCTAATGGAGCCAAGCCCAGCAGAGTAGGTACTAATTGAAAAGGGTTATAACTCAATGCCCAGACACAACCGTGTCAAGCACTTTTGTTGGTTACATCGTGGACTCTACAGAGGTTTACAGCAGAAGAAGAAATTAAACATCAGAAGATACAAATTGTTTTCCAGTAAAAAGAGCAGCAGCAGGAAGAAATTTGGTATTTTCCTGCCTGCCCGTTACCCCCCATTTTTGGTAGTGATGCCTGCGCGCACAAAAGTCAAAACAAAACTGAAGAACTTCGTTGTTAAAATTCTGAACATGATTCATTTATTTAAACAACTACTGTATTTCTATTGTTGACTTGAGGAGTCATGCAAATCCCCAACTATCAGCTGAAATCACAGTGAGAATGACAGCATTGCGTTACCCGACTCATCCACCCAGGTTGCATCGTCACCAAAACCTGAATTTTTCAGCCGTTCCCAGTAACACTAGCACAATTTCAGACAACATCTTAACTTGACTAGTATGGCACAGTGCAGAGTTTAAATATAAAGAGTTTACTTAGGTGGC
>NW_005187412.1:4076836-4078067 GCF_000239375.1 Pundamilia nyererei | reverse complement strand
GCACAGTGCAGAGTTTAAATATAAAGAGTTTACTTAGGTGGCATATATGCTATCACAGGCCAGAATAATAACCCTCTTTCAGACACGCACAGGCAGATGATGCAGTTATCGTATTTGCAATCCACGAGAGACGTGTGCGGACTAACTGAAAGATGTAGGCGTAGCTGCAGCATTGTGCCCCCAAAACACACTGACAGACCCTGTGCTTAGTGGGTGTATCCACAAGAGCTCCACCCCCAAATGATGTCATATTTCAAATTGTTTGGAATAGAAGGTCTGTGTATTTACACAACGCTGAAAATGCCTGCAGTGAAAAGATATTCAACAGCAGCTGAGCCGTGAGGAAAGTTCATGTAAAACTGGGCTAACTGACAGAATGCCATCACACAGTATACTATCGAATGATATTAGCCAGATGGTAATGGTCAATACTGATGATTATAAAAGCAAAGAAGGGATGGGATACACATAAGACACACCGTGCCTGAATAAAAAAATAAACAAAGACACAAAAAAGACTAGGGCTGCCACGATTAGTCGACTAGTCACGATTACGTCGACTATCAAAATCGTCGACGACTGATTTAATAGTCGACGCATCGTTTGAAGCTTTGTAAGATCCCAAAAGACGCAGGAATAAGTAGTAGGATTTAAGAGTGTAATAACGGACTGAAACAGAAGATGGCAGCACTGCATGTACAAGGATGCCAGCTGGCGTTAAACCCCGAAGAAGAAGAAGCTGTGTCCCAGAATTCATAGCGCAGCCCAGCTCAGTTTACAACAATGGCGGCAGCTAGTTAGTTTTAATACTACTCTTATTATTCTTTCTGGGTTACAAAATAAACGTTTAACATATTTTCAGGCGAGAATGTAGCTGTGTAAACCTCAAATATCTGCTCAGTTTATCAGGACACCACATATTTTCAAAAGCGCTCCGACGTTTTCGGAGACGTCTGTTACCCACTAGCTCGATAGCGAGCCGGGGGCTAGGCTCACTAGCACCGTGAGAACACCGGACTCCTGGCTAATCGTTTTCAAACCCACCGCCGTCTTTCGCTACTCAGGTTAAATATATATAAATAAGTCACTTAGATAACTTAACAATGTTATTGTTTGGCCTTTTGTAGTATTTTATTTGTTCCTGAGTAAATCGGTTTGGCTGAGATTAAAGTTTTTACACAGCTGAATAAACATCAAGCAGACAGCTGATTATCAGAAGTGTGAGATGCTC
>NW_005187412.1:4063679-4076664 GCF_000239375.1 Pundamilia nyererei | reverse complement strand
CCAATGGATGATGATCTGATTAGTCGACTAATCGCAAAAATAATCGGTGACTAGTCGACTATCAAAATAATTGTTTGTGGCAGCCCTAAAAAAGACCCATACTGGGTGATATAATTTTGATTGGAATATAATGGAAGGGTATACTGTACGAATTTTAAAAAATGTATTAATCGTGCTCTCTAAACAGCTATATTTATCCGACACCAGTGTGCAAGCCACAAAGGAAATGAGCATTGGAAGAGAGGCACAGATTAGAGGGGGGGGGGGGCTGTGACGTGTCCGAGGTGTAAAACTTTGCAGAGAGGTTAAAAACAGTCCCAGTAGGGTCAATTGAAAGGCCACAGACTACAAAACACACATATGTAAAAACACCAATTTTCATGCAGGTGGAAGTCCAGGTTAACAACACACATTTTACTGCCCCCATATACTACCTGGGTAGCTACCGCTAACAAAAATAGGTCTGTCGCTATGACACAATGCAACCTAATAAACTTCTCATGTGACTGGAAAGCGTGCAATGCCAGGAGCCAGCTAATCTTCTACAAAGAAAGGCAAGGCGCTGGAAGACAACATGAAACTATTAGTATACTAAAAGAATTTCCAGCTAATGTTCCCGTCTTTAGATTTCGCATCTCGTGTGATTAAGGTAGGGTGAAGATTATCTCAAGATAAAAAAAACTAATGGATAAATAAAATGAATTCAGCAGAAGAGATTAGAATATTAATGCACAACAAGTAAACATTTGTGAAGAAGAACATGAAATAATCTTGCAACTTAAATGGAAGTGAAGAACACATACACAAATGTCCAGAGATTTAAGACATATTACAGCCTCTCAAACTTTTTAATTTATTTATAATTTGCTTAAGTTGAGGAGTAATCACATACAACATTATGTGTTTACAAAATACTTGTCCAATCTTGCTAAACACATCCTCATGCCCTAACAGTCATCTGTTGCATACTTGTAGTTTTCCTCTTGTGTGTGGAGAGGAAAGGTTTTTTCCTCAAGTGTAAACACTGAACATGAACCAATTTAGCAACTCACCCAGTGCTGATGAAGACTGTTACCAAAGCCTCTAAGCTGGACCATTATCAACAAACTAAATCCTGAACCCTTAAAGCCCAAAGTCAAACAAGCGTGAGGACTAGTCCTTCTCTCCCTAATTAAAAGAAAACAGCTGGAGCCTTACCAAACCCAGGCCTGGTCAGGCTTGTATGTTGCCCAAATCCCCACTTAATTGGATCATGATTTTGTGTGGTCTTCCTCTCCTTTTAGACTATGATTGTAGGTACAAACTCCTTGATTCTCAAACAACCAGCTAATTCAAAGTTGGGAGCACTTTCACTTCACATAGGTCAAGCCCTGTTCGCACACCAGTGCTAACTACTCTCCGTTCTCTTTGAATTCCGCACTGAGTGCTCAGGTAGAGTAGAAAAGCGCTATATAAGAACCAGTTGAGTCTGTACAAAGTCACAAGGTGATCAAGATGCAGAAACATGAGCGTAAACACACAGCAATACAGCCTTACCTGAGTCAGAATCTTTCTGGTCTCCATTTGCTCCAGCAGTGAAGGGCAGCTTCCTTTTAGAGGCCTTTTCTTTCATCTCTTTGACCCCATCATTGCGATCCAATTTGGGAGTCTTGTTTGATAACACCTTATCCTGTGAAAGCAACAAAACACTGGGGTGAGCAAGTGTCTTCATCAGAGCAGTGCACTTTATTTGTCTACCTTACTTTAAAGTCCTAGAAGCAATTCCTGACTCAGCTGCCACCTTGAAAACACCCTCAGGCACATTTTGAAGCATTAATTAAATTAACTTTAATTTCAATGGTCACCAGGAAATAACATCTGATAAAAGACTGCACAAGTTTGCTGACCGCAAACTCCGTTTATAAAAAGCTTTCCCCCCCCTGGAGGTTATACATCTACCACCATATTTTTAAGTCGCCGTGTCCCTCTTTCATAATGTCTCTGGCTATACCTTCGTACTGAATTCACTGGCCTGACTCTTCTAGCTATTAAGGGCTTCTGAAAGCAAAATTTTTTCCAGAGTTTCCTCCTAGATTCCTGGCCACAGTAAAAGAGCCAGGCACAGGGAGAGGAGGCTAAGCTGACGCCGGCTTGGCTCTGTGGTCTACAGCTGCTGGAAACAATCACAAACCCCTGTGTATCTGCTATCAACAGATGTAAATGCTTATGTGTTTGCCCAGCTTAACTTAACGGTTGTTCTGTTTTTGGGTGCTCATGCAAACTAATTTATCCAGAATACCTTTTTTAAAAACAAACAAAAAGACCCCCACAGACCACAAACAGTGGAAGATGTCTACAAGTTGTTTATGATGTCATCTTCATAATAGTTTCTTGTGTGGTAGCAGTAAATAATTATTCATTATTAAAGCTACTTTATGTTGGTCCCTTTCTTAAGGAGTCGCCACAGCTGATGGATGCACATATGTGACTTGGCACAGATTTTACGCTGGATGCCCTTCCTAATGCAGCCGTTTCATTTATCCAGGCTTGGGAATGGAACTGAAGCTGGGTTTGTATCTCTTACAACGAGCTACTAACAATTATTCATTATTAATTTATATACATTTTTAACTAGAATACACAGAATTCAACACAGAATTATTTTTAAAGAGGAAAGCAGTAGCTTCTCACTGAGCAAATATATGAAGTCAAAGCTATACAAAGCCATACGCTGCATTCCTAATTGCAATACATTAGGAATCAATTCAAAGTGGACACTTAGAGATATTTGTAGATGACAAAAACACAATATTAAAAGACAAGTGTTGCATCTGTGTAACAAAAAATTTTTTTAACGTGTCCCCCAGTAATGGACCTATTATGCTTGATATTTTGCGTGCTGATTTTGACATCACATAGTGTGTTGTGTGACACTTTGCAGCGCTTTGGCCATTTGTGCACCTCAAGATCTTTGTAACCTGGCACGTTGTGCCGTGGCTGCCGCAGCTGGGTTGAAGACACGAGTGTACGATTGTGTGGAAAAACCTTTGCAAAACAACACCCGACAAAGTCTTTGACTTCTTCTTCTGTGGCGATATTGTCTGAGTGGTGACACCTATCGCTCAGGAGAATACTGCAGTGGTTTCCTGCGCCTTAACGGTGGGTATAAATGTGAGTGACTGTGAGACAAGATTGGGGCCGTGATCATTGCGACCACTGTGGTGGGTTTATCAGGGATTTAAGTCATGACTCATGTATTTAGGTTTCTATATTTAATGTACTACATGCTTATGCTAAGGAGGTAGAGGAAGTCAGCTGCTGATTGGAAGGTTGGTGGTTCGATCCCTGGCTCCCCCAGTATGCATGCCAAATATCCTTGGGCAAGATACTAACCCCGACTTGCTCTCCAATGCATCCATCGGAGTATGAACACGTATGAAGGACAGTAATGCACTGACAGTATAGATTACAGTGCTTGGGTGAAAGGGTGTGTATGGGTGAATGCAGCGTGTTGTACAGAGCACTTTGAGTACTCCAGGAGAGTAGAAAAGCGCTATAAGAATCAGTCCATAAACAACAACAAAAATAAAATGAAACAAAAGAGAGCTGATACTGTTTATATGCTAAAAATGGGACATTGTTGTGGCATTAAAAGGATACCATGCTTTTAAAGGATCTTTTTTTTAAAATAAATGATATTACCTAAAAAGAAAAGTGTTTTTCATAATTACATTATTTGTCATGTAAGGTTCTGGTCGGTATCGTGAAAGTCTAAATGTACTCTCTTACAATACAGTAGTCAATACTGGAATTTCAGCAATGACTCCATGTATGATTCAGACGACACCATCTGTGATTAAGCGTTCAAAAACAAAAAAACAAAAAGCATACACAGGATTCAGCACAGAGTGAAAAATAAAAAAAATCAGTCCACTATAGCTCCCTATAACTCCCTATACAAATGCTCAAGCAAAACTTCTACAGGAAGGATCTAATCATTTGACGACTCTGTTAACTACACAGGTTTAAGGACTCATAACGTAAGATGCAAGACAGAGGTGAGATAACGTACAAACAGACGCTTTAATTCACCTAATTTCTCTGTCCTATCTTCTGTACCCTGCTCATCTATCTCTATCCTGAGGGCAGGTTTTCTATTATGTATCAACTCTTTGAACTCCTCCCCCTGCCCTGCCCCAGTCATAAGACCATGATGTCATGGTACAGTAGAGACAAACAGTGTCAGCTACAATGAGCTGATCTTTCTGTCTGCCCGTCTGCATCCCTGCTCACTCCCACAAAGAGAGAACACACCATTTGAGCGAAATTATGATGCATACGTTTAAAGCTACAGTACATCTTAAGCATGGAAAACACTATGAATTATTTCTTAAAGCAAACAAACAAACAAAAGAACCATCATATAGCTCTGGTTAACTGGACTGGGGAAAAATGGTCAATTCACCAACTCAAATCTCTAAAGTTCAACCGGGTTGATTTTGGAGAATTAAGTGTAAGCAAAGCTTTGACAACTCAAGACTTTCCTCTGATCTGCCTTCACACGACACCCTGTTTGGTGGTCTCCTAGCAATGCGTGCTCTCTTCGTCTCACTCAGTTTTCCACCCACCCCTGTTTGCTTCTTTCCCTCCCTCCCTCCATACCAGAGTCTGATGCAATCCTTTGCAGAGGGTTGTAAATCCATGCCTGCATAAGCTGTACCTCTGCTTTCTACACCTCTCAGAGCTGCTGCTGGTAGCTGAACAGTTAGTACACACATGACATCATCAAGCTGCGCCCAAAACTTTGTTCCAACACAAACAGTGACGACAGTATCTGTGTCAAATTCAAGGTAGTGAATACGCCATAACTGGGCAATAAGGTGACACCAATTCAAAAGCACTTCAGACATGTGACTTAGGGCTTTTTAAGACAACAAACACTGAACCCAAGTCTATTATGCAATAGTCCATTATTTGATTAAGCATTTGTGCTGAAGTCAAATGCAAGAACTATAGTTTAATTAAAAGGAATCTCCGTCGAGCTGTTTATCAATCATTAATAACTACAAGATACAACTGAGAGTAAGAAGATTACGCAAGTACAAAGACCTGCGCAGGTATGTTGTATTAAATAATAGCTCAGTCGAAGATGTGGCAAGAAGAAAACAAAATATAGCAAATATGCAGGACTGGTGGAATAAAGTATTCATACCACAAAATATTGTATCATTTGTCTTGCAATACAGTACACATACCAAATGCAAATTTTTTATTAAAGTAAGCATGCAGTCTATATAGATTCCCCTACTAAATCACAACTTTACACCACTTATTGTGGCGACACTTATAAAATCTGTACAAGTCAAGTAAAGAGACATTAACCAACATCAACAAGAAAAAAGTCAGGGAGGGGGAATCGCAACCTATCATGAGTTGATGACTAGTACATGCTGGTGCCCAAGCTACAGTATGGTTTGGTCTGTGATTTTAGTCTGTTGTTTGGTTGCCAAACCAAGTAACATGAGTGTAATGCTTTGTGGCAATAAATTAGATGTTACCGTTATGAAATTAAAAATAATGGGATACTTTTATTAGGTGTTACATATGATCTTAAAAAGGGTTGTTTTAGCCTGTTGGTAAGTGGTTACTAGGTAGCATGTTAATGTCATAATATGCAATAAAGAAATAACCACTGGCAGGGACCTGAGATAAACCATTTTCAACTTCAAGGCAAGTGAGTCAAGCAACTACTAATGAGAGTAAAACAAACTGGTGTTTAACATATGACCTGGTAGTAAAAACATATAGGGTTATCAAGGGAACTAAGCACCAATTTCAAAGTTTTAGTGAACAGTGTGGATGCAGATTAACGTTCATCTGTGTTGCAGGTTTCGTTGCTGAACTCCTGATTGTGCAAAAGAAGACAGACAGAGATTTGATGCCTTATAGTAAGCTTCCTACGCCTGATATATAGTAACACTTAAACATTTTAGGCAGTAAGCTAAAGTGAGTTTGAGAAAGAAATTTTATTTAATTTTATTTTTGTATTTTAAAAGGTACTCGTCAGGGAGGTTTTTCTTGAAAAACCTGCAACTGTTCCTCAGTGGATTTAGGACATCCCATTTATGTCATCCCAGACTGACTTTAGTGTTCTAACAAGCTCAAGATGTAAAACACTGCACTGATGGGAAAAGCCCAACCTAAAGAGCATCACCTTATTAACATACATTATAATGTATGCACAGAAAGGTTAGAGAGAAGTCTGAAGTCCAGAACTGCATCACATGCACACATGAACTTCTCAAATTAAAAAAAAAAAAATCTGCTTCATTCCCATTTTTCTGTTTGATTTAACTTTTGCACATACCAGTACTTATGCATCCATGTGATTTGAACATACCTATTTTGATAGCCCATGTTGTCAGAGAGGGGACAGTGCATAACTATGCACAGGTTTCACTTTTGCCCCATTTCCATGTCATGGAGTCAAATGACATTTGCAAAAAACAGAATAAAAACCAATCAGATATCTTACGTTCTTCTACAGTACCCTGGCTTTGGGTATCTGCTGATACCTAGTAGCGATCCAGTGAGTGTGTTGAATTATTACACTGTATTTTTATACTTGGGAAACAACTGGGGATCTATATGTGTAAGGCAACATCAGTCTTGAGTCAACGCTATCTTTTCCGACTTAGAAAAATTAAATGCAACAAATAAATACATCCGCAACTATAAATTAGCTGAATTGGCTGTTTTTAGTGAAATAACAAACAACAACAGTAAAACAGCAAAGAGATAAATCAAATGAAAAATAAAAATGTATTTGGGTCGTTCTTTTAAATTTTTTGCACTAATCCCATTAGGTTGCTGCATAATGCTCTTACAGCTGCACTGGTTGCTCGTCTTCCTGCACATACATGTGCTTACCATGAGGCTGACAGGATACGGCTTAAATGAAGCAATTTTTATGATGTCTCTTTGATTGAACTAAAGACAAATTTTTAGCTGTATCAACTCACTTGACCCGTTTGTGGTTAACTAAAAAACTTTTGCAAACATTTATAAAAAAAAAAAACAAAACCCCCAAAACAACAACAACTATTGGTGTAGCAAGTGTAAAATACTTCTAAACCATATTGCTTTGCTTTTAAATTCACTCTGGCTAGCAACCAACACGCTACAGCTGAGGTGTGGCAAAGCAAAGCCTGAACAAGACCACCAAAAACCAGTCTGAAATATGGGAACAGCACACCCCTAGAAACATACATCAATATTTATATTTCCATGGAATGAGCTGGGACAGAGCTTACCATACAATCAAATGTGCAAAGAAGAATCTTACTCTTTTTAATTATTTCATTTACACACTACATTCTACTCATTACTTTGGTTGTTAAACTAAAAGTAAATACCTATAAATTGCATAGTGATGCAACACATACATTGCTCTACTCCACAGTACATTTGAGATGAGATCTGTAAGCTGACAAGTCAGAACCTGCCTCCAGCTGGTCCACAGAGCCAATGCAAAGCATGGTGTGACTGGTAAACAACAACATTAGTTTGGGACAGAAATCTTTTTGATGTTGCGTAAGGAACTGTCAAGCTTACAGAGATAAACTGGTAATTACTAAATAACTAAACTGATGTGAGCGTCTCAGGTTTATGACCAAAAGGTCAGAAAGTGCTGTTTAAAGGGAGTAAATGATTTCTGCTGAAGACCACGTGTCTTTGTCATTCAGTTCAATGATGATCTAAACCCCAATCTAAAACTAATTTTGTCATTACTTTAACTCATGTTTCTCCAAGTGAAACAGGCTTTGTTGCTGTGCACTGTGTTTACTGTATGCTTTTCAATCTTACCTTTTTCCCACCTTGCTTTTCCACCATGTCGGTGTTGAGTGGGAAGTGGTCCAGCTGGGGGGTTTTAGAACCCCCACCTTTGGGCATCGTTCAGCTCTCCCCACGCCAAGCTTCATTCACGCTGCCATTGCATCGTCATCAACCGTCTGGAACAAAGAGAAAAACAAAATGGTGTGTGGATGGAGGGGAGGGGGAGTTTAGCACCTGACGTTTCATTGAAAACACATTTACACACTGCCAGACGATGCAGCCATTAGTGGTACATCAAGCACTCCACTTTCAACCATTACACCCCTGGCTCTGGAGGAAGAGCATTTAAAGAGGGAGGGGAGCTGCAGCTGTGGCAGGCAAAGGGCTTATCTGTTCACCAGGCAGAACCCAAAGAGCAGTAAGAGCCGCCTGAATACTTAAAAAAAGTTGTTAGAAATTTCTGTTAAGTGTAAACCCAATCAAAGTACAATTACTTTTAACAGAGGCATGCTATTCATATCAGCTACATCTTAAGTGCTGACATACTAGAATTTGGGAATGACAACAGGGCAGACTATGTCCAAGATATTGCATAACGCACATGTTGTGGGCCTTGGAACAGCTGAGGAATGTCTTTAGAAATTTAACCGGCACGTCTCAACAAAAACCCAAACAGCTACTTACCGCCAAAGCTAGCCAGCCCTTGTAATTGTGGGCTTTACCCTGTACTAATTTATGGCATCCTTGCCATAGTGACTAAGGAAGGTGATCCATTGTATTACAGCAACAACAACAAAAACAATCATCTCTGGTATAAGTGGTTTTATTGTAAATTCACAATAAATCATGAGAGTTCTGTACAGTTTATTGTCCTCTGTGTTCTTAGTGTCTACTTTGCCTTACGTGCAAGTACACAACAATATGTGCATTACTATCCACTGCCTTTCCTTCATGGCCGCCTGCTTCACAGGGCCATGAATTAATCATACATTCCTTTCCTCAATTCTCTCCTCTGTAATGTACTTTCTCTAAAGAGTGCGTCCAAATGTGATCATCCCTGTGACTGACTGAGTGAGTGAACAGATGAGGCCATGGCTGCATTATTTTTTCCCTCTACTTTGAGACACTGGCACTCCTATCTTCCCTGGCGCCACTTCCATCTCCACTCCACTCCCCTCCCCCCACCCTTCTTCCCTTCGCTCTGCAGTTATCCTATTCAAAGACTGCTATTTATATCCTTCCAGGCAAGTCAGTCAAGTCAAGACAGCCAGCCAGCCAACCAGATAGGCACACAACTGCAGTGGACGTGCTGACCCCCTTTACAGCTGTAAAGAATAAGACATGAGAAACACAGCAAACCACAGGCACCTTCCTCACTCGCACAGTTCATTGTTAGTCCCTCTTTGCTACTGGTAGGCACTTGCTGCAATCTCCCTCAACTCCCACCTCTCACCACACCAAACAAAGTGACAGGAAGGTCGACCGCTCTCAGAAATAAACAAACACTGCAGCCACGCACAGACACACACATTAAACTGGGTCAGCGAGGCTTCTAGAACAATAATCTGCACTATTTTGGGACTACTATGATAGATGATAATAGCAACCGAGCATTTCGCTGATATGTGAAACACAAGAAAATGCTGTTTGCAAGCTTGCAGTCACACAAAGGCACACATGGAGAGGAAACCCTGTTCCAAACCAAGGGGCATCATTTCCTGTGTAATTTCATGCCAATAACAAGACACCCAATATCTGCTGACAGTGTGTCTGTGTTTCGCCGCTGAACAGTTGATTAATTTCATATGTCCATTTATGAGTGTACATACAAGATTTCTACAAAATGTCACTTTGGGATGTTTTACAACCAACAGACAAAGTCATTTTCTCCAAGAACAAACTGCAAATTCATTCAACATTACTAAAGAAAATGAGTGTTTGATTAACATTACACTATTTAGCTTAATTTCAGCCTTTATAAGATGATGTGTAATGGAAACCAGACATTACTAACTTGGCAACCACTGCAAAAACTACTCCCACTCAATTACTTGGTGGGTTTTATCTACATATTCAGAAATGTAAGTGATCATGAGCTTGCATATAGTGGGAGTGCGTTAAAGTGGTGCTGAATAGTAATCTAGGCCAGTGAACAAAACAACTTTCAGGTGTTTTGAGGTGTTAACGGTTGAAAAGAAGTTTAAGCATTTGCTATCTTTAAGGTGCCAGAAACATTGGTGACCCATAAGGAATGATCAGGATTTCTACATTGATTAGTCATAAAACGCGGCCTTCAAACCGGAGACAAATGCAATATGATAAAACACACTGAGAAATTCCACACGGTACACTTTTGTGCCACTGACTTTGCCTAAACCTACTTGGTGTCAGGTGTTCCAATTAAGGAGATGAGATTGTAAGTGTGGCTTAAGAGGTGTCACTCCCTATAAATAAAGGCATACAAAGTCTGATTACTGTCAAAGCCGTGTCTTTTCGAGAGAGATCAGTTGATGTGAACCATGGCAAGATTGCTACTACATTTTCAGGCTAGAAGCATTTACAAATGGCTAGAATTCAGGTCCACTACCTGGGAATGGGCGTCCTGTAAAGAGCACACCAAAAATAATCCCAAATTAGGTGAAAAAAAGACCAAAAGGTAACAGCAGAACAACAGCACAAATCTCGACAACTTGTCCACAATAAGAAGAAACACTGAATAAGAATGGTGTTCATATCAGGACATCGCAGCACATCTGAAAAGACTCTCCAGATATTTCACAAGACTTGCTGGATAATGTTGCTAGATAATATTCTGTGGACATGTGAGATCAAAGTTAAACTTTCTGGCAAAAACCTAAGGGACTTCCAAACTGGAAGAAGAATTTTTTTTTTTCAATGGAATGTCACGACACAAGACCATGACCTGAGTTTAAGGCAACGAAAGACAGGGTTACAGAGCACACAAGAAAGTTAATAATAAATTAAAAGGATAATTTTAGAACAAATCCCTTAGCTACTTGTGACATAACACGAAGAGGGCTGTTCAACCAAAACATCCCAGAATTATTAATTAACGCACTCGATTTGTAGTGAGGAACCGTCCTCACGTCTTCCTCATCTCTGTCCTGTTACTCATAAGTAGCTGCAGGATAATCTGAGGGTTTTTGTTGTGGCTGTATGAGTTACTAAATTCAACAGTTCATTTACATTTTCCAGCCTAGCTTTTGTTTGTGTTTTACAAAGTTTTGTCAAATGTGTTTGTTGTAACGGTGTCCCATTTCAATTCTCTTCTCTTCACAACTTTTGGGTTTGCAAAGTAGATATATAAAATATGCATTTCAGAGACAAATCATCTGTAGTTACATTTTTAATCAACGGGGCAATACATTTTAAGTTTATAAGCAACCAATTAACTGTTGCCTGCTGACTCGCTCCCTGACATCAGGGGTAGGGAGAAAGAAACAAAAAAAACACGCACTGCACTGTTGAGTTTTAATGTATTATGCATGACATCAGCCAAGTTAGACGTGGCCATGGAGATAACTGCAGAAAGGAGTGGTGAGTGTTGAGCCAGAGAAGCAATCTCTTCTAAATGAAGGACAGGACCTGCCAGTACTACTCTCCAAGCTTCTCTCACCCCTGAATAAACACACACACCATTCTTTCTATGCCCCCCTGTCCCTCTCTCTCTTCATCCTCCTGTAGCATCCTCTCTATCCCGAGCCACTCCCTCTGCGGTCAGATGGAGGCCAACACTTCAGCATATTGCAGCATACCATGTGCATACTTGCAGAAGCACTGGGACACATCACAAGCACACTTGCACTGGCATGAGGTCAACTTCAAGAGTTAGTTTACAATGGTTTCAAAGCCTACAAGGCAGATAAAATAGAAGAATGGACATAAATGCAGTAGCATTTAATAAAAGGGCACACAGCTGTGAATTTATTTCTTTTAAAGCACAAGGGACATTAGTGTGCCCGCTCATACAAAATTAATGTTCTATTTAAAGATAATGTGTACAGTGACGCACATGGAGTTTTCTTATCAAGCATATAAGAAGTGCTGTTATATAAATGAAAATGCTATTGCATATATCTGCTGCAATAAAACTGCAAAACACCTCAACCTCAAAGGCTCACAGACCAAACTCTACCATAGCCAGCACAACCAAGCAGCTGCTCTAATACAGACAGACAATTTTGATTATGTATGGGGAAAACAGAGACATAAAGACACAAACAACTATAGCAGAGGTACAGGTGCAGATTTGAAAAGCAATTGTTTGCCCCAGCCCCGCGCCACTCCCAACTCTCAATGTACACACAAAAACACACCTCAAATTTTCCACTCTGACAGCTGAACAGTGCAGCAGCTGCACACAGGGATGGGCATGTTGCTGTGTCTGCCTGTGCTCGTGTTTGTGTGCGTCGTGCGTGTATCGACCTCGCTGCATATTGCACAATCAGATACGAATCAGCACCGCGCACACAAACACACACACACAAACTGCCAAGCAGTCAACTCGTATCTTGATGTTGGCTAACAGATGTGCCATGACTTCTCCATTGTATCATAAATGGTGAAACAAGTGTTATGCAGGTCAAATGTCCTCATAGCAGAGATGCTCAGGAGTTGCAGTTGTGATTCTTTGCATTCTGGATCTAGAGCTCTAGTAAGATCTCAACCAAAGACACCAATTCAAAATAATGCCTAAGAACAGATACTGACACAGCCTTGATTTAGCATGACTCACCCCTAAATACTGTGATACGTTAGAGGATTACACAAACTGGTAAAGCAATACAAACTCCCTTTGGCAGAAATGTAATGGTGAAAAACATCTTTTAGCATCTATATTTAAAAGATAATAAAGATCTTAGTTGGGAGCACAAATCCTCATATCTCCTGCTAGGTTATCCATTTGACAATTCATGGTGAATTTACCAGTTACAATTCCACATAAAAAGTGCTGATGCAAAATACATTTTCAGCCCCAACCTATTTACCTCAAATACAGATTTCTCACCAGTAAAAAAGCCACAAAGTTTTTCCACACTTGGTAGTTATTGGAAAAAACAGACAACTTAATTTTGAGTACAAGGAGAAAGCATCTATGTTTGTTTATAATGAAGAACTTTATTTTCTTATTAATTTTGAGGGTGCAATA
>NW_005187412.1:4051007-4063527 GCF_000239375.1 Pundamilia nyererei | reverse complement strand
CCCCCCCCCCAAAAAAAAACAAAACAAAACTGTACCAAATCATTGTGCCCTAGTTTATGTATGTGTTTACCCTGCAGTCTATTGACATGCTATGCAGCAGATAAATCTACAGAAAGACAGCAACAGCAGCAGCAGCAGCTAGCTAGCCTGTTTGGTGTGCAAATAAAACCAGCCTGGCTCAGCTGCTGTATCCTGGCAACCAAAGCCCAGCTTGGCTGCTCAGTCCCTGACCTGGGCCCATTCACTTCATTATAAACGTATGTAGAGAAGAAGAGAATGACACATGAACACGCACACACGCGCACACACACACGCACAAATATGTGCTAATGCAAAAACAAGCACAGAGAGAAGATGCATTATGCGAAAAAAGAAAACAAAAGACGCAGAATTACTTTGTGCATAGTGCTGTATTAAAGAACTGTGATTATCTCTGCTTCTGCGGGTGGAGGCCAAGCTTCTACAGTTTTATTAAAAAAGAAAAATAGAAAATCACACATGAGATATGCTAACTACTTTGCATTTTCAGCAAAAAAAAAAAAGTTTCTGGTAAAATACGACGTTATGAGATGTGAATCTTTTGTGCCTTCTCTACTTTAAAGTCAATGTTATGCTTAAATGCTGATTTGAGGATGACCACATCTGGATATGACAAAATATATCTGAAATGTGAGTGGGAGTGGTCCTATTATCTAGGAGGAGAGAGAGCCAGGGAGCAAGAGAGGAGTGAGATGTGGGGAGGAATCCAATCACTGTCTGATTTTCTATTCTGAGCACGTCCACTCTCCCTTACACCTCTCTGTTCCATCCAATAACAGCTCAGGGCTTGCTGCCTGCCTGCCAGTCTGGTAAATCACGCTGTCTTTGCCAGTGACCTCGCTAAGATAGTGGCAGGCCTGTATATATATGCAGCTCGGCTGCAGGAAAGGCCAGTGACAATCTAGTGCATTTTGGCTCTCTCCTCTCCAGTCCCTCAGCTTCATCAGTGCTCTGACTCATTCTCATTTCTTTCCTCTCACCTCTCTGAGTACTTCTCTCTCATCTGCCTTTCTCTCTATTTTCAACATCTCCCTTTCTCTTCCCCCCCCTCTCTCTCTAAAGCCTGACATTGCCACAGCAACGTGTGAGCACACATGCACACGCGCACACACACAGAAGGCCTGTTGCCTAGCAACTAACAAATGAGACAGATGCAGGCCTATCAGAAGCCAGTGAAAGAGCTGTGGACCGAGAGAGGAAGCCTATTGATAGAAGAGTGCCTCTGCATATCAACCTCAAGCAACGAGGTTTCAATCCCTCCCTGACCTTTGGATCCTCATTTGATCAAAAAGAGATGTTTCACT
The DNA here is from genome assembly GCF_000239375.1 of Pundamilia nyererei. NCBI lineage: Eukaryota > Metazoa > Chordata > Actinopteri > Cichliformes > Cichlidae > Pundamilia > Pundamilia nyererei. The sequence continues at coordinate 4,062,184 of NW_005187412.1, read as the reverse complement.
CAGACTGATATGTGCTAACCAATGCCTCTTCTAGCAATTACTTGTATATATTAGATATTAAATTAGATATTGTATATTACATTGACATTTGAACTAGGGCTGCAATGATTCGGCGCCATAATCCATGACGTGGACTATAAAAATTAGTTGACGCCGAATTTCATCGTCAACGCGTCATACTCTAAAACCACGTAAATGGATTTTTGTAACTGCAGTACACTACGGGAAACTATAGGGGGAGGATCGCCTTTGTCGTCTGCCAAGACTGCACTCAATAGTAACGAAGAAGAATGTAGCACGAACAGCAAACCGAGAGGATGTAAGAAAATTGAGATTTAAAAAAAAACGCGAAAGCATTTCACAGAAAACAAACAAAGCTAAATGCAGACAATGAAAGCAGAGCTTTGCGTCCATGACAGCTCTACTGCAGTCCACGAGCATTTAAAACGCCGGCACCTTGGAGCTGTGATGTTGACTCTGAATGGATCCGTTTTAGAGAGTTAAGTTCGTGTGTGGCCTTGATATCTTTTTCATCTTCATGTTTGTACAGTAATATTTATGTTAGCTCACTTGTCGGAAGCTTCTCAGGATGCTTGCTAAGCAGTTCAGCATTTCAGTTTTGTTAGCTAATGATTGAAATGCGATAGTTAAACAGGAGTAGCTACACTGCCTCCTGTTTTTTTTTGTCCACATGTCCTCTGCAATTGTGAATTCATCTGTAAACTTTTTTGACTTGTTATTTTGGACTGGAAAATAAAATCTTTTCGATTTAATTTGAAGCTTTATTTGAAATAATGGACATAAGCCATAAGCCATTTAGTTTCCCATTTACACATTATTTTTGTGTCTAGATACTACTAGCAATTTAATTTGTATAACCTAACATTTTAATTAATTTCATTTTTATTCTGACAGTCCTATGGAGTAATGTTAAAAATACATTTGATTATTTTCAAATTCATACGTTTCCTAGGTCTTTATTCGTAATTTGCTGTGGGACAGAGCAGCAGGGTAATATTCACAAGTGGGCAGGCTTGAGCAGGTGATATACTGGACCCTAGAACAGGAGGTATGCGTGCAGGAAGATGAGATAAGAGTTACTGAAATAAGCATTGAATAATTGACCAATCAAAGAAAAATTAGGCCGATTAGCTGACTATCAAAATAATCGGTAGCTGCAGCCCTAGTTTGAACACTGCAAAATAGTCAGGAGAATAAAAGGGGGAGAAATAGGGAAAACATTAATGCATTACCTATCAATATACATTTGCAGATCTATCACAACAATGACAAACACCCACAAAAGTGGCACAAAATTATCAGTATAGCATGGCATTATTTATTTTCACATGTCAAACCTCTGACTGAGAGGTTGTTAAGCAGGATGGATGGGAATACCAGTATGTTTGGGAATCCCATGCTCCCATTAAACGAGGCCAAAACAACAACAATCCATATTAAAGTCCTCCTACTTATCAAACTACTTACACTATGAAGACAATTTCACACACAACCAATATGAAGCAGCAAAATGTTTACCACTTCAAGGTATATGTATATGGATGTCTGCTTGTGTGGAAGGGATTTTGTCTCCAGAGCGTAAACACTAGGCTCTGCATTGGGCATCCACACGCCATCTACACAGCGTCCTCCAAGTGGGGTTGAAACCCCCGCCAATGACGACAACAACAACAACAACAACAACAACAACAACAACAACAAAAAAAAACCAACTAGACAATGCCCCACAGTCGTCTGTGTGTAAATAAAATCACAGTCTGATGCTACAACCATAGTGTAACAGTTAATTGAACTTAAAACTCAAGACAGCAGTGGTCAAATGTCAGATTTACAGTCCCGCATTGAAGTCTGTTTGCGTAGTACTCAGTCTATGGATAAAGAGGTGTTATGTAAATTCAACCAATGCAGAGGCTACCAAGAGTTTAGTGTGGAGCCCTGGAAAAAGCCAATGGTGTGTTGCTAAAAAACCAATGATGGCATGTGTAGGTTTGGTCTGAATAGTTTTCTTGAACAAGACAGGGAAAGACCATAGATTGTACCACAAACGTTTATTTTGATAGTTGACTAGTCACCGATTTTTTTTGCGATTAGTCGACTAATCAGATCATCATCCATTGGACGTAAAACGTACAGCTTATTGCACCAGCATGCATCTGCTCTTATATAACTATCATTAGCTTACAGCTTTAAGTGTTTAAGGTATGTGCTAACTAAAAATAAAGACAAGATGATAGTTTATTAAATTTTAATGAAATTTGCAGATTGTTTTGGTGGAGTTTAAAAAACTCAGCCGTCTGCTCCTTGCTTTCTAAAATATAACAGGACACTGGAGGATATTCCCGAGCATCTCACACTTCTGATAATCAGCTGTCTGCTTGATGTTTATTCAGCTGTGTAAAAACTACAACTTTAATCTCAGCCAAACCGATTTACTCAGGAACAAATAAAATACTGAAAAAAGCCAAACAATAACATTTTAAGTTATCTAAGTGACTTACATATGTTTAACCTGAGTAGGGTTTGAAAACGATTTGCCGGGAGTCCGGTGTTCTCACCGGCTCCAGTGAGCCTTGAACCCCAGCTAGCTATCGAGCTGGTGGGTAACAGACGTCTCCGAAAACGTCGGAGCGCTTTTAAAAATATGTGGTGGCAGATATTTGAAGTTTAAACAGCTACATTCTCGCTTGAAAATATGTTAAACGTTTATTTTGTGACCCAGAAAGAGTAATATTAAAACTAACTAGCTGCCGCCATTCTTGGAAACTGAGCAGGGCCGCGCTATGAATTCTGGGATAGGTTGGGCCACGAAGTAAACACCTGACCCATCTTTCAAATCTGGGGAAATAAAGGACGCATTTGTCGGAGACTTCGAATTTGGACAATCTTCATTGTGTCGCTGTAACATAATTGGCCTACAAATGCGTGCACAGGAGGATGCGGTTCCTGAATTTGGACACATCTACCATCTTCTGTTTCAGTCTGTTATTACACTCTTAAATCCTACTACTTATTCCTGCATCTTTTGGGATCTTACAAAGCTTCAAACGATGCGTCGACTACTAAATTAGTTGTTGACGATTTTGATAGTCGACGTAATCGTGGCAGCCCTACCATAGAGTACGCTACAAACTGGAAGAAATCACAATGGCTGTTTTAATTATATTATTTTGATATTACTTCTGTCAACTCCACTTTGTGAGAAAGATAGCAGAAACACAAGCAAGAGTAGCCCAGTATACCTGCTATTCCATGTTTTTGACGTTGAACATTTTAGATGTAGTCTTTGAGAAAGGTCTGTGAATTACCCATCAATGCCTGGACAATTGCACACACACAGACATACACGGGCCAACACAAGTGCTAAATATTTTACAATGTAAGCTTTCCCAGTTAACAATAATTCATGCAACACAGTCTGTCTTTCAAAACCAAATACAAACCCATTTATCTGCAGGGTTTGATTACTGGTCAAAAATGGGCCCTAATAAGAAAACCAAAAAAACCAAAACAAATTTACAACATTAAAGTATCAAGAAACACCTTTAATCTTTCAGAAATTCTGCTCCTGTATTGAATTCATACAACAGACTGACAGTATGCCAACTATACTGTCAGTTTGATTTCTATCAAATCTTTAATCTACTGGTGACCGCAACAAAGTTCACAGCAAAGTCAAGCTACGTCAGCTAGCAGTGTATGTACAGTATTCCTTGAATGAAGGTCACCCTATTCCTGAGCATGGAAATGAGGCAATGTTTCAGTTACAAACAAAGTAATGAGCAGCACAAGATTCAATAAAAACAGCATCTGATAAGCAGAAGTGTGTAGGCAGAATTAAAACAATATGTTAAGTGAAACTACTGTGCAACATATCACATGTAAACAAAAAAATCCTCACTGTGCTACGCAGAGCTATAGTAACATGAACACTGACTGAAAATAACACAAGAGATGCCAGTAAAACAGGAAACTATGACCAAGCAACTCCAAAGTCATATTCACGAGTGTAGTTTCTTTAGATTTAATTTAAAGCATCACAGCAAGCACCGGGGGTTAAGACCACATGCTGAAGTGCAGCCCCTCCCTCATACATAATGCACAGCGTTTTGCATTCTCTTCATCAGTTTAAAACTGCATGGGTTTAATGTACATTGCTTAGGGTGGTTACTTCATGTTAGGGATGCTCAATTTCTTTCTTTCTTTTCTTTTTTTTAAGCACATGGAATGGTTTTCCTACACCACAGCATCAATAATAAATTGGCAACGTTGGTTGCGCGCGTTTCTCAAAGGAAACAACTTCTGCAAGTATCGTTTGAAGTATATGATTCCTGTTAAACTTATCATAAAACCACTAAAACCGAAGATTTGCTGCAGATGTGCTATAATGACGTGTAAATGCCAGCTTGGTTTAAAGTCAGATGAATTTAATGAAGTCTGCTTTCTAATGGATTTCCTGAGTATCCGTGTAGAAAAATGTTAATTAATCTTCTCTTACTCAAAGCAGTTTTACTACTAAATAACAAAAGGGCCAGGTCACATAACCTAGACTGCAAGGGAAAAAGAATAGTGACATTTTTATTCCAGCATTGATAAGATCAATGCAGACTTATTCTACGGTTCTCAATTTGTGTCCACGAAAAGCCACGACGGTACCACATAAAGTGTCCGCTGTTGATTATTTGTTAGCTTGGGCCATCTGGAAAATGAGGAAGGTGATGAGTGAGGTGTCCCAAGCCAGATTGGAACCCATGACATGATGGCTGTGCGATATAAAATTTAGCTCTAAGAGAAATGCAGCCACCAGGATTTATTCTTATAAAACGCGCAGCACATTAAGATGTGCGTGACTGAATTTATGTCTGCCGTGTGCCTGCGTGAGAGCACATGAATGAATGAGTGTATATGTACACAAGTAAGAGTGTACGATAGTAAAATGTGAGGCACGGTGACTGGATCTACATTAATTAAGGATTACGTGAGGAGGTAAAAATAAATGCAGAGGAGAGGGAGTGAGCCTGGATAGATAATGAACAGAGTGGGAGAAAGGAAAGGGAGGAGAGGCACAGAGGGGGGATATGACCTTTCCACAGATGAGCATCATTATGTCTCACACACACACACAAACGTATAAACTGTCATCTGAAAAGTGTTCCCAATTTAAAGCGGTCTGAATGCCGCAATGCAACTGTGATAAAATTATTGAAGAAGCAGCTACGGGGCAGATTACACAGACATGTGACTGTGTTTTTGGCAGCTACTGGATCTGCCTGCTGTAGGACTGTAGATGATTACAACAGTAACAGTTTCACTGCGCGTTCTTTATTTTTTGCACTTGAGACGGTTTTTTGTTTGTTTTTTCCAAGTGTGCCTTTTTACATCACAACTTCACTGTTTCGTGTTTTCTTAACATAAAGTGCCAAAAGGAATCAATCTTCATTGATTTAAGTGAAATTAATTTTGTTTTCTACACTTGAACTGGACACCAGGGTTAAAATGTGTTTCTGTCACATGTAAAAATACTCCAACAAGCCTCTGTCAGCCGAGCAACAAACAACTGCAGATTTCTCCCTCTAAACATGCATGCGCACATGCTTGTTTGTTGCAAAACGAATACAAAACCTCCTATTTGGCTTAATTTCTTTTTAAACCAAGCTGACGAAGGCTACAGCCTGAAACATGTAATTTTCATTCTGCTGCAATGCAATTTCTGAAGCATTATATACATTTGAGAGAGCTGACAATCTAATTAATATTTTTGGAGTATTTAGTGCGTCAGCACCCATTAGACTGTTTACTAATTTATTTTTAAAACCTAAAATAAGCTCCTACATGAAAAAAAAGCTGTGAATTGCTATTTAACTATCAAGTTACCAGAGTACACAGCCTGTATCGTGAGCTGCTAAAAAACTAATAAATCAAATATAGCTGGACAGCTTTTTTAATCTTACAAATTACTTTGGCACAAGAATTGAGGCTTTTCTTAGACATGGTTTGTTCCACAACATTTAACATCAACCATTCAATGCCAGGTCTCCACAGCATTAAATTCACAAGGTAATCATTTATCAAGATGTTCTCAAGCTGTGCTTAAACATCCAATATTGCACTGAAATAATCAGATGTTATGCTTTAGCTGCATATATTAGCAATTGAATGCAGCATTTTTCAGACCTACTCTTTAAAATATTAGCTTGTTAAAATAATGATCACTACCTCAACATGTCAGTTAAACTGTAAATTAGCTGCTTTGCTCTTCGGTGTATGTGGTGTATGCGTCCTTTCAGTTTTGGCACGCAGCAAGACAAGCAAACCTAAGCTTAAGAGCCAAAAGCTTAACTGCTACAGTACAGCTACCCCCGGTAAGTTTACATTACAGCCACCTGAAAGACACTAAAAAGATGCAGAGAATGGATTCCATGAGAAGTACATTTCTAACGGAACCAGAGCTTCTTGTGAAATAGGGTAACTGGGAGCGATGGTGACGCATTAATAGGCTTGTCTAAAATTCATCGGTGACTTGTCGTGCTTTGGTTTTGTGGTAAAGGTATGAGAGGTTATATAGTACTGGGATAAAAACCTTCTGACACAAAACGACTAATATATATCATAACTGTTTTTTTAACCAATGAGCTGTACTGTTTTCTACAGCGATCAGAAGGTGGACCACCATCCGACTTAGTACTCCATTTCCTCTGTCTTCATACGTACTAATAGAAAAGAGCAGAGACAGACAGCCCAACTTGATTCCCACAATGACAGAGGACAGTATCAAAGCCGCAGACAAACAAGCACATACAGCTACAATAATAGCCGTTCCAAGCACAGCCCCACTGGCTAGGCCTAAGAATCATTCCTCAGATTCATAACACACACGTGGGTGCAGCGTAGCTGGGGACCAAACAGAATGCTAATGCTGTCCTGGTGCAGAGTGTTGGAGGGAGGCAGGATCCCAGATGAATTATAAATCACTGGGCAGGGCCGGATAGAGGGATGGAAGGATGGAGGGATGAAAGGCCTGCTACTGCAGAGCACAGCCAGCTGAGGGGTGGGGCGGTGCTCTGCTTAAAGAGTGGGGAAGGAAACTGATGCCACAGTGAAGCAGTGGTGAGGGCATGTGCATATTCTTCATGAGTATGCTCAAAATCACAGCTTCTTATTATGCACATGCAGATTTTGCTGTGCAGCTTTGTGCATCTGTTTACATTTGGATGAGAGTACTGGAACTGAAAAGTGTGGCCTATGCCACTTAAAACAATCTTTCATGGTACCCTACACTGTCATCATTCAGAGTTTTTCAAATAATGTAGTTAAGATAATATTTAAGAAGACATTTAAATTAAAAACTGTAGAACGCATTCTCTGGCTTCACATTTCAGTGTAAGCTTTTCTGTATTTTTTCCCCCACTCTCATCCAAATACCTAATTGTTCTGACAAAGCAAGACATAGTAGACGTCGTGAGTTTTCCTGTGATTTTATATGTAGGGAACTTAACATTTTGCAGGTTGTATTGACTTGTACACTTGTAACAGTAACAGCAGTGCAACTAAGGCATAGCCAATTGCAGTGTTCACTACAATGATAACATACTCTCTAAATAATTTACTTAATCCGTGTAGGGCTGCTCGATTATGGCAAAAATGATAATCACGATTATTTTCACTGAAATTGAGATCACGATTATTTGACGATATTTATTTAACCCTTTAAGACCTACCATAGAACCAAGTCCGCCAGAGCTTATATTTATTTATTTTTTTACATGTTGTAGTGCCATTTGTGGGAGCATTTCAAGTTGCTATACATCAATACAACTGTTATAGCCCATATTTTAATAATATGTATGTATTAAGTCCATAGTAACTACATTAATTGCAAAAAAGTGCAATAAACTAGAAAAAAATTGAAAATCATTTTTGTTTTGTGTTTTTACATATATTTCTACTTGGAGAAATTTAAGAGGCTTATCCCTAAAAACAAAAGTTGCAAAAAATAGTTTACAACAACAGGAAATTTATTTTGAGTGTCTTCATAGTTTTATTTTGGAGATACAGCAATTTTTATATACTGCAGGAAAAACAAAAACAAAAAAAACAATCCTATGATGCAAATTTGCAAAGAAAACAGCAGGTGCATCAAAATAAACTATTCCCAGCAGGGCAATTCGAGTTCTAAGCATCCCAGAAACTATTCAGAAAAGTCAAACATGACTTATAAAAACACCAGTATAGGCTTTTAAGGCCTACTAGTAAAAAAAACCTACATTTTCCACGAAAATGACGTCACTTCCGGTTTCGGGCAGGAAATGCGATAGTTCGCGTTGACGTCTTTTTCAATGTGGGAAGTGTTACGAACAGCTGATCGGATCGGCAAAGCCTGTTTCTGGAATATTATGTTTTTGTTCCTGCAAGCGCTTTTTATGCAATTTTTGCAAAGCTTTATGTGGAAGGAAACCGTGACCGAGGACAAGCTGATGGCAAAAGAAGTAAGTACAACTCCTCCGGTTTCATATGGAAAAAAATTTATTGTGCTAGCTTAGCGTTCAGGTTCTACAGGGATTTAAAAATAGTTACACAAAACAGAGCGTGCTGCTCTGACCGGCTTTAAAGGGTTAACAATAACAATGTATTGAACAATGACTTTAAAAAATAATATAAAATAGTGTGCAAATACTGATAACAGTGCAAATGTTTGCAATATAAGAAATAAATGAAAAATGTAAACATCTATGTTTAGTGAACTTTGCAGTGTTGCTCTGTGGTGCAGCTACGGCACCGTAGCAAAGTTTACACACTGTGTCTACTTGATCCACGTCTGACTCCGCGAACCCATAATGTTTCCACACCACCGAAGTTTTTTTTTTTTATACCTCTTTTCAACCAACGGCAGTCACTCTTCTCTCCAAATAACTTCTGCTTAGCTTTCCGAGCTTCCCTCGGGTCCTCTTAATTGTTGTGACGCGTGTTCGAAATGCAGAGCGGTGCGCTCGATTTGCCACACGGAGCAGCGCGAGAGTAAAGCATGAGGGAGGGGCTAATAATCGGCTCAGTCATTTTTAATGATCGTTGAAAACCCAGATCATAATCGTGATTAAAATTCGATTAATTGAGCAGCCCTAAATCCATGTTTAGTAAAGTTAGACAAAGAGGAAGCAAAAGCATCAATATACACACACATCCATACAGCCTACTTATCAGCTCTTCAAACACTTTAAAAATACCTAAATGTCTCATTTTAAACAGCCTACGGACACATGGGAACACTGCAAGTACTATTTGCTATACATTAATCTAAGTCGTTGTGCAAATTACTTGGCAATTCATCACACAATACAGTCAAGCTTAAACTATGTAACGAGCTGTATGCGCCTTGCAGGCATTAGACAAGTCATACGTTACGTGTTTTGCCCTAGGATTCAGCGTACAACAAGCTGATGTTAGGTAGCTGTCACGTGCTTAATACATGTGGGACTACACAATGAAACAGTTTGTTACTCTGGCTTAAGCACGGCCGACAAACCCTAAACTCTACCACAGTGGAGTGAATACCGATTTAGATTAAACACATCCAACAGGTAAGCACACAAACAACCAAGCATATAAGGTCAGCAGCAACCCACACTCATAATGGGTTGATCAATAAACTCATCAGATTAGACACAGAGGTTCCAATTAGCGGTTTAAACGAGTGCTGCTCAGGAGGCCATCACTGGGGCCACAGAACAGCCACATGTTTATATCCTTGCACCAAAGAGCACTTTTGCTGGGGCCCTATCCGTTCTCCAAACTCTTTCCCCTCCCAAACAGTTAGTATCAATAGTACAAAGACTACTGTTTCTTTGGGAAATAAAATGCCTATTTTGAATTTAATGACAGCACTAACTGTCAAAACAGCTGGAACAAGGGCAAAAGAGACTGGAAATGTTATGCGAAAAGAAACACCTGGTGGAACATTTCACAACTAATTACATTCATCAGTAATGTAACTTTAGCAGACCAGCGGGCAGTCTTTTAGAAGTTAAGATGGGGAGGAGATCAACAATTTAAGAATAACTTTTCTCAAGTTATTCCTATATAGCAAAAAACAAAACAAAAAAAAACCTGCTGATGTCACTATCTGTAGTAGATTATAAGTCAAGTTCCAGAGAATCCGGAGAAGTGTCTGTACACAAGGGATAACGCTAAAACAACGATGAATGACCGACATCTTCAAGCCTTAAGGCAGCACTGCATTAAAAACAGACAATTCAATAATAGGAATGGGCAGAACGTGGACCTCGAAGTAACTCTGAGACTTACAGTCAGTGAACAGAGTTTAATGTTTTGTCCATAGAAACAAGTTAAAGCCCTGACAAATCAAAAATCTGAAATTATTTTCAAAAATTGGTGCATGTCGTGCCCTTAGCACGAAAGAGAAGAGGGACCATCTGTCTCATTATCCATGCAAAGTTCAAAAGCCAGAATTCGTGATGGCATGGGGTGCACTAATGCACATGGCATGGGTAACTTGCACATCTGTAAAGGCTATATTAATGCTGAACAATACACACAAGGGTTAAACCGACATATGCTGCGAAAGCTTTGCGAGAACACATTCAGCTACATTCCTCACGCCACAACCATTTATGCTTGTATACCATTAATTCTGGTTGTGGAACGTGAATGATTTCAATTCATTAGTTATAGAGCTGTTCATTTTAATAACACAGCTGTATGCATGTAATGCTGACTGATTGTGACTGCAGTACTGTCTAAATGCTTTATTTATTTATTATGTAAGTTTTTGTTTTTCATGAAGACCACCTTTTCATCATATCTTGTCTGCATCCTTTCTTTAACTGTTCAATCCTTTTCATCAACATTCGCTTTTGCATCAGTGTTAAATCCTTTTTTAACATAGAGGAAATGCAATCTATGTGCGAAGAGCAGTACAGATTTATCTGAAATAAGGTAGTAGAGCAGGACGATATGACCAAAAATATTTATCACGATATACATTTGAAAATTTGCAATAACGATATAACTGACAATATAATTGAAACTAGATAATACTTTACAACTCCACAACTTTATTAGTGCAAAGGCACACGGGATTATAAGGGGCACTGTCGATTTTCAGAAAAATCAAAGGATTGATTTTAAGTGTGCCGTATTTTCCA
>NW_005187412.1:4043513-4050360 GCF_000239375.1 Pundamilia nyererei | reverse complement strand
GTGTGTGTGTGTGTGTGTGTGTGTGTGTGTGTGTGTGTGTGTGTGTGTGTGTGTGTGTGTGTGTGTGTGTATACATACGGGATCTCCATCTTTGGCCAGAACAGAAACTACAATAATTGAAAGAAGCACGCCTGGGGGAATTGTTCTTCCGGTGTTCACAAGGTATCACTTCTTCTCATCTAAGCTTGCACACAGATGCGCTCAAGCACACAGATGCGCTCAAACACACGCGCACACACACTCTTCCAGAAAATAGTTATCAACATATGTATGCAATTTAGCCAATTATAGTTTTAGCTTAAAACCCTCTGGAGCCCTACCACAGCAGTAACACAAACTGCTTTCATATGAGAAGAGAAAAGACAATGAATAAAAATTAAAAAAAACAGAAACCACACAGACACACACACACACACACAGACACACACACAGGTGAGGCATATATCATTAGAAAACAGCAGTGGTTTTCACTTCTTGGGCCATTTCCCTTTTCAATTCCCCATTTCATGAGGCCAAGTACGTACACATAACTTTGATAGAAATTTAAGCACCAATGGCATCCTTTAATGGTAACGTCACATGGTGTCAGCGCCTACTGTTTGCTCAGTGACGTGTTCTTTGTGCCGTTATATGAAATTTATGATACCCCAGTTTTTAAAACCAATGCATATCATGCAGATTATGTGAAGGACATACCTGTATTTTATTGTGAAATTTCCCAAAGATTAATGGCACAAAAAAGGTACTGTATCTGTCAGGAATTTCATTAATTAGTCAATAAAACAACCTAGGTATTTCTTGTAGTAAAGTGTAATATCCATTTATTTCACCGCTCCCATATGAACAGATTATGTAATGCACTTGATTGCAAACAGAGTAATATCATGGAAATTCCAGATGGAGAGCAAACAAAATGCAACTCAGGTTAACTAGCGGTGCTCAAGCTCATGCTCTACTACTAACTCCAACATCAAAGAATGCACTGCAGCAAGTGTAACAGTCATCTTAGCTGTACAGAAATGTGGAAAATATGCTGAAAATAGCAATTGTTCACACTGGGGAGCAGATTTCACCAACTCAAAAAGAAACTGCTTACAAACTAGCCACAAGGTTCATTTCTTCACGTAGATGGGGGAATGAAAGAGGTTTAATAACTATTTTTTGGGCTGGATGTTATCCATGTCATCATTTTCACAGCACTTTTCATATACAGTACTTTTGCTAGGATATAAAACACACTTGAAGGCAATGCTTTTGGACAAATGTTTATGCTGGAATTTGGAAGATAACAGATAAAAAGTTAATAAGTTCAGTTTTTTCCCCTCTAATAGCTGTAGAGTATTCTGAGCCAAATAACTTAAGGTGCAGTCGACACGTGTGGCTGTAATCTAGTGTATGTCTGTTAAATGTGACAGCATTACAGACAGTATAGAAGATGGATCTCTGAAACATGCTAATGTGTTAAGCAAAGTAATATCTTCCCACCACGGTTTACCTCCTCTAATGTGTCAATCAGTGAAGCTTACAGAATATAGTACACAAAAGGTTTATCTGTTAAACGTTGTATGTCCATTTACATTACTTTGGCTAATTACTTCATAGTCTAGGCTGTTTACTTTTATTATTATCAAAGCATCCAACTGTCCTGAGCTGTTCTGCAAAATATCTCATTAATTTTTAACAGATTTTCATTGAGGAAATATAGAATGATTAATGATTAAAGATGATTAGTAATTGTTAACATGGTCCTTAACTGATTCAGTAAATGACTTACAGAGATAAAAGCAATTTTTAAAAAAAACTCTGGGAAATACAGCTATCTGAACAAATTATCTGGAGAAAAGTATTTAGAAACTTAAGCGCAGTAGTGGGTGATGAAAGTTTGTCCTCTCTGTAGCAGTGATGAAGCTAAACAAGGAATATGACCACAAACAACACAAGGATGTTCTGTGGAAAATAAGGAGGCCAAGTGTAGGATGAGCGCTGAGGTTAAACTGGTTGGCACCCCCCCCCCCAAAAAAAAACTCCCAGTGTGAAGAAAGGTTTGAGCAGTCATTTGATGCAAAAAATAGTATTGAAGACTGGACTGGCATTTAAATAACACTTTGCTGGTCTTTACGGACCACTGAAAACACTTTACACCTCAAGCCATATTATACCTTTTCCCCCACACACAAACAGACACACACACACACACACACACACACATCATTTAACCTGGAATCACAACATGGCCAATTCAGGATAACCAATTCATGGTTATGTCATTGGACTGTGAGAAGAAGCTGGAGTACCCAGATGTAAAACACGCAGCTATTAGAGTATAGTAGTGTTTTGTGTTTTTAACTCAATGGGCCAGAGGGAGCTCATATACAAACCAAACCAGTCAGAAGCTGTTGGGTGCTCTCATAAAGCTGGCAAACAGAATCCTGATCTTCCTCACTTCACTCTCAGCCATCCCCCTACCCCCACGCTCCGAGGCTGGAATTTCCTGTTGATGGCCCAGTGCAAACGCCCACTCTCTTATGGAAAACTTACTTTGAAGATGAACAGGAGAGACAAATGAACGCAAAAAGTAAAGAATAGAAAACTGTGTTATAATAGTGCCTTCTGGGGAAAAAAAAGAAGAAAAAAAGCAGCTGGCGCACTTTTTATTTATCCATGTCAGAGAGTCAGGCTACTGCTAAAAATCACACATGAACACTGGTAAAGAACATATAAATAAAAGAAAATCAGAATCTGGTGACCATGTCATAGATGATACTGGCCAGAAAGTCTAAAGGTGGGCTGCAGAACAGAGGATTAAACCAACCTAAAAGCTAAAAGTTGTCCTAGTCTCGTCACGTTTTCTGGTAATACTCATACAAGAGGGGCTGCATGGAGGTCCTTGTGGTTGGGCAGTTCGTAAGACAAGGGGTGCATTGAGGTTAGGGAAAAAGGATAATGATACAGGCTTGTGAATGTACAGCCCCAAAACCAAGCCGGGTTTCCTCCACAAAGCTTCCATTTTACCATGGCACCCCTCCCCCCCATCTTGCAAACAGATGCACATCCCTCCTCTGCCCTTTCCTTATTGTATATCCCTGCCAATGTAAACTGTCGCTCAGCTTAGTCCTTTATGTTATGGCATAACGCAGCAAACAACAGATGACTACTTTAAGAACCAGTATGTACACTAATAACTGCCAATCCTCCATGCATGTGATGTAATATTGTAGTGTTTTCAGGGAGCACTGCGGGGGGGGAACCAGGGTTGCAGAGCATTGTATTTTTTCCCCCTTCACCCCTCCTCCTGGTTTTGTTCGGTTGAGTGACTCATCAAAAAAAGCTCCTGTATGCTCTTTTCCTCCCTCCAAGGTCTAGCCAATATGAAAGCAGCACTGGAGATTGGAGGACAAAGGACACACATGTGACACACTAAGGCCTTTCGAGATCTGGGTCAGGAGCGTGAGTAGTCATCAAAGCCAAGCTCTCACCAGTGAACACCTCTGCAGCTCCTAGTGGTTTCGCTATTCCCTTCCATTTCTCTCTCTCTCTCTCACACACACACACACACACACACCAGGGCTGGTAATTCACAGTTGCAAAAAACTGTTAGTTAACGCCTGTGAACTATGATGACTTCTGTACTGATACCTCATAAAACATTGTCTGATTTTTTCTAATCATTGCTCTCTACATTCTGTCATATAAAGACACAATGTGACTACACTATTAACACACGCATTTGTATTTTGCGTGTCATTATTTAACACACTGCTTAAGTATTCAGGGTAGATGTGCAGGTGCAGTTTTGAATTTAGTAACCTGTAGAAACTCCAATGTAGCAGCAACCTCAAGACGTTTCCTGTAGCTGCTTATGAGACTTGCACAACATTGAGTGATTACAAATGTGATTTAGATGACGATCAGACCATATTTTTACCAGTATTTAATACACAAATCCAAGTAATTCCATAAATTTCAGCAACTAAACCTTAATCTCTCCTGCCACCTCCAACTGAAAATGTTAAAGAGTACATTTTGGATGAAGCACACATATGAATGCATGAGTGCACACACATGTGCGCATGCACGTCGAAGGACCCCTGTGCTTAACATGGAGGGTTCTTCAGTGTCAGAGCATCGAAGCAGAAGGCAGCATTCATATGCAGATATCCTGCCATGTGTGCAAGGAGCACAGAAGAAAGGGCTTCCCTCCTTACCATAACGAGGCTGAACAATCCCTCATAAGGACAAGTAACATAGGCTCACACAAACAGTAAGCTTTCCAGCCAACAGGTAGCAGGACAGAGGACAAGCAAAAGCAATCAGCGACAAACAGATGTGCAGTGTGCACTGGCCTAGATTTGACCCTAATGGATTGTTAACATAGTCACGCATATCCTCAACGAGTCTGGGATTTAACAAAAAAAGAAAGAAAAGAAAAAAGAGTAAGGATATGCAATATTAATGTAATACAGTATGCCCTGAAGGTGGCTAGATGGTTAAATAGTATAAATTAAAAAAAAATAAAATGGTGAAACTTGGCCAATAGCATGAAAGAATACAAAGAAAGACAAGACAATGTCAACCTATCACTTTGACAGCTAACTTAAATCTGGAAATAGGCCTAAGCATTTTAATTCTGACGCAATACTAAATCTGCTTGCTGCAGCTGATGGATTCTGCATCTAGGTCACAGTCAATGCATTATACAGACAAGAACCGAGGCAAGTAGGATTGGGTGTTTTAATATGTACTTGCATAGACTTCTCTCTAGAAATCACTACCGTGCTGGCAACCCCCCCCAAATAAACAAAAAAAAAAACCCGCAACAAAAAAAGCTAGAATGCTAACAGAGAAAACAACAAAACAAGATCATCACCAATGATAACACTACGGAGATTTAAAAAAAAAGAGAGAGGGAGAGAGAGAGAAAAACAATGTCAAACTTAGAACGGCCATCTGCAACTCTCCTGCCTGCACACTCTGTCAAACACACTTCTCTTACACAACCATGAACGTGAGAGGGCTCAAGATAGAGCTGAACTGAGCAGGGATCCGGCTTTTGAAGCATAAAGGAGTGAGTCATGATGACCTACATAGGCTGTGAGGAGAGTGAGAGAGAAAGAGAAGGAGGTGGGGGTGGGAGAGATTCCTTCCGCATATCAAAGTGTTTACTTGGTTCTGTATGCGCCTCTCTCTGGGAGGGAGGGAAGGGAAAAAAGAAAAGCAAGAGGGGGTAGATAACGCTAGGATGGAAAAGAAAATGAGAGGACAGGAAAGAGGGAGTTAAATAATACAATGGCTGCCACAATGTTATTGTCTCCCTTCATCTGTGCAACACACGACTTTGTTTTGGAAAGCCCAGAGAAGATATTTTTCCTAAATTTACCATTGAAGAGAAATATACAGAAAGCTGGACAAGCAAACACACAAATTTCATGCTGTACATCTTTATGGTGTGAATACACAGGGGAAAAAAAGATATCAAATGACAACCCAGCATGTATCTAATGCATGCTGGGACACAAGCGTTGTCTTACATGAAACTGATAAGCACCAAGATTTAGGGAAGTGCAGCTTCTTCATGATATCTCAGCTAGAAATTCACTACAACCCCAAGGAGACCAGCCACATTCCTGGCTGATCAATAAGCACTGCAGAGAGATCCAGTTCCCTTTGAAGGCAAGCCATGGATCTGGTTTCCTAATCACCTCCACCACTGCACCCTGTTCCTCCTCCTCTTTTGTCCCTCCCACAGATTTTCCAATACAATGGAGCAGTTTTCACACTGCATGTGGGCCCGAGCTGGGTCAGCCTGTTTGGGAGAAGAGAAGGGGGAGCAGGCGCTTTACGGAGAGGCACAGAGGGAAGGCAAAGGAGAACAAGGAAAAATGGTAAGCACAGAGGCGAGGGCTATCACAGTCTGCATTATGTTTAGCCGATATATCTTTAAGATTATATATTATATGTCTGAGCCCCTTACTTCAAACTAGGTAGAATAAGCTCTTAAAGCAGCTACACAATTATTACGCAATAATCATGCCTTAAAGTAACTTATTTTATATCTTAATAATAATATTATATATTGGAAGTAGTTAGTGAATTTAAGCAGCAGATATTTTAGTAAGTTTGGTTGTAAAATATTATAATTCATGGTTTGGGGAAACAAGATTAACTAGCTTTTAAATAAATACTTTGCTAGAGATTCATACAGACAAAGTAGAATTTCAAGAACTCAATTACTGAAAGTGAAGGGAACAGTAGGTCTCCTCTCCCTCCGACATCTTTCTCCTTTCCCTTTCTGTTTTGTGCTGCATCACTGTTAAATGCGGCCATGGGAGCTCTGCCAAAGAGCTGTAAGACTGCCATCCGCAAGAGAATGGTTGCAACCAAAACAACCAGCTACGTCATCTGTCTGAACACATTTCCGTCCACTAGCCCTTTCTTTTTCTCTCTCTCTCTCTTACACACACACACACACACACGCACAACTGTTAATTATCTTGGGATATGTCTCTATTATTAATCCTGATAATATAAACTACAGAAATGTCTGCAAGTATGGAGATGGACAATAGCCTATCTTGGCTGGGGATGCTGTAAAACGGGTTGAAAACAGGGAGGAATGAAGAATGAGGTGTGTGTGCTTTCAGGGGGTGTCTTGGAGACGAGGAAGGGGGAGATGAGGTTAAGGAAAAGAGAAGAGGACAGAAGGGGTAAATGGTAAATGGGAGGTGATGTAAGGAGGCGGGGAGACGCACTAAAAGGACTGGTGAATTATTGATGAGAGCCAGAAGGCTGGCCCTTAGTACTAATGCGCGCGCGCACACACACACACACACACACACACACACACACA
>NW_005187412.1:4029147-4043493 GCF_000239375.1 Pundamilia nyererei | reverse complement strand
CACACACACACACACACACACACACACACACACACACACACACACACACACACACACACACACACACACACACACATTTACACAGAGCACGGATATTGTTTCACATTACATCAGCCATGCCTCCTCCCATCTCTTCCTCCTTTCTCTAGCCATCACAGACAACCTCATCCTCAATTTAGCCCTCTGTCCTCTTGTCCCTTTCCCTTAGCCTCTCTCCTGTCCTCCATCACACCACCCCCATTACAAACCCCTCCCCCACATACTGAATGCTATTGGACTTTATCTAAGCGATTACTTCTATTACGAAAATCATAAACCAAGCAAATGGTGTCTATCAATTAAAAATAATTCACACATGTGTGTCGATATCCACGGTACACACTTTGCAACGTGCAGACCTCAAGATCTGAGTTCATGTAGAGGCTAGGAGCCATGCAGAGTCCCCCCCTTAACTCTTACAGGCCAAGCACAATACAATGCTGCTGGACAAATCCATTCCTCACAGACACAAAGGGGGGGAGGACTGAACCAATCTGAGCACCACCACTACTCCCAGCTCTCTGTGTCTCGGTGTACGTGAGAGAATTGAAAGAGAGGGAGAGTGTGTCATGAGGCCTGCAGGAAATGTTGTGTCTGTGACTGGAAAGCGAAGGAAGGCGTAAGGCCATTTAAAGAGGTAAGGAGAAATGAAGAAAACAGGGGAAAATAAGGCATGAGAAATGATAAGCCTTGTTTAGTCAGCTCCATTTTCTGTACTTGTCATAAAATGAAGGCAGTAGCCCCCCCCACAGCACGATGTAGTCGGAATATTAAAACTAGATCCCAGGAGAGCCGCAGTAATCGGCTCAGTCATTTAAGAGACCCCTCTATCTCAGTCTGCAAAGTACAAGACAAGAACATTTGTCATGTATGAATCATACTCTGCCAATAGTACAGAGGTACCAAAAAAGCAACAATTGCATTCACAATCTTGGAAAATCTGTATCCATGCAAAATGATGAGGTTAGGCACTTCAAAATATTAACTTTTAAACTGATAATGGCAGCTCTTACATTTATTATCATAATTTAATGACAGGAGTATTTTTATAAATAAAGAAAAAAAGGCAAATCCTAAATCATGTCAAAGTCCTGTCTTACAGAAATTTCTCAAAATTCTTCACGATGATTAATGTTATTGTTGTCGATATGCAAGCTAATGTAAGGCAGACAGGCAGTCTTTACTGCCTGTAAACATTCACAGCTGATACTGGCGCACAGGCATATATTTTAGGGTTTTGTATATGCACATGCAAATACAGCAGTGCATGCTGAACCAAAGAGAGCAAAGCTGAGCTGCATACAGAGCTGCCTAGCTCTGCTTCAATGTTGTTGTTGCCTGTGGAGCTCTGGTCTGCCCTTCCCCCACCCCACTGTCTCTTACTGCTTGCTCTCTCTCTCTCTCCCCGTCTCTTTCTTTCCCCTCCCCCTGACTGCGGCAGGCAGGCAAGCGGGGCAGATGGTATCCTAGCAAGCAGAATGACCCTGGTGTTCCTGCCCCTTGTTTTGATCCTGCAGTCCTGATTGTCCAAGCCTAATCCCACACTAGCCAGAACTGCTGGACCGATGCCAGCACTCTTATTAAGGACACAAAAGCTTTTCATTTCAGCTTGGGTGCTAGCTAGCTCATCAGCCTAGACCAGGGGTAGGCAACCTTTCTGATGATGAGTGCCATCTAAAATTTCCTCAGAAGTCAATGTGCCATATGATTGCATTAGCAATAAATTTAATAACGCTCTATATTAACAGTTACGCACTATATAGAACAACTTTATAGAATTATATTTGTTCGCAGATGTTGGCAGCTATCAGCGAATCAGCTATTTTGAAACACTTTTTATCCATAACAAGAACTCCATAACAGCAAATGAACTGTACAACAGAAAATGCAAATGCTATTTATGGTCTCCTCCCAACAATGATAAGAAAAATAAACTGGGCCAATATGGCATGTTTGTTAATACAGAGATACACATGTTAATGCGATCTCTGGTCTCCCACTCAGAGACACAGGTCTCCGAGAGTCCAGCGTTCAGATGGCTACCTGAGGACACTCGTGAGAGAAAACCTGCTCACACAGATATGTAGAGCCAAATACTGTCAATAAGGCCTCTGCAATGTTCTGAAGACAGTTAAATTTGTCAGGTAGTGATGTCCAGCAGGTGAAAATGCAAGCTCCATGAACACGCACAGCTGTGGATTCCAGCTGCGTCTCTAGTTCTGAAAACTTTGACTCCCACTGAGTCGAGGTTTTCAGTTCAATCGGCTGCATTTTGATGTCCTCTGTGTCCAGCCAGTTAATGCGAGACAAACCCAGCTGCTCATTTAACCTTTCTGGTTTGATCAGAAAAGAAAACATTGGTCCATACACCTGAAAGCCCTGAAAACGCATTGTGAATTCTGTCTCGAGTCTACGGATGTATCCGTGTATTTCCGTGGTGCTGATGCTGTGCTGAGCGGAAAGCTCCTGAAGCATTTGAAGTGTCGGAATGTGGAAATTTCAACATCGCTTGAAAAAACTGCCAACTAGCAACCTAAACGAAAATAAACAACACCTAAACTTGGTTTATATATGACCCAGACGCACAGTACCTCTGTGTCGTCACTCAGCTACTTCCCCAACCTTATTACCCCCAACTTGTCTCTTGTATTGCTCACTGATGTATGCTTTAATTGGAAAAAGCCCATTTTGGTCTCAATGCCTTGTATCTTTCCGCATTTATGTTTGGCTTGCTTCAAGCCAAACCTTCATATCCATCTCACTGCTTCTCAAGTTTGTTTTCCTACGCATTTAGATAAGCATGCGAAAAAGCAATTCAATCGTAGACATTAGGGCCTGTGATAAATATTAGTATAATAGTTACAAACTATGACAGATAACACATTTGAACTCTGAGAAAGTGAATCTGAATAGCATTAGGTATTGAATGTAGTGTGACCATAATGCTTTAAGCATAAGTGTATCAAGGTACAAAACAAACCAGTGTAAACAAGGCAGAATAATGCTGTGATGATATGGAGTGAGAGCAAATATTTCATGGAAATATTTAATCAAAATGTGTGACTGGGACCAACCTGACATGTGATGTAGGAGGAGACTTTGTGATCTATCTGAGTGCAGGGTTTATGATGGGGGCAAAGTCATACTACAAGATAAATCGTCTGTATCCACTGAGTTAAACAACTTCAAAGTCACCTTTTTAGCATGGCTCCTTTGACCAAAGGCAAAAAACTCCTTTCTACCACTTAATGTAAATGCCAAGCCCAGAATGAGTTTGCTTTATCTCTTCATACTGCACTCTCTCTCTGTAGTACACCCAGTGACAGTCACAACAAATTGCTTGAATACTGTTTATGTGCTTGATGAACATTCCCATTTCAAAATTCCATAAAACGGAATGACTGGTTTTCTTCACATAAGCAGCAGGCAGACAGCCAAATTCAACACTGTTACACTCCTCTGTACACTTTGCATTCATGACTAAAAATAAGTGTGAGAGAGAGCGAGAGAGAGAGAGAACAACAACACACAAGCAGAACTAAGTCACAAGTATGGGATACAAAACTGCTTTTGCAAAAAAACAAAACAAATGAAAGTGTGAAGATAATAAAAGCAGCCATTAATTCAGTGCGGCTTCGGTGACAGTACTGCAGCTTGTTAAGGACCCGAATGTTTTTTTGCAGAGGGCTTAGCCGTGCACTGTGAAACACTTGCTCATTCTTGCTTCCTCCTCCACTCTCTCCTTTCCGTCTCTCTGAGCTAAAAATCAAAGATTATGACTGAGAATCCTACTGCACGTTGCCTAGCAACCTATACAAGAAAGCCACACTACATCAGATCACATGAGGGGCATGTGTATGTGCACGCACACCCACGTACGCAACAATATGGGGCTGATGCTTCCCTGGAGCAAGATAGAAAAACGACTGAAAAAAGAAGAAACACTTGAATATTTTCTATTTTGATAACAGAGTAAAAAGATAATTATATCTAGGTCAAGGGCAAAGATGATGCTTATTTTGGACTCTTCCAAATCTGCCTATGAAAAGTGGCAACCACAGTTTTCAAGGCTGAGCTATTGTAAGTCCTTAGAAAATGCTGTTATTTGGCCCGGATAACTGTTGTACTAAAGCATGTTGCTAGGTGAACGACAACAGAGAGATATGGTGAGAACAGCACTGAGGAAGGCAGACCCTCATTAGTTTAAAGACGGGTCATAAAGAGGGGCAGCTTTACACTTTTACAGCTGGCATGTTTACCAACACAAAAAGGTTCAGTGCATAGTCCAGTTCAGCCATGCTCAGCTTCACCACATGTCATTTACATCCTTTCAATTTCAACTGTACACTTTCACACATAACCTTTCGGCTACAGTTTTTTTTTTTTCTTTCTCCCCCTCACCGCCTGCCGCCGGCAGACTTGCATTAGTGATTCTCTGAAAGCACGAGCAGGTTGACTCAATGCAGATGATGTCAGACAGCTCCAACTAGGCTAGCCAACCTTCTGTACTTAAGAATCCATCAGGCTAAGCGATCAATAGGAATAGGCCCCGGCTTTGTGCTGCAGCTGCCGCATTGCAATAAAACCCTCACCTGGCAAAAGCTAACACTGATAAAGAGGGCGTGTTGGATTACTGGAAAACCCTTTCCTCTATTCCCCTCACTTAGCTCACCTTAACTGTAAATTTCAGTCACCTGCTGCTCACCTATCTTGTACACACCACTTATCTACAATATACTACAGTCGTAGCAGAGAAAGAAGAAGCAGAGTTGTATTTGTGCATGCACTACATCTAAATTTCTTTTAACATTTCCTCATATTCCTCTTGATAAAGAGCTGAGAAAAATCACATATTAGCACTGTGCAACAAAAATAAGCTTCCTGATAATACAAATCAGGAGTGTGTGCATGTGTGTGTGTGTGTGTGTGAGTGTAACTGTCACCATCTATGTAAGCGTCATCTTTATTACCAGCTATGATAGCACAGCGGATATTGTTTTCACCTTGTGAGTCTGTGGCTGAGAGAGATGAGGGCCTATAGACACATGCTATAGCGAGAACTACCACAAAGAAGGTTTGGTGTAGATTTCGTCAACAGATGCAGCCAAAAACAATTTACAAGCGCGCAGTTACGATCAAAAGGAAGGCAGAATATGAGTGTGGTCTGACCTGGTAATCGTTCTTACTTTATCACATGAGCACTAGGTACTCATGAGTCTGCAAAGATGGCCTCTAGTTTGCTTTTATCATTATTTATAAGTATTCTTGCTTTTAGCCAGCTTAAAGACCAATAGAAATTGAAATCTCTTTTTCAAGAATTACTTTGCCACGGGGGGAAATATTACTGCAATAAACAAACAACACAGACAGACAAATGCAACACACTACAAACACACACATTCATTTCATATGCACTGAAAGATCAAAGTCAAAAACTATTTAAGCGCAAATTTTTAGAGCAACCACATCACCAAAAGCAATTTTCTCTACGCCTTAACACAGACTTCGACTGCCCTATAATAACCAGCTTGAACAGTTTCAGGTCCTTATGTAAATTATTTAAAAGCTTTTTCGCATTTCATCCTGCTGTGCAAGACGACCAAGCAGGACAGTTCAGTCAAGCAATTTATCAGCGTCTGTTTTTATGAAGATTACCAAAGCAACAAAATTATGATAAATTTGAGTGAATGAAAAGTCAACATGACACAGAATTTGTTTTTCCCTGCATACATTCAAGAATTAGAAAAAAAAAAAAATCAAGGTACCTGTCATCTCAACACTGACAGGAAGGCCACTAAAGTCATTTCAAAGAAATTATTTTAAATTTTGGTTCAGTATAATTCTATAATAGCCTCAAAAGGAAGACAGCTACATTATCTATAGCTAGAGAAATATCTAAACAGAGCTCTTTGCATTAGTCTTTAGTTGAATTGTGGGAGAGCCAGGCCATGGCTATCAAACCAGTACTGAGTGCTGTCTCTCTAAGCCTTGCAGTTTTACCTTTTCCCTGTTTTCCTCTCTTTGATTCCACGGCCTGTGACATCATCACCGCTCCAAAGAGCCGCTCTATATTTAGCTGCTCACACCCCTGCTGTGCCTCACTACTCTGTCAATGCCTCGGCCGAGCTTAAGCTCCCTCCCCTCTATGCCTGAAATCTTCCCTGTTAGCTGGAGAGGCTTGGTGCTTATTTTTCTCTAAAAGGGAATGGGGGTGGGGACAAGACTAGAGATGTGGAGAAAGGGCTAGAACGGGAGTGAAAGAAGATAAAGAGGAAGATGCTCACTGAGAAAGACAGAGGGGATGGGTTTAGAGGTACAAGCAGAATAGTGTGAATAGCCGTGCTGTAAATCAGCCTCTCCATAAAATCTCTGTGTGAGAACAGCTCACGTGTTGCCTCGTTCTGCCACGCTCTCACAATTGTGTGCTGGCACACTCACACACTTTATAAAAAAAGAAAAAGAAAACAAAAACAAAGCAACAACAACAAAAAGCCACACTGAGCTCTGCAATACTAGACTGCACTCTTCCACTCCTTCTCAACAGTACACTGAAAGAGACAGTGTGTTTGAAAGGAGATGGGGGAGGTTGCAGTGAGGCTGTGACTGGCATTTCAAACATCCTCCCAGCACAAAATAACATCCTGGGAAGATAATCTGTGAGCGTGTGACAATTTATTCAGGCTCACGTTTCTGCAGAGTGTGAAAGCCACCGAGCGATACAGGGGAAGTGCAAGAGACCAATGACTGCTCGTTACGTCTGCCAAGCAACACCCAGCCAGTGGCTTCAGCAACCACACAGAAAGAGGACGACACTGCTTCATCTCATTTATTCTTCGATATTCGGCACCTCACTCAATAGCTTCAGCGCTGTGCAATTTTCAGCTCACTGCTTGTTTTGTTACACACATTGCTGCTCAATTCCTTGCTCTTTGGGCAGGGACTATACCCTGCTGCGGATGTAGACATGGACAGCTGCGGACACCGCGGACGAGTAGTCATTCCTGTTACACATTTTTCAAATCCCGGTAGAGGACGTATGTGGAGTTGGCGCATTGTAGTGTGGGGTCCTAAAGACCAAAAATGAATAAAGGCAAGCAAGCAGATACCACGTACAGCACTGCACATGACAACTGATGGGAAAAGTCACACCTGGACATAAGTGCACTGTCAAACGTTTGCGGGCCGGAAGTTTAATACTAACTGACAACAACCCTATTGAGAACGTTTCCAAGAACAGAAAATATTGGTACTCTTATATGGAGGGAAATCAGCTGGTCAGCAAGCATAGTCTACGCTCAAAACCTGTCAGCCATCCTTACTGACCACCATGATGATTCATTTATACAACTGCTGTGGGTCTGGGAGTGTTCAAACCCTGCCAATAAGAGTAAAATATCCTAGGTGGTGTTAAGAAAATTCTTTTTGTGGATAAAAAGAGTGACTGGTTAAGTAATAGTAAATATGAGGTTTGACTCCCTAACACAAACATGTCTTTTAGAGTGCAATACGACAAACTTCTGAATGCAATCAGCAATGCACACACGTATCATTTAATTGTTGTCCTGTCCAGTAACCCGTTAGCTGCTTTACATTCCTAGAATCACACTCATCCGCACATACACACACTATTCCCCTCCTCAGTAATGTGGTAGTGATTGAAGTGGGAACGAGAGGCTGTACTAACAGGTGGGCACACATGCTGCTAGGGAGATTCATCAGATTATCCGACCAGCACTCAGGGCAGGCTTGCCTTGATACACTGTGTGCATGTGTGCGTGTGTGTGTGTCTCTCCTCTCTACAGGACAGGTGAGGAGCAGATCTGCCTCATCTCATTCCTGCTCACGTACAGATCTCGCTCCATTAAGACCCCACTCCCCCCTCAATCCATCCATCCGCCCACCCACTCGCTCGCTTACTCACATATACACAAACACATCTATACTCCTACTAGCTTTGTGAGGACCCTCATTCACATAATGCATTCCCTAGGTCCTTTTGCTAACCTTAGCCATCACAGATAAACCCATTTCTAACATCACCTCTCAAATCAAGTCTTATTTCTTATGTAGTCCTTCACAGCTGTGTTAAACAGGGAGGGTCATCCAAAATGTCTTCACTTTCCATAAATGTACTCACTCCCAAGTTATAAAACTCCCTCTCACAAAGACAGATGTGCAAGTACAGCCTCCCACTCCAATACAAGGCAGGTGGTTTTCACTGTTTCCTTCCAAGTGCACTAGTGTAAAGTTTTGCTTTTATACTACCTGTCTGTACACAAAGTGAATTTTCCTGTCTGTAAGGAAACCTGTGAACACTTTTCACCTGAATTTTCTCAAACAGTTTTATAGTTTTATATTTTAATGTTACGTTTAGGGCATTATGAAATTAGTCACCTGCTCATTTTGCGCTGTGCATTGTAGACAATTTTTTGTGCCTGAACATGCACAAAACCCACACTATGACAAAGTGGAAATTTTTTGTCAAATTTATCAAATATTTAGATTAAAATAAAGTTGCTATGGTACTCGAGATTGTAGTCAGGTGCATCCTGCTAGCCTCAATTATCTCTGAAATAGAACATGATTGTAGTCCACTTGTGCCAAACTGAAATAATCCAAAATAGAATAGAAAGTGACATCCTTGCAAATAAAATACAGGTCGCACAACCCACACAGCAAGTCAAAAATTATCTATGATGTCCAAAAATTCTCTACAGGCCAACAAAATTATGGAAAGGCCTCTATCAGGGCACAGGTATGAAACTACTTCTATGTATTTGAGGGTTACCAAAAGCACAGTAGTTTCAATACTTCTGACTTGGAACCAGAAGATCTTTTCCTTGGAGTTGGCTGTCAGTGACATGACCAGGATCATAATGTGTAAATAATATTTCTGCATCTACAACAGATTACACAACACTAGAAAAACACGAGACTAGAGAATTGGGTAAAGAGTGCTCCTACATCAGTAGTGGTTTTCGATAGCCAAGGACCAAAAATATAAATAACTATTATTCATGCACAGGATGGGGATGTCTGTCATCTTCTCTGCTTCTAAACAAATGGTTTGCACTTAACTTTCAAATCCTTTCACAAAGTTGATAATTTCTCTATCCTTGACACAACAATGTTTGTGCATGTGTTGAGTCACATCTCTCAGCGCATAAACCTCTATCTTGGGGAGAAAGGTTGTTTTTTTCCTCTCTAAGCCAAACACATGCATCTCTGGCATATATAGACAACGATTATTTCTCTGAACTTCTCAACAAACAGTAAAAAAGATGATCATTTGAGCTAATAAATAAAGGCACAAACTAGTCTAGCTATATTAGGAATGGCAACAATTCCTAAGATTGTAAGATTGTTTTTGTAATAGATTCATTTACCTGAACTTAAAATACACTTTTCTTAATCAACCAACCAATCAAAGGGCCAAAGAACAAAAAAATTCACACTGTATGCAGATCAGTCCTCTTTAAATGTATGGTCAGCCAAATCCCAAATGCTCATTCTGAGTCAGGATAACTCCTAACTGTGGAGTTAAAAACCACATTATCAAAACCTGGGTAAATTGTGCAGCTCTGCCTGCTAAATAAAAGAATACACACGATACATGATACACAATTAACCAGAGATGCATGTAGAGAAAACACTGCTGGTAAAGCATTGTCCTCTTTTGTCACTCAGGCATCTGTGACAGGTGCTGAGGATTTTTTCCAACACTATACAGGACCTCATTTCTCTGTAGCGTCAATATTGGCTGTGTGAGGCCCAGCCCTGGAAAGTTGGCAAAACCAGTGCCAACTGGGGCACAGGTGAACTGAGCATGAGGTCATAAACATTTGTGCAGGAAAAAAGAATCAAATAAAATGGCAGACCAATGATGAAACTTAACTGGTCTGAAAGAAAAACAATAGCCTGGTGTAACTGTGTAATACCTGCACCTTGGCTGAACTCAACTGTGTGGGAGGAAATGCACAGACAAACATAAGACTAGCAGCTTTCCCTTGTTAATTAATGACACAGTGTTGGCAACTATGTTACAAATGCCAAAACTTTGCATTTCACCTTGCTCTGAGCAAAAGATGAAACAATGTAACTCGGGGAGAGAAAGAAAGAAGAAAACGCACTTCTTATTTCAGCCTTTTTAGGTCCAGCCATATCACCCAATACTACAGGGGCAGACAAAATATGTTCATGTAATATACAACAGCGTGTGATCTACTTTACAGTTTCAGATATATACTTTAATTTGAAGTCTGCTTAATATTTTATATTTCCAGTTTAGCTGTTGGGAGTAACATTCTGATTTAGATGCTAGCCATCAACCCACTGCACTCAGTGTCACAGCCTTGGTAATCAAACATGAAGGTAAATCAAACACACTGAGTTAACGAACTTTAGACATAACGAAACAAACACAAAACTCATAATGGAAGCGTACACTTAACATTTAGGCAATCCTCTGACACGATAATCCTGGAACTTCCCTTCCGTTACACACCCTCTTTAGGACGTTACAATATGAATGGGAACTGGAGATTACTAAAGACAAGTAGGTGTTTGTACTGTTTGTTTATGCAGGGTATTCCCATGGTTCAGTGCTCAGTAACATTATGGCTGTTGTTAAAAGCAACAAACACAAAGGACAATATTATGAAACATGCGGCCACTTCGCATAAACTTAATAAGTTTAATGTGTTGTGCTGTGAACAAATTCAGATAAGAGGAGGTATACAATCAACACAGACACCAATGATTATTGTTAACTTTGGTACCTGAAAATGTAAAATATGGTTAGAAATTTATTTGTTATAGCGATGTTATGGACTTATGGCATTAAACCACAGCCATGATCATTTTACCTTTTGCTTAATTCATTATATTTGTTTAAAGACATTTGTGTAAAATGTTGTTAGTGTATGAATGACTGACCTGCAGTCAAAAACTATTTTGTGATGTCACAGTGACCTTAACCTTAGATAACTAAAACCAATCAGTTTGTCATTAAACCTGAGAGGATATTCCTGCCTCCAGTCCCTCCAGATGTTCACGAAACATGTGACAGACAAAAAAAGAGCAATGAGCCTGATGTTTGTCGACCAAAATCCAACTAGTTAATCTTCCAGTGAACGCTGTACCAAACTTGAAGCGAATAAGACCGAAGTATGGTAGTGAAACACACAAGGCTATGGACGAAAAATGCCAACAGATGCCAATATCAAGGATAAGGTGTCCCGATTGAACATAAAAGGGCTTTAAAGGGTTGATTTAATCTTATCATAATTTAAAACAAAAAAGTGACAGAGCACCCAGCTATGCTCAATACACAAATTCAGCAGCACCTGGGAAACATGGCGAATCACGTCAATAAAATAAACTGCTAGACACAAAGCAAAAGAAAGCAACATAAATAAGAGTGCCAAGTGGGGCAAAAAAAGCAGCAGCAAGAACATAGGATTCAGTAAATATTGATTTCTTTTATACACCAATCAGTTCTAAGTAGGTCTACTTATTCTTAGACCAAGAATGTGACAGCAAAGCTTTTGAAGGAGGGAAGATTGTAGTGGGAGCAGTGTGGTGTCAGGTGTGACTGTGTGGCAATGGCAAATGTTTTACATGGCTCACAGGTCAGACAGGAGGGCCTCTAAGCAGAATTTTGCTTAGGGGTCCTAGGAAGTCCGTGGCTGGCTCTGGGTCAAACATGTTATTGGTAAAATAATAGACTTGACTATAAGTAGAATAAGTATTCCCAGCGTTCTTTACCAAATACGGCAAGGGTAATAAAAACAATGTGGGAAGAAAACTTAAAAATAACTTAAAATCTCCTTAAAATAGTTTCAAACCCAGTGAACCCAGACAGCAGAAATATTTTCCATTATAAGAACAAGGTGCAGCCCTAATGGTTAAAAAATAAATTCTGTCTTTATCGTTTTCTGGAAATTGAGCACAGATCCATCCATTTCCACATCTGTCAAGTCACTTGTTTATTTATGTGAGAGCATACATTTCCTTCCAGGCTTTTTACTGTGTGTGACAGGCATGAGCAGAATAATTTACTGTTCCAGTTCTGGTATTCAGCCACATCAGGGGACACTGTGAGCAGCATCAATAACTACTGGATTCTGACAGAAAAGCAGCATAAATCCATACTTCAAATTGAAATTTCTATATCAGGCTGGAGTTGCGTGTCATTAGAGGCTTGAACTATAAAACACATCTGTAAAAAAAAAAGAAAAAGAAAAAAAAAAGAGGAAATCTGAAGGACTTCTTAAAAAAACTGCAATAGATACCAAACAAAGCTGATGTGATGACTTCCCCAAATATGATTAACAGTCTAAAAATAAAATGAAAATAAAAACACTGCGTTTACGACACACTCACACAGTCATGCTTCTATGACCAATCCAGTAGCATACAAACAGTTGTAATTCACCATTGTAAGAGGAAGGAACACTTGAACCCTTTTCACTAAATGAAACACAGAAAGAGAAAATAAAATGCAACATTTAATCAACTACTGACCAATCAAACTACAGACACCAACGCTCTGTTCATAATCATTCCCATTTATTTATACCGTGATGTTATTAATTACACAAATAATACATAAAAAGTTCTGTACCAGCAATACCAATTCAGAGCGAATCAGTGCATCATTATTTTTTGACACAAGAGCTCACTTTAAAAACAAAGCCTCTTCATGCTTCTTTGGCAAGATTATTCTACATTTACAACTAAATGCCCTTAGTCCTGTGTGACAAAGGAATATCTTTTCTTTATTTATTTTTTTACATTTCTGTCAGTGAAAAACAAAACTTCAGGACCACAAAGGAGCACTTCAAAGTCACCATAGATCTGAATCAACTCCTGTGAGACACAGTCATAACAGAAGTGCACGTCATAAGCTTTGCAATGTTGGCACTTTGTTGCTTTCAGCGCCAACACACAGATACAAACTACTGCACCAAGTGCGAAATTGGAGCTTTTACATTAGTATTTCCATACAACGGCATACAGGTTTCATATGAACATTAAAGTGCTACCTACAAAAAAGAAGCCATCTGAAATCAACATTATAGTCTGCAATGCAGTAGACTATACTATATTTATTTTCTTAGATACTTATATTATATACTATATTTTACATGGAGGGCACTATAGTCAAGATCACAGAGTACTAAAAATGATACCATGACATCAGCTAGAAAAACTACAGATTCAAACGCAGTTTCACCTTATTTAGACTTTGGTGACTCAGATGACATCCATGTATGGCAGTAGCTGGTGTGTCGTTTCAATTCTGCAGGGACTGAACATTTAAAGATATTTCAGCTCTTCATCGCACTTAAAACTGCTGTTACTTTTAGAATCAAGACATCCTTGTTTTCCTGACACAAACAGGTTAAGTAATTAACAAAAATAAAACCAACCAAGCAAACAAAAACACTTGTATCGGTCATTTGTTATTCAAAACATCTGGATTGTTTCAGAATTTCATAACTGACACATTCACAAAAATTTGTGACAGTGCTCTTGTACACAAAAAACCCCAAACAACTTCAAGTATGGTTTTCAAAACACTCCATGATGAGGTCATTTTAGCCCATTGGTAAGTGGCTTGCCAGGCAACACAATAGTGGTATAATGTATCATGCGTAATTCAACTTTCATGGACCAAAATGCTTTTATAAAGTGTAGGTGTACAAATGCAAACAATGGCTCATTTTATTCCATTACTATATGTCTGCTAGGCAACACTACAATATATCTAATAGAGGTAAAAATGGTCAGGGGATAAGCTGAACCTGTGCATCAACTATGCTTGCTCAACTCTTCGTGGTCCAAGAGGAGGGGACACACGGACACACACAGCAGTTTTGTGCATGGGACTAAGAGATATAAAATAGCTATTGTTGTTGTGATTTTGTGCATATAATTCAACACTTGCCAGTCTACAAACACTGTGGTTAAAATGCAATGATTTTTTGCCATTTCAATGTCAATATCCATATAGCAGACTGTAGAATGCATGGTATTTAATTCTGGACCTGGAACAGCACAGCCATCTTCTGTGGTAAATTTCTAAGAATTAATACAATAGGCTTTGCAAATACATATGTAAATTTAGCTCAACTATTACTCAATTCACAATCTCAACTTTCCAGTTTCTGCTATGCAAAGGAGTTCAAAGAACAGTCCTCTGTTCTTTGAGGTCAACAATGTTGTTGTTGATTTGCAGATCATCGCTAATGTCTCTTGAAAAGACATTACACATCTGTCAGTCATCCCCATCAGGTTTTGACA
>NW_005187412.1:4018310-4028518 GCF_000239375.1 Pundamilia nyererei | reverse complement strand
AGCTTTCTCATCAGACTAATCACTCTCAATTTCACATGTTCTATGATATTCAGCCCCAACTTTGCCTTTGACTGGCTAATCCTCATAGCTTGGTGAGGTTAGGGCTGAATAGATAGAGTGAGACAAAAATGTCAGGGTAAGAGCCAATCACAGGTAAAGTACGGGGATTTGGGAATATGAGCAGGAAATAAACAAATGAAAGTAATTGTGTTCGCTGTACGTAACACCAAAATGGATAAAGACACGACAAAGCCTATAATTGGAAGGTCTTTTGATCTTTCTGTCTTTTGACTCACCGTATTTTTAGCGTTTCATCATTTAAGGCACAATATTTTATAAACGCTAATCAAATTAATTCATTAAAAACAGAAGACTGAACAAAACTGTGTTTACATTGATTTACTAGCTTCACAAGATGGGTGCATTTAGCGGTTGAAGACAAGGAAGTATTAATGAGGTAACACATAATCACAGTCTTAGGGAAAAGGTGGCAGGACCAGAGGGATTATGTCCACGGGTTTCTGTAAATAATTTTTTAGTTGCCCTGAGCTGCAGTTCATTAAAACCAAAGGAATAGGCCATCAACTATCTTTGATAAACAGAGTGTTGGTTTCCCCAACAACACTTCTAAATATAACCCTCACAACTGGAGCAAATGTTGAATAATGAAGTGGAAAAGGAATACATTGCCGGGAAAAATAAATAAATCAAACCCACAAATTTAAATGAAATAATTCACTTTTTCCCCTTTCAAGGGTCCCAGCCAAACACATGGAAACCTTAATATGCCATGTGACACACCTAAGATTCCCATGTTCTCCTTCTTTATTCATCCTTATACATCTGAAGTCTTGCTGTCAGACCTCAGAATTCAGGTTGGTAGGCAAACACGCACACGCACACATACAACATAACATAAAGAAGAAAAAAAGAAATGGTGCCAAATAGCAAAAGTATAAATCATACTGGTCCTGTACGTCTCTAAAACACCTGATACATCAACATACACTACTTAATATTCTCCAACTCAAAGGGCATGGAGGCAAATGAAAAGAGGCACTCTCAAAGTTGGTAAATACTATCCAAAACAAGCGGTGTACCACACATACAGACACAAACTGACATAACTGGAAGGTCATCTTTGGAGGACCTACGCAAAAAAAACACGTCTAATTAATCAGATGGCATTTCTATTAAAAAAAAGAAAGGGAAAACATACACATATTCAAACCTAGATATATATATGCGCTTACACTACTACGAAAATAAACAAAACACTGAACAAAAGCAATACTAAGGCCCAACTGACTCTGACAGAGATTTAAAACAAAAAAAATCAGTAGTGTCATAAGATGAAAGAGGTACAAAATAACTTGCATGAACAGAAGAGTTTTGATGGCTGCTAAATAAAGAGATCAGTACACAACCCTTCTTTGGGTGAAACAAGTAAAATAGTATAAAAAGAAATATAAAACACAGCTAACTGTCTTGCAAAAGTCCTGAATATATCTTTTAGATCAGAGGTCAGGGCCTTAAAGACCATCCTTCCCAACCCCCACCACTCATGACCCCATAAAAAAAAAACCCCACACTATAGACTTGATAGCTTTCAAACAAAAACCTCAGTGCTCCACCCCTTTTTATAGTTGACCGTGGGTCTCCTGCTCTCCTTCTGTTATGGTTATCTACATCTCTGAGAACAATAACATTGACTCAGTGAAGCCCAGAGAGAGCTGAAGAGGAAGGACCACAGATGTCTGTCCCGCCACCCACCCCCATGCCACACTCAGCTCTCACTTCTATTGGTAGATGACAAAGGGGAGGAGAAAGGGGGAGGACACAGTGTAGCTTAAAACAAAGGTTGTTGTGGTGGCAAAAGGTGCGTAGTTGGTAGGCCTGCTAAAGGGGTACCAAAGCTATTGTTAACAAATGTGTTCCTTTAGAGAAAAAAATGACACTATGTTACAGAGAAGCCAAGATAATACTTAAGACAACCGTGTGTTGTCCTTCAAAACCTGTGGCACAGCTTGACAGGCAAAAAGACAAAGTCAACCAACCTGCCCAACCACTCCAACGTGACAAAAAGTGCTGGTGGCATGTTTTTAGATTCAATATGACACACACACACACACACACACACACACACACACACACACACACACACACACACACACACACAACAAGAAAAAACATCTTTTTCACAGAGTGAGCTTCCCTCCTTATCAACAGGCAGACGTGGTATTGATTCTCCCCTGGGGTTTTCTATTTACAGTCCGCTGGTTAACACAGAGAGCAGGAAGGGAGTCTTCCAGAAACTTTACTCAGCAACCATCGATTTGCCATTAAACCAGGACCTCACATTCCTTCATCAAATTTGTGAGTCCAAAACAACTAAAACAGAGGGCATGTAGTCCCATATTTTGACATGACTTTACACCCTAAACACAATGGAGTGGGCAAAGTGAAAGGAAGTGTTTCCTGTGTTATCAAAACAACCTAAGGAACATTTTTTAGTAACATGCTGCTGTTGGGAGTGTTTCTGGAACTAAAAGAAAATGAAAATGCTTTCAAAAACAATGTTTATTCTTCAGTTGACGTCACACACAGTGTAGTAAACAAAGCTTAAAATTTAAATCATATCGCAGTGTATGGATGTGTACAATAACAAATTACCAGTCTAAAGAGCAATAGTGAGTCTAATAGAACTGATAGTCTTTTCTGAATGTTTAATCTATGACCAACAACTGTCTATTTGCTTGGGTGTTACTACACAGGCAGAAAAAGCATTACATTGCTTGGTGCATATCAGTAGAAGTCTGCTTTTTTTAAATGACTATTTTGAGAGTATTTGTATTGATAGCTTATAATAAATTTTGGACATTTGCTGTAGATTTTGGAATAACTGTGGGAAAGTCGACAAAAACTCAGGTCACATGCAAACCCTCTATGGTTATGCTTGTAGACAAATTGGACAGGCCAATGCAGTATGGTCACACTGAAACCACTTTAAGGACATACTCCTGCTTACAAGTGCTGAACAAGTCAAGCTTACAGGAGATAGCGATGGGTGCCTGTCTGCGGCAAATGGGTTTTTATACACAAGTGTCAGAAATTATATATTTGCAGGTGAAATCGCCATCAATGAAAGACGGCCTGAGCAATAACACAGACTAAAACAGTTGGAAGAGAGCCGAGGGATCTCACAAGTTATGATGACTTTATATCCCAGAAAAAGCAAAATAGTCCCAGGACAAACAAGCTAAGTGCTGGTTTGGCTGAGAAAGCAGACAGCAAAGTGCACCAGGGAGGGGAAAGAGCTGGAGGGAGACAGCAGTGGACCAACATGGAGGCAGGAGCCATGTGTTAGCACAGTTCATGACACACAAACTGTGTAACTAAAAGTCTGCAAAGGCACAGTCTCTCTTTTCGCTCTGATTTGTGTCCATCTTCTTTGCTTGCTGGTATTAGCATCAGTGTGCATCCCATCCCCCCGAATTCCATGCACACCCACAGTCAGCTACTCCGCTCCCTTCCTTCTGCTCTGCAGAGAGACGTGCAGGTTTGGCGAGGCCCAGAGGATGAAGTGGCGTGGGAAGGGTTAAGTCCAAACAGATCCATCTGCTTCCTCGTCTGTCCTCCTGGCTGGCTGCTGGCCCCAGCCCAGCTTTTACACAGTCTGAAGCCTGACGCAAAGCATACACAAACAGACACAACTGGACTGCACACATCAAAAGCCACCATGCTGACAGGTATGAGTATTTTTGCAAAGCACTTTGTGATTTACAGGGGGAAATGTTTTCCAGATAGCAATAAACAAGATACTAATGCTCTTTTTTCTGTCCCTTTTTACTCAACATTTGAGAATATCTTTAGTTTCACTAAATTCACTTAGAACATACGAAAAGACAGCTACAAGAAAAACTCCAGACCTATTTACTATATTTTTATAACTATATTTTAAAAATGTTTAATGTTTAGAACAGTAAAGTTAGCCTGTCACAGAATGTTCATCGTTATTAAATGGGCATTTTTGCCCATTTTGGTTGGACTCAAACCTGGTGCCCCCTGCATTTCAGCCATATAGCATTTGTCTTCCGCTCAATCACTGAACTAAACTAGTGGCCTGAATTTTTATCTAGGAAGTGATTCTGAGGACCATGTTTGATATCTGTCCTTGGCTGAGAAGTTAGTTATAAAGGCCAGCATTTTATTTTTTCTTTCACGGTGCTGTCAGTAAAGTATCTACAATGATACACCCACTCAGAAGCCTTGAAGCTAAAGAAGCCTTTCTAAAACATCTCCAACAATATTCAAAACACAGCACAGTGAAGCTAAGGACGTTAATGTGAACTAGATGAATGGTCAGTCACACAGAGCTCATGATTATAATCACAATTAAGAGTGCACGTAAACGCTGACCCCCATTTTTTTGTAACCACAAGTGAAAACTAGGGGGTGTTTAGTGTCAACAATAACACTAAACACCAAAAGCACAGAAAGAGTCAATATAAAGCAAGAAGGCTGAAGTAGAGAAATAAGCTTAGTAGAGAAGCATAAAAAAATCTCCACCTATAAAAACTCTTTCAGTTGTGTTCATGTTCGGACCCGTCCATGCCACATACACAGCCGAACAGCTGCAGGAAATCAAAGGCAGAGACAGAAAGGAAGGGGACACCCGTGTGCACTGCTGCACGCACCCTTATAAAAAGCATGCGTTGTCACTGAGAGGGACAGGCTGTCTGATGAAGGAACACCTGGCTAGGGAGAAGCCCAAACCTGCAGAACCTTCGCAGTCTTGCTGCATTTGCACTGAAACAACACAACAATAGAGGGCTACTCCTGTGCAGTATACTATTCTGCATTTGCAAAGGTGAAGTTAACACAGAAGGACTCTGTTTAGGCTGTTGACACTGAGGTGTGGGAGAGTGAATAGGAGAAAAGACAAGAGAGAGATAGAGAGAGGGGCGTGCAGACTTACACTGTGTCAGACAACAAGGTCAGCCCATCCCCGGAGAGGTGTTGGCTTTCTAACAGAGCATAGCTACTTGAAACCAAGGTCACTGCTCTGTGGCTGTGAGAGGGACTGGAGAGAGTGGGGCCAGACAGGGACAGCTTTGCCACATATGTTGTGCGGCCTCAGTGAGTGAGTAACTGGGATTTCGTAGGTCTGTTTGTGTGTGAGCATGGCTTGAATGGATGAAATTCAGATCAGTGGCAGAAAATAAATAAATAAAAGAACAAATAACATATCTACACCCACTCAGGGCTAAATTTCCTGAAACCAGATGC
Source organism: Pundamilia nyererei (assembly GCF_000239375.1). Classification (NCBI taxonomy): domain Eukaryota; kingdom Metazoa; phylum Chordata; class Actinopteri; order Cichliformes; family Cichlidae; genus Pundamilia; species Pundamilia nyererei. The sequence goes on along the minus strand of NW_005187412.1, from coordinate 4,023,229 downwards.
TTTTCTGACATAAACAAATCAGAACACAGTCCATTATCGGTGCTATTATGGCTAGAAACTGTAGAGTACGGATCTTAGCCGCTCTCTGCACTCATTCAACATTTAATGGCCCTTTGCTTGCCTTTTTTTTTTTTTTTTTTAAACTGCTGTTCTAGGAGAGGAGATTTACCGAGTAGCACAGATTCTAAACACAGTAAAACATATGGTTAAGTTTTGCAATTTATACCAACTCTTAATCCAGGTTAAGCCATTACAACTGACACAGAAGCATGAAACTGAAAACAAGACAACATGAATCGCCTTGTTATCTTTCCACTGTCCTCACTTTCAATAATAAATAATAAGGGTTATTTCTGCTCACAATGGGCGTTTGGAGGGTGACCATGCATATCTGCATGATTAGTCCACGCCATTAAGGAAATGTGTCTGTGTTACCCGACATAAAAGCAGTTGATGCTTTTTCCTGTTCTGCCATTTAGTAAGTACTTTTTAAGTATATTAAATCCCACTTACAAAAAGCTTCCTTTTGGTGGAAAACCAAAAACCTCTTTTTTAGCACCAATTTTGAAGTTCGCTTAACCAATTATACAAACACTTATTTAATCTATCAAACAATGTTGGCACGCGACAGCATGTGTCATTGCTTGTGCTCTTGTCAGTAAGATCTAAGACAACATTTGAGAGCTTGAAAATATGAATACGATTTAGGCTTGCACACACTATTACCACCACCCAGCATTTCTATTTATGCACAACAGCCACAGGGGCTGAAAGAGGGTTATTGGATGGACAAACAAAACCAAACTGTGTAGGGAAGGGAGGACTACTTCAATGTTATCTTATCCTCCCCCACCTTGGACAACGGCCTAGCAGCTCTAAAATTAGCCGTCACATCTAAACACAGTCTTTGGTGTAGCAGCTACTCTTTGATGGGAACTTGGCTCATGGCTGACACACTGAAAGCGCACTCAAGCCTGTCTCAAACTGTAGAGATGAAGCCGAGATAGTACACAAATACAAACCAGACGAGCATAGCCCTCTCAATTTTTACAAATAATCTAGAAGAATATGGAGGAAGTTATTATTTTAACTGATTTCCCCTTAAAGAAAGAATGTAATGTAACAATTGTAATTTTACAAAATGACAAGCATCTTCTAACAATAAATAAATCCAACAATAATTATACTGCCACATGACAAAAATGAAAGTGAGCTGCTATGATGTGATGTTTAAGATCAGTTCGAAAAACAAGAAGTGAAAGAAGAAAATGTGACTCAGCAAGGAGACTTTGTTTTTTTAAATACAGGGTTCCGGCTGATGATAGAATAAGTAGCTGGCAATTCATAGACCACCAACATCATGAAGCAGCAGTGAGCCTAAATCAGTCTAACCATCAGGTACACTTCCTCTTTGTGCGTGCGTGTATTAACATGTACTTTAGCTTGAGGAAAACACTGCCTGAGAAACAACCATGACCTCCCAGCAAGAGCAGATTTAAGTTTTTTTTTTTGTTTTTTTTAAATAGATGAAAGCAGACCAACATCCTGTGTTCATAGCTATGCAGTGATACCACTATTTTGTGTGTTTTTAAGCAAATATATGAGCGGGATTAGATATAAATGCTATGTTTACAGTATTGAATGCGTTGGCCACTCACACTCTCTCTCGGTGTATAACATTTTGTATACGCATGCATTCTTTAACAAAAATATACAATAAAAAGACAGAGAGAAAACCCTAAAGAACAATAAATTAGAGAAATGTCCAATCTGATTGCACACAAATGCAGTATGAAATATAGCAGCATGCAGTGATGAGGGGCCAAGCAGTTCAGCAGGTTACAGTCACCATGGCAACCAGATCTGAATTGTGTTAAAAGCGCTGAAAAGAAAAAAGTATTTATTTCCCCTTTTTGCAGTACCCCTTGGTCATTCCTAATGGAAGGGTGTTTTGGTTTTGGTTTTTTTTTTGCGGGGGGGGGTGCCTGTGGTCTGTGAAAATAACCCAATTGTAAAGTCAAGGTGGCATGTTATCAAACATAAGACCACATTTCTCTTGTAGCTTCCAACAGAGTTCAAATACAGAGTTGTAGAATTTCATTTTAACAAAAAAAAAAAAACAACTGTGTCAATTTTTCTGTGAGTATTGAAAAAGAAAAAACAAAACAAAAACAAAAACTGGACTACATGTTGATTTAATACCTTCCAAAATGGCTGAAATTGGTGCCACGAGCTGATGTGAATTCTGCTCTCCTAGGAATTCATAAGAGTCCTTTTTTGATAACCAAGTGTAATTGCACGTGGTTTGAAAATCACACGCATAAATGAACACAAAATAAAAACCTACTGGCATAGCTAGACTGCTTGATATAGTGACACAAAAATTAAGTTAGAAATTATGAAAAAAAACAAGAAAACAAAAAACGATGATCTATGAAAAGAAGTAGTAACAGTTGAACTTCTTCACCCCCAATTATGTGTTGGTTCGCAAATATGGTGTCAACTGTCTCTAAAGACATGCTATTAAATTCTTACAAACAGAATAAATGGATTTGCAATGTCCATGGCTTCTAAGAGTCAATCATGTTCTGCCAAATTACTTAAACAACTTTTCACCACTGAAACAATCTGTTAACTATCCCAAATTCATGGCAGAAAAAACAGCAGTAATAAGGAGCAAGCTCAATGCTGCAAGATGTGTTTATGTGCCTTCCGCCATGCGATGTTTTGTATTCTTTTCACTCTCACGCCTACGAGTTACTTCCACTCACTCATAGTGCTAAATGGTCTGAACCTTCGTTACACGGAGAAGACTGGCCTCCCACTCACTACCCACTAGAAATGGCATTCTGCCACATGGGGAAGAGGGTGTCTGTGTGAGTGTGCTAAAAAAGCACAGGACAATGACACAAAAACAATAAGGGAGTAGTTAAACTCTCTCACAGCCTGTCATCCTTGAAATATTTCACATCAAATGCAAGTCAAAGTCCAACACACACTGATATGGAGCCGCTGGGTAGGAAGCTAAGCTTAGTACTGCATTCCCCCTCTTCCCATTTTCCCGAATCTCAACAATCTATAGCGGACCTCAAATTCCTATGCCTAAGATGTGAGCTCTCTGCCATTCAGTGTGGCTATTAGCGTATTTCTCCAAACTCTATACCACAGTGCTTTGCCTGTTCCCTGTAAACAGGCTCCTTCTATACAGCATCAGTATGCAGTTTGCTTCAGGGGGAGGAGGAGCAGTAGCACAGGAGAGGAAAAGGGAAGGCTGGGAAAACAAAGCCTCTATGGTCCTCTCTCCAGCCGGGCCATGCCGAGCCGCAGTAGCGGGGGCGAGTTATGTAATGTGACTGGCAGGGCCCACTTCCCTGTTCAGAGCTGCCGCTCACACTAATCCCCACTGAGGAACAAGCCCTGCTTTAGAGAAGGAAGAGGAGATAGAAGGGGAGTTGTGAGGGAGCCAGTGGAGGAGGTGTGATTACAAGAATTTTTCCCTTTCATCTGCACCAAATCGAACACCCAGACATCTCCCCTCTCAGCTCCTCTTTTGAAAGATAAAAGAATTATATCAGCACTGCTGATGGCTAGCTACAGCATAGACTGAGACAGAAGCCATGCAGTAAAGACACGTTCCCATCACTTAGGAATCTTTCTGATGACTAATTTATCAGTTGTTTAAAGCAGAGAAAGACTAAAAACAAGAAAACATTTGAAACAGGATACAATCATGTGCTACATGTGAATTTAGAATCCTTCGATAGTCAAATCATATTTTAAATGCTGCAGATCTGTGTGGTTCTTCCTGTCCACACAGAACGTGGTTAATGGCAACATACTGGCCAGAGACCATAAAGTCAAACCTGACTTCAGGCGACAAAAGGCATATCAAAGAATGCCTCTGATAATGGTTAATCAGTAATCAAATCTGGAACTGCCACTGGATAGACATGACAAGTCTATCACTTCATATGTGGGTGGGGCTTCAGCTACACCACTTCAGATTAATTTATCTAGTGTGCCAGCAGCCTTTCGTTGTTACAGGTTAGTGTCCACACTGCCTGTGCAGAATACTGCTACGCATGTGTCAGTTTACTCGGACACAGCCAATATACAACCGCTCATTTTCTACAACAAAGTGCTGCAGAACTGGCTGCTTCACTCAGCTGTCATCTGCTTACTTTTCACCTTGCTTGTTTACAATTTCCAGACATAGAAGGAAAGAGGGGCGCAGCCGTCTGTTGAGGCTGCTAGTGGTGGGTGGCATCAACCAACAGAAAACTGGAATTGCATATAATAAAAACAAACAAACAAACAGAAAATTGGATTAACTAGCTGGTATTTCTGGTGGTTACTAGTGAGGACAGACAAATGGTGGTCATAGTTCATACGCTCATAAACGTAGTTCTACAAACATATTAGTTAAACATTTCTGTCAAAACGCAGTATGGATGCTGATTAATAAAGAAGTCAGCGCAGGGGCTTTGGTGCACCGTAGTAGAACCTCTTCTTTCAGTCATGATATGAAAAATCTGTGCTCGTTATGCAACCCATTCAGCTACACAATCTTGATCAAGAATCTCTACTTCAGGCCGAGAAAAATGAATGCGAGAAAAGATAACGCTAAAATGATGTCTGTACCATTTGTACGAGCAGATCACTGTTAACCCCACATAAAACTCACGCAGACAACTCATGCAGACATGACACCAAAACAGTCATGTTGGTAATAATAAACACACAGGGCAGAGAAAAGAACAAGTAATCACCAGGAACCTCAGTCAATTCTGCTAACCACGGAGACCAGGTGGAGGATTTAAAGCGGTTAAAAATAAAAGTCTGATTCTGATTTACTGAGCTGCTTGCCTGGAAACCATGTGACCAGCATCACATGAGGAGAGGGAGGAGGAGAGTGGCAA
>NW_005187412.1:4006357-4018290 GCF_000239375.1 Pundamilia nyererei | reverse complement strand
CACACACACACACACACACACACACACACACACACACACACACACACACACACAAAATGCGCTCCACTCCTGGTACGATAATAAGCTTTGTGATCAGTTTCCTTGGTTTCCACTGACAGTAAGCAGATATAGGCAGCTCGGCGAGGCAAACAGAAGCTGCTCTTGCTAGTGCACGGCCACAGGCGCAGGGACGCGAGAGAGGCGGATGGGGAGGAAACAGAGAGATGAATTTGTGCAGAAGAGGTACATAGGCAGCCTCGCAGCTGTTGGGTGTCGGGCAGTGCAGACAGTCCAGACGCTGAACCTTCAGCAGCTGAGTTAAAAAAACAAAACCAACTATTTTTTGCCCTTTCATTTCAATCTCATCTGTGAATTATATTTAACTGCTACCAACTTTACTGCATTTCCTGCCACAAGGCAGTGCGTGTTTGTTGATAGAAGTACAGTAAAATGGGTTGTGCTCTCAGCTACTCGCATTAATCAAACATAAAGATGTGTTTGTGCGTGTGCAATGCATGTGTGAGTGAGACAGATAGAGGGTAACGGAGGGCTTTTGTTGGACACATGCTAGTTCTGCACTACATGAGCTGTGACCTACTTTTTTACAGTCTCACACACACACACAGCCTTTGACAATGGGACAGGAAAGCAGAGGTTAGGCTTGCACTAAGCCCTATTCTTAATACATGCATTCCAATGGATAGAGCTCAGGGGCTGCTGAGCTTTCAGCCTGCCTGTTGGTACAAGCATCTCCTGCACAGTCTCATGCATGCCTAACAATACAGAGTAAATCCAACTACTTGTAGCATTTAGGCACATATGTGCATGTAAAGGGTCTAATGATAAGTAGAAAAAAAGAGCATTTTATAACTGATATATATTTGCAGCCAAAGTGAAAATTCTGAATAACAAAGTTTGCTTTCTAAAAATAAAACAAACCATTGGTAAGTATATAAGCTGTACTGCAACAAAACATGTTTGCCCTCATAGAAACACTTAACACAATTGTGATGTTTATTTCAATTTAGTCAGTAACGCATTAAAACATACCATATGATGATGCCATAGCACCAGTGGAGCTTTGATAGGCTTCAGGGGAAATAAAAAACTGCAAATCCCATGAAAATGACATCTTTTCCTATTTTTGTAGTTAGCGGTGAGCATGAAACCACATGGAGGTTCATGCTGACAACTTGATGCCGTATGTGCCAATGTAGGAGGTGCTCTGAACAGCTGATCAGATCGATAAACTGTTTGGATTATGTTTTTGTTGTTCCATGCACTTTTTATGTGATTTTTGCAAACCCAAATTAGGAGGGCGATATGACCAAAAATATTTATCACGATTTACATTTGAAAATTTGCGATAACGATATAACTGACGATATAATTGACACTAGACAAGATACTTTACAACTCCACAACTTTATTCGTGCAAAACAAATATTAAAAAAAAATCGAGGTGTTTTCACTTAAACGAGCAGCTGTTTTTATCTGCATTAAAGTTATATAAAAATTTAACAGCACAAATTCAAATTCCTTGCTGACAGTTTAACCAAAAGGCATTTCCAGTGGAAATTGGAGGACACATCCTCAGCATAACCATGTATAATATCCACAAAACTTAAAAAGAGGTTATACACACACAATACCGTAATACTATGCTGAAGCACAGTACGTATCACTCCCCCAGGCTCCTGCCGATGATAGCCGCAACACTCCGACAATCCATCAAGCGGTGCGGCTTCGTAGCTTAGCAAAGTTCTACTAAAACATTTGACAGATTTTCGAGCGCCGTGTACCACATAAAATCGTTTCGAGGTCAGTAAACACAACCAGAACTCATACATAGGGCACACGGGATTATAAGGGGCACTGTCGATTTTCAGAAAAATCAAAGGATTGATTTTAAGTGTGCTGTATTTTCCAAAAAACACGGTAATAACGACGGCCTGCTAGCATACGCTACCAGAAATAGTGCTTTGTTGTGTATCTGATGGACAAAAGCTAAACCAGTTCCACACCACTGAAGTTGCAGCATTTTTACAAACCAAGTGTGGGTCATCCGTTTCATTCAACAATCCGCTTTCGCCCTTCTTATTCCCTGTCGCCGGCACGCTTTTTCCACCATGTGCGTATGAAAACAAAGGCACTGCGCATGCGTGTTTTACCCATATTCTATCGTGATATTTCATTTTCCTATCATTGCCCGACATTAGACCAGTATTACCGTGAACGGTATGATATGGCCCAGCCCTACCCCCAAATGGAAGAAAACAGTGGTCTGGGACATGTTAAATCCGGTATATCCAAGTCCAATTCGTCTGGTTTTAGATGCCAAAAGAATTATTACTCTAGCTTATTTGGTTATACCTGGATTTCAAAATGGATGTTTGATAGTAAAGGGCATGTTGGGAATAACACGGAGAGACTGTCACACCGCACCAGAGCTGGAGTTATCTATTTTTTCATTTTTCTTTAATAGAAACTGGTTTTACACAAGATCATATCAAACAAGTTTACTTGCAAAATATCCAAATCTAATTCTTGGGGGGCTCTACAAATATATCACAATGAAATTAGTCAAGAACTTCAGGAGAACAAGCTATGAATATAGGGTCACCTAAACTAAAGAGAGGTCAATTCAGAGCTAACTCTTCAATCCATAGCAAACACCTGAAAACTTCTCCATGTGAATATCATTTGATTCCTGTGCTCTCCTCGTAAAGAATGTCTTTGCACACAACATGCATCCCAATCCCAAAAAGCCCTCAAAAGAAACAAAGAGCCATAAAACATCTTTTTAAGAAGAAACTTCTCGCTAGTAGAGGTTCAGTGAAAGAGGCCTAAAAAGACCAAGTAAAAAATTATTTGTGTCAACATACCGATTCCATGGCTGTAGGAGAATGTCAGTGGGCTAAAATCCAAATAGAAAATACACCTGCTGCTGCAGAATCCACGAATTCTGAAAAAGGATAAAAAAAAATAAATATATATATATGTATATAATATATATAAAATTATTGAACAGAAAAACACAGTCTCACATTTTTATGCAACACATTCAGATGGACGGAGAGGGTAAAATTTATCCTCAAAGGATCTCTTAGTTATTTAACTGAGAAAAGCAGAGAAGCATTTTGTCCCCACATTTGCTCCTCCAACTAAACACTAGATACTCCCATCTTTGTCTTATCAAAAACATGTTACCTCATGTACTTCAAAGTGATTTCAATATGTTACAAAGATAAACTTTTCCTTATCCTTAACCTTCCGCGCCTGGACATGTCATGTCCACGCAATTTGAATTTCCATGCACCAGTATCCTTTTTATGACTGTATGGTTTGCAAGTCTGGAAAAAAAAAAAAATTCAACCTCTGAACAACAAGTGACTATATGAAATACGTCAGAGACAGGTCAACGAGTAATGGCATGAAGAGAAATCCTGAAGTCAGTGTACTGCTGTTGGCCCTGCCCCCAGTCCAACCACACAATGAGGACAAGGGTTTATCAGGATTTAGGCAGCGGGACATGGGAGGGTATTTAACAGGGGCCCAGTGTTGGGTTTGGCATTCCGGTGATTTTGGGACAAAACTCCAATCTGAACCCACACGTATTACATCATTTCATATGCTTTAATGCATTATAACAGGGCTAAAGGGAAAAATTCAATAGCATCTTGTTTTCAGTTTTAGCACAGGCAGGGTGGCAAGTGTGAATGCAAGACAGGATTAAGGTCAGACCTCCCTAGGAGGGCCTGAGTGGTAAGGAGGATGATGGTTAGATGTGCATTTGTGTTTGTACTGGAGTGGAACCTGTGGGGGCTTTCCCAGTGGGAAGTACAGGATTGATGGATTGTTACAATCCAGACAGGGAGTACAACACCACCCTCCCAGAGTTTGTAGTACAGGATAAGGACAATCCATTTTATTCATCCCAAAAAAACAAAACAAAAAAAACAACAACCCGCCAACAAAAAACCAACTGACAAAGACCATAACGATGAAACCAAAGCCAACTTTGGTAGATAAGGTTAATCGGTCGAGTCACATTATAGTGCTTAACACACCATATTACTAAGAGTAAAAGTGTTTGAAATTTAACAACTGTTATCTGTACAATATAGTAAAACACTGTTTTATATGTTCCCTTATTGTTAAAAAATAAATTAAAAAATAAAAATAATTTCCCCATTCCTTTCCCCTTCAGCATGACAACTCAGACCAGCTATTTGTACTGTTTGACCAAGTCAGACAACGTGTTGCACAAACAACTTGTTTTGAGCGTGATTCAACCACTACTACCTTCTCCAGAGACCTTTGTAAGATTTGAGATTTTTTTGTCAGCTTTCTACAAAATGCTTCTGCAGACACATACATTGCTTAAAAAATGACTGACTGTATCTGGACATGCATATTTTATTCTGCTTAGCCTGTATTGCAGAGTATGTCAAAGAGAGCAGTGTTTTATATTTTAATTATACTCTGTTAAACAGAAAAAAAAAGACAGCCGACCTGTCCCTTTGCACAAATTCTTTTAGAAGAAACTGCTAAGGAAATACGAGTGACATAAGAAGTTCAACTACGGTGCAGAACAGATGACAGATATCCATCTTCAGGGAGATAGTCAAACAGGTGCCAATGAAATAAGCAAGAAAGAAAAATGGATCATCATCTTTGTGCACAGCCTATGAAATCAGCTCACATGAAATCTGCGGTGAGAATCACAAAATATGTGTGCATTGCTCAGGGAACAAAAGCCAACTAACACCAAGGTGGAACGGTTGTTTACCTACTGGAACCGACAAACTTCTTACTGATGCTTTCGTCTTAGATAAAGAGCGTTGACTAAGCTACACCAGGAGAGCATGAGAGAGTGACGCATATGTGCTGCACATGCACAAAATCTACTGAACAGGCAAATTTAGACAAAACATTAACCCGACTGACATGAGTCCCTTAAAAGCCTAACTTTTGACTGTAGAAGTCTCCAAACGCTGACACGTTTCTATGTTTTCTATACAACTGTGTAAGATTTGTTTCTATACTAATGCAGGTCAACAGGTTGAAACACCTGCTTAAAGTGTGGCTCCACTTAACTCCTCTTAGTAAAAAGCCTCGCCTTCAAACTATGCAGAGCTGACTTCAAACATTTAACATGCTCATGCATAATTAGAAGACATTTCTAGCTCTGCATCACCATGACAACAGGTCTGCATATTCACTTCTGCATCTTCACTGTCACCATTATCAAGCTGCTGAAATATCAGCAGTGTTTTTCAGATTGCTTCACCAACTTTATTGCAGCACTGCAGGTCACATGTCAGCGAGGAACAGAAGAATATGTGAGGCACGGTGCAATAAGCTACAACATGTGTGCACTTCTACAAGCCTTTCTAAATCCTGCTCCAAGGTGAGCGAGCTAGTGAGACCAGCCCTGGTTTTAATGGTGACCTTCAACAACAATCAGAGCCCGTCTTTGATGCTGACAGACTATGACTGATGAAAGAGATAAATCTCTTCACTGGAGCTTGGAGAATAGAACTGCGCCTAGACTGACTCAAACATTTGGTTGCAGCAAAATAAAGAAAGAAAAAAAGACAGAGGTATAGTTTAGAGAGCTTTACTTACCTAACCATCTCATCAGCTGTATCAACACTGCAAATGTCCTGCCGTTTAAACTTAAGACTAGACTCACTGTGTGCAGTGAGGACAGAGACCAACAGTTCCATGTGAATGACCACTAATGGCACCTGAAGTGCGTGTTCTCTTTGTGTAAAGAGAAAGGCCTTCTCTGGATGTTTTGGGATTATGGAGGACAGGCAAGATTTAACACAGGTTTCAGGGCACAGATATCTTTTTGCTTCACTTTCTGCAAACCTGAATCACTACTTGTTTTCCATCAGAAGTCTGGACCATAAAACACAAACTCAACAGTGCTCCCCAAGGCTATAACGCACCTCTTCAGTCAGCTCTGTGTCTGGCTGTCCTATCATAGAGCAGATCAGAGGCAGCTGAAAGTCAACCTGGAACAACAGCTCAGGCCCTTGTCTGATTTCATAAAGAGTGTCACAGGCCACATAGGCATCGTGCAAGGGCATTCAGACCAGAAATACTGCAGGACTTTACCGAGGTAAGAGACTGAAACAAAAAGTTGTGTTTTTCTTTGATATCACAGATGCTGTACTGCAAAAACTAGAAATAATGAACACATGGAATGGGGTGAACCAATGCTAGTGCATCTGACAAAAAAACAGACATCTCAAGAGCTATGTATGGAGACTTAGATCATCAGAGACAAAGAAATAACCAAAAAGCAGTATGCAAATAGTATTGCACCTCAAATGCACAGAAGCAGCTCAAATTCAGGCATCGAGATCTGGATTTTAAGAACCCCCCCCCCCAAAAAAAACAATGAATTTCTCAACTTTATATTAACAACATATCGTTAAAATGTTATAATGTGAACAATTTGGGAACATATCATTTATGGAAGTGTAGGGATGGGTATCGAAACCCGGTTCTTGTTGAGAACCGGTTCCCACTGTTTCAATTCCTTGGAATTGTTTGCCATTTTTGCAAACGATTCCCTTATCGATTCCAGTCGCCCCGAATGACGTCACCACGTTGCGGAGCGTCATTTACCTGACAGGAAACATGGCGGCTCAAACGCTCAAAAGTTTGGTTACACTTTACGAGAACGGATGACAACAGGACAACTTGCAATACTTGCAAAGTAGAGATTTCATTTAAGGGAGGAAACACTACGAATATGCAAAAGCATTTGCTCACAAAACACGTGATAACCTTAAATGAATGTCATGTTTTTAATTCTGCTCCGGACTCGTGAATCTCAACCCAGCGGCAGCGGTAACGTTTGCACGTCCTCTCCCATTAATGCGGCAGGTAAATAATCAACTAACAGTGCATATTATGTTAGCGCGATCTGCCTTATTACAAAACCTGCCATTACTGTGCATTTAGGTGACCATGATGAGAGAGACAGAGTCTGGCTCAGATGCTGGCAGTTCTCGCTGCAGTCTACCGTTAGCGTCTCCTTTCAGGCCAGGATAGACGAATGTCAGCGAGCAGTGACTAAGTTTGTGGTAAAAGTCTTGCACCCATTTGCCACAGCAGATGCCCCCGATTTCACTTTGGTAAGTGAATGTGTTTAATTGTAGGCAGGGACATTACTGGATATTCTTGTGTAATTGCTACAGAATAATTTATGTTACACTTTGTTATTGCTATGGGAGAATATTTATTTTATTATTTTACATTTACATTTTTTTTCCTGGGGACCCTGTGACACCCCATTGAAGAGCCATAGGCTGGATCTCTTAAGATCTCACTGTTGGGTTTGTAAGGCCATGTTACTCCTAAATTTCTATCTTGTTCAAAGAGAAGATATAAAACAAAGTTCTAAGCTAATCGACTTTAGTGTTCTCCTTTTTTAAAAATAAGAATCGATAAGAGAATCGATAAAGAATCGAATCGTTAAACAGAATCGAAAATGGAATCGGAATCGTTAAAATCTTATCAATACCCATCCCTATGGAAGTGGTATAGACTGGGGGTGCACATAAGTGGTCCACAGGTGCGCATTTGCTGTCAAAATAAAAGACGCGCACCAAATAAGAAGTTGCAACGCGCGTTTGCATACATATAAAAGGCACTGTTTTTGTCCGCTAAAGTGGGATTTTCACGGCATATTCTGCACCACATCTCTGTGTGTTCATCATTGGTTTGAAGCCAGCTCACCTCCTGCAACCATACACGCTTCTTTTGCAGAATGGACTCCTTCTGACATTTCTTTGGAGGTGGAGGAACACCAAAGTAATTGCTTAAAGGAGCTTGCTTCTTTGACATCTTTAAGAGTTCTAAACAAATGTCTGTCCTCCTCCAGAAAATCGTATGTACGCAAATACACGTTGCAACTTCTTATCTGGTGCGCGTCTTTTAATTTTGACAGCGAATGCGCACCTGCTGACCACTTATGTGCATCCCTGGGTATAGAGACCTGCACATCAAAACAACTCCAGCACAATGGCCAACAAACAACAGGTCAGTTCGTCCATCTGTCATTTCATGTCTCAAAAAAAGAGAACTCTACGAACAATTTTTGGATATATGCGATCAATATTTCAATCACTAAAAACAGCAAGGTCCTTCCAGAGTAGAGCAGGGCGATATGACCAAAAATATTGATCACAATATGCATTTGAAAATTTGCGATAATGATATAACTGACGATATAATTGACACTAGACAAAATACTTTACAACTCCACAACTTTATTAGTGTAAAGCCCCCCACCATCAATGTATTTTCACTTAAACGAGCAGCTGTTTTTTATCTGCATTAAAGTTATATAAAAATTTAACAGCACAAATGCAAATTCCTTGCTGACAGTTTAACCAAAAAGCATTTCCAGTGGAAACTGGCCGACATTTCCTCAGCATAACCATGTATAATATCCACAAAACTTAAAAAAAGGTTACACACACACACACACACACACACACACACACACAAAATACGGTAATATTATCACTCCCCCAGGCTCCTGCCTACGATAGCCGTAATGCTCCGACAATCCATCAAGCGGTGCGGCTTCGTAGCTTAGCAAAGTTCTACTAAAACATTTGACAGATTTCCGAGCGCCGTGTACCACATAAAATCGTTTCGAGGTCAGTAAACACAACCAGAACTCATACATAGGGCACACGGGATTATAAGGGGCACTGTCGATTTTCAGAAAAATCAAAGGATTGATTTTAAGTGTGCTGTATTTTCCAAAAAACACGGTAATAACGACGGCCCGCTAGCATGCGCTACCAAAAATAGTGCTTTGTTGTGTATCTGACGGACAAACGCTAAACCAGTTCCACACCACTGAAGTTGCAGCATTTTTACAAACCAATTGTGGTTCATCCATTTCATTCACCGATCCGCTTTCGCCCTTCTCATTCTCCGTTGCCGGCACGCTTTTTCCGCCATGTGCATATGAAAACAAAGGCACTGCGCATGTGCGTTTTACCCATATTCTATCGCGATATTTCATTTTCTTATCGTTGCCCAACATTATACCGGTATCACCATGAACGGCCTCTGGAATATGGCTCAGCACTATTCCAGAGGGCCACTTATTTACATACGTCTTGTGGATAATCACTCCACTTACACTAGAACCGTTATGGCTAAGCCAACATTAGGTAGGTACTTTACATAGATTCATGTGAGGTTATTTTCAGGATCACTGCAGAGAGAATAGCAGAGCAGTAGAGACAAATGGTAAATGGTCTGTATATAAGCAGTAATATTAGACTAACTACCCTATGTTGTAAATCTAATTAAACCTTATTTTCAGTTGTCCCCAAAATATTCTTGCAGCTTTAGATGATCCACCATTCACGAAGAAGGAGGGTTCATAAGGGTGGGTTAGCTTTTAGCTGCAATACTGCAGGGAGCTGTGATCAAACTAAATGGCAAGTCATTAGTACATTTAACTGAAAGTACTAAGTACTATGATTAAGCATCATGTGTATAAATATTTTTTAAATCAAAGCCACAATTAGATGAGCCTCTTCACTTAGTAACCTAATATAGTTTTACCTGTTCAACAGACATCTGCTCACGTACGTCCACAAATTCCACACTGTACAAAGTTCAGGAAAAGGGTAAAAAACCAACAAACTCTGTCACCCTCTCACCCACTGTGTCTGCTGTTTCGTCTGTGGCAGACAATTACTGTTTCACGGGTGGATAAAGCCACAGTAATTGAATGTTACATTAAATTGCAACCCACCCTACCCTGATTCCCAGTCACAGCCACCAATCCTTAATGACTTTTCTGGTGGAAACCCTGGAATAACTATCTGCAACCACCATTTTGCCGAAACACACCTGATTAAATAAATAAATAAATAAATAAATAAATAAATAAATAGGCTTGTACTGAAACAAAGTCTTGCTTTGCCCTTGAGGTGGGGGTCCCCATATGGACGTAACATCACATGTAAACCATTAATAGCATCTGAAGGGTGCCTGGTGTTGATGATAAACCCGTGGTTATATCGAGTTTGAGATAAACAATATGAAGCAACAGCAGCTCAGCAGAACAGCCCGGGTTCAGCCTGCAGTATGTCAAAGGATCAGGTATCAGGCCTTATTGTAATATTTTAACTAATTAGATTCAGTCATCTGCTCCTCTATGCGCAAACACTGGAGGGGAAACCTGATACTGGAGGGTGTGGGTAGACAGCTGTGGGGAGGGAGGATGGGCCAAGGGGAGGAGAGAGAAAAAGAGATGCACACCGCACATCTCCTCTTCAAAAACATCTACATTATTGATAAAGGCTGGTTTCTGCAGGGAGGGACCAGAGCACAGCGATCCTACACATCTCCAGCACGAGCCACCAATGCATACGCCATCATTTGAAGCATTATTTAAAAAAATAAATGAATAAATAAAAAAATATAAACACCACATACACTCGTGCTTCAGCATGGAAGAACGGAGGAAAAATAAACAGAATAAGTGGGTGAATAAGGAAGCAGGGAGTTGGGACAAACTGCTTCTTTAGAAAACATAAGAAGGAGAGTCTGTTGGAGGGCTGTGAAGGGTGGATACCAGCTGAACAACAAACCAGCTATATAAAAGCCTGATTTCAAAAGAAAGAAGAGGAGTGAGGGGAGGGGGAGAAGGGCTGCAATGAGAAGGCAGCAGCAGCAGCACTCGTGACACAGTTAGCGACAGCGCTTGTTTGTTCGGCACAGCCATGCCGCGGCAAGCTCAGCTCACACGCTCGCACGCTCAGCTCCCTTCACTACGGCTCCACTGCTGTTGTCAAGGTAACAAGCTCTCTGGACTGAGGGAAAAAAATCCTCACATTCAAAATACATCTTTTCAAATGCTGGACTCGAGATGAAGCTTGCATGTGTTCTCAATATACAGCTAGGGCATATACAGGGTGGTCTTCAGAAAAAGAATGCTTCTCGTTTTACTGTAAAAACCGATCATTTCCAGTGAGCCTTTTATCTAATATAGACAGAATTAAAATGAAGGACCGCAATGAAAGCACTATAGCTGTGAAATTCATATTTCAGAGGTACTTTTTAAAAATTAAAATAGAATCCAAGGTCTCATCACGAGAGCAAAGATTACGGCAGAGGACAATCTTATCTCACTAGGTGAAACATCCATGGGATTTCAACTGGTTAATCATCACAGGGATCCATGTAAACAAAGGAGAAAAATAAAAGAGCATGCAACTTGTGCTCATATGTTACAAGTGTGGGTGTGAGAAAAGTAGACTGAGCAAGATTTGTCAAATCTAAAGCTAAAAATAGCCACTTTTTGCAGTCAGAATGAATACTAAACATTACTAGAGTTCAGTAGTTAAAGACATGAACATGAGGAGCAAGGAAAGTCTTATGTTCCTAATAATTTCTTAATATACAGCTGCCAAAATCATAACAACATTGCAAACAGGTGCTGTAGGGAGTCATGGTCACATACATCCATTTCACACAGTGACGGATTTCAAATACGTTAAATCCAAAACACGTTTTCTTCTAAGAACCCTTGCTATATTTTGCAATATAAACCTGCACATCGGTGTCAACATGGTGTAGGCTGGAGTGGGTGGATTTGCTGGCCTGCCACTGTCCTATTTTACAGCAGAGGCACTGGTTGATGCTCCAGAAAAAACTGCCAAAAACAGCAGTGCCTTTCAGACCCATTCTCTCCATCAGTACATTCCAACTACGCTACGCTTGTTTCTTCTCTTCCTTTCTTCATATCATGTGATTGATATGGAATGTCATTTAAAAGGGGGTTTTCATAGGACCAACTTCCTTAAGCTTAAAATTTCAGACACACACACACACACACACACACACACACACACACACACACACACACACACACA
>NW_005187412.1:4002719-4006337 GCF_000239375.1 Pundamilia nyererei | reverse complement strand
CCTTCTATTGCAAACACATACAATAAGATCACATTACACATCACATTAAATCTATAGTCTGTAATATGAAAACCAGCATTTTACTATTTGTTCATCTGAAATATTTTTGTTCCATTTATTAGAAATGGCTTTTCCTCACTTAAAGCTATAGGCTAGTTTAACACAAATATTTCCTGCTCGCCTTTTTCAAAAGACGCACAAAGCCGAAAATTGCACTGCAATGTCTGATGGACTACACACACTGCTGTCTGCAAACATACTAAACTAAAAGAGCTAAGATATGGGACTGCAAAATGAAAAATGTATTTATTGTGCCGCTCGTGTTAAACAATAGGATTGTAGAGTAGGAAAAGGCCAGCCATGGTGCTCACTGATGCAGTTTACACAAAAAAAAAAAAAAAAATGTTTAAACCGAGAAAGCTTGCTCAGCCATTAAGCCTCGCACACAACCTGAGCATTTCCACAGTTCTGCCATTTGTCATTTTCTGTTGCCATGGTTTCAGTGAAAGACAGAGCTCTATGAATATTGGAAATGGAGGAGTAGCAGCACATGGTACATAAACACCCGCACATGCTCTAACACCACAGAACGAGTCAACTGTGCTGGTTCTAAAAGCCTGCAGCCATCCGCTCACCCACACATTTCTTAGCCAGTAAAAAAGCAGGCATTTAATAAATATCTCCAGCTGACACACATTGTCTCAACACATACACTAAATCAAATATCCAGCTACAAAGCCAGCTTGCCAGTTCTACACACGGTTATTAAATGGATTTCTTTAAACACACAGTCTGTTCTCCATAAAACAGCATGCCTCTCTAGAAGATGCAGATAACATGATAAGAACAATTATTGGACAGTACAGAACTGCAGCATTGATTGCAGCATTGATGTGTGATAGAATTATTATTATTATCCACATAGCTGACATGAGCCATTGTCAAATGCACTAAAACCTACACATTAACTGACAACAGAGTAGGGCTGGGCGATATGACCCAAAATTCATATCTCGATATTTTTTAGCTGGGTGGCGATTTAAGATATATATCTCGATATTTTTTTAAAGCCATAAGTTATGAACAAAAAGAGTTCTTAGTCACCCTGTGTCCCAGATGTCACACAGGCATTTTTATTTACATACAGCATAGATTTACATGAAGAAATTACTCAAAAATCAGCATTTATTAAATAATCATGCTCCATAAATAAAAGAAAACAATGTTGTTTTTGTGCATAACAAAAAGCTCATAATTGTGCAGTCAAAATGTAAACTAACAGATGCTGAGCATAATAACAAAGACAGATTTCACAGCTGCTCTGTTCCCAACTTCCACTGCGTGACTGACACCCTTGAGTTTGAAATCCGCTTCGTAACCATGTCTCTTAACAGGTGCCATTTATGGTCCTTATACACACACAATACGGTAATATTACGTTGAAGCACAGTACGTATCACTCTGCGAGGCTCCAGACTACGGTAGCCGTAATGCTCCGACAATCAATGAAGCGCTGCAGGTCCGTAGCTTACCAAAGTCGTAAAACATTTTTTTGACAGATTGCTGAGCGCCGTGTACCACCTAAGATCGGTTCGCGGTCAGTAAGCACAACCAGAATTCATGCATAAGGCGCGCTGTCAACTTTTGAGAAAATGAAAGGATTTTAGGCCGTGCAGCCCCTGTGGGCTGCATGTCGTTAGCGTGGTTAGCTCGTTAGCGCGGTTAGCTCGCTAACACGTTGACGCCGTCCAGCCCCACAACTCGCTAACGGAGATTTGCCGTGTCCATCTGGTCGCTGCCTGCAGGTGAAGCTATGGGGGAGGGGGAGTTGTATTCAGTGAAGGAGACGCGAGGCCGAGTAACGTTGCGTAGAGACAAAAGTGGACGAAAGAGAGGCAAACTTGTGGCTCCACAAGTATAATTATAACGTAACATAGACTATATCGATATAAAGGATATTGTCATATCTTATATCTCGTATGAAAATATATTGATATTTTTAAAAAACTCGATATATCGCCCAGCCCTACAACAGAGCATGTAAAAATGCCAATGTCCATAGAGGTTTTATATCGGGATATGAGATTTTGGTCATATCGCACAGCCCTAGATGGCCGCATCCTATGTGAAAGTGCCTTAAGATAACATCAGGCTTGACTTAAACGCAAAAGCCTGTAGCAAATAAAGACATCCAAAAAATACGCAAGGACTAAATTTGTATTTATTAGAAAAATAATACATCAGAACACAGTCAAAAGTCAAAACAACTCTACAAGTCATAGTCATCAAGTACTTACACAGACACACAAACAAAATTGTGGAGCTAAAATACTGCAATAGTGAGATTAAGGGGTGTATCAAAAAGAATCATCCCATTTAGAAGTGCTTTAATTCTGCAGCCTTTCATCAGATATATGTGCTAGTAGAAAGAAGGGATTTCTGAGTTTGACAGTATGTAGCATAACAGCATTGGCTACATAGACTCCAAACATGCTTGAAAATGTAGTAAAAGAGTCTGAATATTGTATGGACATACCGAGTACATACAAAGGGCCACAGCATATGTGAATGCTGTAAGTTTTGTAAGTTAAACTTTATAATTAGACATGTATTTTAAAATGTACAGCAATTCTCTACATCTTTTACTTAACAAACAAAACATACACATTATATTAAAACTATACTATTAATAAAAGCTTCCCAATTAGTACTAAAAGCATCTGCCTATTAAAATATCTGACTGAAGAGACTAAGAGAAGCCAAGGCATCATCGCTGGAGCTTTTTATTCATGACCCCTTTGACGTTCCCACAGTTTGCAGTTAACTAAAAAAACTTTTGCAAACATAGAAATAAAAGTTAGTGAAGCAGGAACGAAATATCTCTAATCTGCTGCCTCTTTGCTGTTAGCTTCCTCTATGCTTCATTAGCCCTCCCATGAGCTGCATCTGACATGTGACGAAGTAAACAAGGAACGACATAGAACTTGAGTCAACAGACTGGCCCACATTACTGGCAATACCCAGTCAGATTTTTGAATCAGGATTAGACCAACCAACATGCATTTCAATGAATGCCTAGTAACCCAGGTTATTGTAAGTTAGAAGATGAACACTCATCATGGAGCATTTTCAGTATTAGATATCAGATTAGGTCTGATGGGAAGCATCTCCTGTTGTGTGCTACATGTGAGTGAAACAAGAATCATGAGTGAAAACAGGTATGAAGACACGTCCTAGTTTATATACTGGTAAGAGTAACTGCACAAAACCACACAATTCACAAGAAGCCATTTCAGACTTTCAACATGTTCTGTTGAGTTTACTGGCAGCATCCCTATGCAGCCACACACAAACACTGTGTTTCTCTTAGATTTCCCATTTTGTTCCCATTAGGAAGCTGTCTAAGCACCAACACACAGTGTGTATGTGTTAAAGCAGGGAAACTACTGGAAAGCGTGGAAGAAACAGCTACATTAGTCTCTGGCTATATATGCTTCTGTTAAGCAAATACGACCCTCTAAAGATCTGTCACTGAAGCTAAAAATGCTATGACAACACGCAGTATCCCGATAAAGGATATAGATCATGAACACATACACCCCACGAGCATTGTGTATT
>NW_005187412.1:4000588-4002501 GCF_000239375.1 Pundamilia nyererei | reverse complement strand
AGTTTTATATAGTGCCTATGCTTCGACATCGAAATCCACCAGCCTTTTGACTTGCATTCCTGTAAATTAATCCTGTTGGTGTGTGCTTATAATTTACTATCGACTGTTGTCATGGTAGGAAACAAGGCAAACAGTTAGGTTCAACGCCCTTAGCCTCCTGCACACAGTGCTTCCTGAGGAACCAAGGCTACTGCATAGAGGTGGAGATGGGGGAGGAGACTGTCAGAGAGAGGGTAGATGAGCATGTGAGGATGCAGTGTGCAAGCATATTTCTGGGCTCTGAAATGCAAAGGAAATGGTGGCTGAGGCAAAGTGGAAGCTGGAGAGAGGGGAGAGAACAGAGGGCTGGGATGTGGAAAGCAAGAGGACATGAGTGGAGTCGAGCCAAATGTGTGAGAGAGCAGCATAACAGCGCACAGCGGGGCTGAGTTCAGCAGACAATATCATCTATCCAGGAATCACAGAGGGCAATATGATGAAATTAAACAGATATGTTGCACGTGAGTATGACAAGCATGCATTTGTGGCAAATGGCTACATGAAGAGCATATCCATACAAGTACAAATCAACAATCGAATTGAGGAAAATTATGTTACGCTGGCATGGCAAAGGAGGCAAGCAAGACATTAAACCTTTATTTATTCTGAAGGACCAAAACCCCAGAGAAGCGACCAAAAAAAAGAAAAAAAAAGAAAACACTCACTAGCTTTAAAATGAATTTACTATGCTTTTCATTATTTTCTGTCATTATTTACATGCAATTAAATTGCCATTGTCAAATAGTAAGGTGTGTGTATGTACAAGTTATAAATAATAAATCTCATGGTTTAGAGTCTAAACCATCTTAGATTAGTCTAAACTTTAGACTAATCTAAACCCTTACTTTCAGAGTTTCTCTTTCTACTCTTTGATTTAATACCAGTAAGACAGGATATCCCTAATGACAAAAGCACACAGCTCTCTCTAAGCACAGCAGCTCCATCTATTCACTGTTCAAACCTTTTGTTTGCAAGGTGCAACCAATCAGAAGATAGACAGCTTAAAGGACGCTAATATGTTTTGTTTCAGACAAAGGATGAACAGAGGACCTCTACCTTTAAGCATGATTTTGAACAACGAAGTATGCAAAGCTAGATTCCAAAAATAAAAATATGCCGCAGGATATTGATAAGTTTATTTTTTATATCCTTCTGCAAACACTCTTTTAACATATATAACAACGTCTAATGATCCCAAAAGCTTACCGGTTATAATGACACTCTGAAGTATCAATAGTTTCTGACAAAAATTGCAGGAAATTAAACAGGCACTTTAAAATAGAAGCACATTAAAAGTTCTGGAGATTTAAAGATTTAAGATTTAAAAACAATTAAGGGTTTGGCATCAATATCAAAGCCTTGAGAGCTCGCTTGCTAAATAAAAAATAAAAAAAATAATATTTTGCTACATGTCTCAGAGGTGCTTGTTGGAGGATGAATGTAATGGGGGGGGGGGGGGGGGGGGTGCAGTTCAAAAACCCACAAAATTGTGCTGTGCTCACAAAACAAATGTAAACAGAATCCTGCAAGATAATTATGCATTGGAAAATGAGGCAATAGGTTTTAGAATTATATTAAAGGGAGAAGCAACACGATCGCACACATGCACAATTTAGTACAAGTGCTGAAACTTTAAAGCACTAATGTGGTCCTCCTCCAACACCTTTCTCTAAATAAAAAAAAAAACTGTACATTCAAAACAGACTATGCTCTGATTGTGGGTGAAAACTGGCTTTGCATAAGTAATGAGGAGGAATAAAAGACTGCCCTACATCCACACCAGAGATTACACTGCTAGCTGCCGTTTCTATAAAAAGATTCAATGCAGGGAGTATGAGTGACACAGTCTCTCACACACACACACACACACACAC
>NW_005187412.1:3998938-4000511 GCF_000239375.1 Pundamilia nyererei | reverse complement strand
AAAAAAAAAAAAAAGGATCAGTCTCTGGTTAACTGCAGTCATCCAATCACAGATCTGCGACTGTTTCAGGCTTTGGAAGACAAACACAGCGAATGCTGGAAAGATTAATGGCTGCTCCAGACCAACTTCAAATGCCTTATACATTTCCTGTTCTCCTGTTTTCCACTTCTCATTTAGACTGCTTCCTTTTTGGGCAAAAAACAAACATCTATGAAGTATCACAGTGTGTGACACAGAAATACAATGCGGACGTACAAGCCCAGTCTGAGAGCCAAACACATGTTAGCCTGTAGCTTTAAGAAACTGCTCTGAGCTGCCACATATTCAGCAGGGAAAGTCCCTGTTGCAGGCTGACTGAGATGATGTGATTTTCCATTGCTTGATGACAGCTGGGTTAAACACATTAGCTACTGGTTTCAGGGAATTTTTTTGTTAGCCCCAAAAGATAATTCCCTCTACACTTAAAATGTTGAAATAAAAAAATGAATCAGATTTGTTATGTACTTCAGTATAATTGACTTTTGTTTAGAATATGTTAAAAATGTAAACCCCCTAAAAGTGTACAGCTTTATGTCAATCAGGTTACAAATATATGTTCCATAATATTTTTGTGCTCTGTGTCTGCAGCATAATAGGCAATCATGTTAACTACAGTAACCAGTCACCCCTTCCCCCCAAAGGGACATTTTAAGGCAGGAAAACCCCTTGCTACTTAATTCACTACTGGAGAATGAGCAACAGTTTCAGTTTTTTGGCCAAACTGCAGGGCACTAATGTCAGGATTGGCTGATAACAGAGAAATGGGATTTGGGGGAATTTGAGTTTATGTTAAATGAAACTCAGTACATAAGCAACTATATCACGTGGATTAAAATTTGCTCTTTGTTGTGACCATTACGGTGCATCCTACTTTTGCAAATAGGACTTGAGATACTTCTACAACTTGAGTGGACTGTGTTTGACTAAAATACTCTGGAAAGGTTGTCTAGATATCTAGAGTTTATGGCATATGTCAGGCTAAGAATGAAGCCATGAGGTTGAGAGAAATGTTCCTGTGAGACTGGGTGGTCTCAACATACAGATCTCAGGAAGGATTAAAATATATTCTGCAGCACTTGAAGAGCGGTGCGCAGCAGCCTCAATCATTTTCAAATGGAAGCAGTTTTGAACCACCTACAGTCACCCTAAATCTGTCCTACAGACCAAATAATTAATCAAGGACAAAAGGCCTTTGTCAAACATTTAAAAAAAAATAAATGGCTATGTCTGCCCAGCACATTATGTCCTAATTATAATGAAAGTAATCTGGATCCTTACCACGGTTTAATGGGGTTCTTTTATTTCTCATGTTTAACCTCTACACTAGGTTACGTATCAATGGGTCTGCTAGCTTTTCCATTTATCCAGAAACTAACAGAGACAAACCAACAAACCTCAACAAAAAAAATTTCCCTCTATGGAGGAACTGCCTCCTTGTGAATGTCAATACTAGGGCTGCCACAAACGATTATTTTGATAGTCGACTAGTCACCGATTATTTATGCGATTAGTCGACTAATCAGATCATCATCCA
>NW_005187412.1:3990679-3997241 GCF_000239375.1 Pundamilia nyererei | reverse complement strand
ATAAGGTGCACGGGATTATAAGGCACATTAAGCGAAACAAAGCAGTCAGATAAATCAAACTTGATTAAACTCATTCTTCTTGCTTCCTCCACTTCTGTACCATTGATTCATTAATGCTGAATTCTCTGCAGCTGCTCTATTCCCATGTTGCAGTATATTAATGACTAACCTCGTATTGTGGATGGATTATCTCAGTTGTTCTCCTGACTGAAGTTTGGTCCGTTTACAGCATCCTGCCATGCGATTGCATTTGTCTCTAACCATGAAGAACCTTCACGTTAACTTTTATAAGTGGAAAAGTGTTAGTGTTGGTCCTCCAGCTTCACTGTTTATGTTATGCTAACATAGCTGTGTCGCTAGCGATCACGTAGCACATGATTATATACCAGCTAGCCCAACTTCAGTAACCCTACAAACGTCACTGCTGTTTAGTTTCCTGTCTTCATTTATGTTGGAAGTGATAGCAGAGCTGTACGTTTGATTTTTTTCAGAAATCTCTCAGTTAGAACATGCTATATCATGCTTAGGTAACTAGCAAAACTAGCGAGCTAACTTCTGCTAGCTTCCTGCTAACTTCTAACTCCGTTAAATGTAATAACTTTTGTTTTCATGGATGCCTGGAAGTTAAACTTTATAGTTACACCTGGTAAAGCAGCAATGCTGATCGTTTTATTAAAGATGAAAGAATTTAGACAGTTTTTAACGCTCAGTGATGCTGCAGTGTTGTTTGACCTGAAGTGTACTGAGTTTAGGACCCAGATTACTCCCAGATTTAAGAGCATCTTAGTCCGACAAATACGACAATAACGACGGCCGCTTGCATGTTCTGCAAAAAAATGTGCTTTGTCGTGTATCTGACAGACAAACACCCAATCAGTTCCACATCACTGAAGTTGCACCATTTTTACAAACCAATTCTGGTTCATCTGTTTCACTCAACAATCGGCCATGTGCGTATGAAAACAAAGGCACTGCGCATGCGCGTTTTACTCACATTCTATCGCGATATTTCATTTTCCTATCGTTGCCTAACATTATACCGGTATTACCGTGAACGGTATAATATGGCCCAGCCCTAGTACAAATGCATATAATTTATTCATTTGAATAATCGTGAGTAGGTCTCTCCCCAATAAATGTGCAGATAAACATATATGAAAGGCCAATGATGTATATTTATTAGAGGATGTTACAGTGCGCTGTGAGAAAGAGTTCAGGCTTTCATCTGTGTTTTTTTCATGCTTCAGACTGAAAAGCCTGCAGTTTTTGATGCAATGCTACGGCCAGTCTAAGCATGGCTTTAACACATTCCCCCAATATCCTTCAACAGTGTCACATGCACAACTACGAGGACATCCAAGTTATCCTGGAAAGCTAGAGGAACTGACACAGTGGCCTCATTTGTCTGAACTACAGTTTATGTCTGAAGCCCCTAATGAATAATGGACCAGGCCTCTTCTACCAATAGAGCAATGACCTCCATTACAGCAAGCCAGAAACAAGAACTTGAAACTTCATGGCCCATGCAGGATCCATAAATAAGCTTTGACAAAGTATGTCACACAACTGAAGGCAATTACCAAAAAAAACCCCAAAACAAAACATGAAGAAGGCAAAGTACAACAACATTAACAATAGGTGAAGAGAAGAGTACTGTTAACATGGACAGTGTCGAGAATCACAAGCTCTTTATAGAAACCAGCCTGATTGTAAAGACAGAAAACAGCAGAGTTGTGAAAATGCTTGTACTAGTCAAAAAGGGTGCTCAGACCCTTTGTGTTACATATACTACCCCGCAGCATTGGGGGTAGGGGCGGGGGATAATGGATGCATGTATACGAGCAGATCTTGTCTCTCTGGTATTTAGGTTTGCCTTTACTTTTCATTCACATCCCACCGCAGAGGCCCATCTCCCTGCAGCCATCCCCTCCCCCCTTCCTGTTGTTGCATTTCAATGTAAATGGGTGCATGAATGGCTGCAGCTGGCCCATCAAAAGGCCAGCACTGCTCCTGCGAAAGGGTCTCTGTGATTGAGATTCAGCCAGGCCACCCCACTCTACCCTCCCCCACTCAGCACATTGTCCTAACCCCCTTACCCAAGTCTAAGCTTATAGCTTAGTCCCAAAATAAAGAAGGCACTACAGGACAGCAGAAAGCTGATATAGCTGTGGGCCTCCGAGCATAATTGTTGTCAGAATGAAACCATTTCTCAACTCGGCAATAAAACCAAAACATATTTTATTTTATCAGAAGATGACAAAGGTAAGTAACAGACAAAAAACAAGATCACTGCAGAGAACAGAAAGGAACAGACCCAAAATGTCTTTCATATAGAGTGCTTACAATCAGTGTGGCATGATTCTTCTATTAATATGTCATGTAGAAAGAGAAGGCTGTCAACACAACTTTGAACACTGATGGGAATTTGCACAGCAAATCCAAAGAGTTTCTCTCCTCTTCTCTGTTCCACTGTGCTTACACTGGTATATTGCAAGCTCAGCAATACAGTGGTGTATTATACGTTTCTAAGTATGAAAGGTTCCACTTTGGTCTGGGTAACATAACTCTTGAGAAGGTCCACATTAGGCTTCGTGCAGACGGCTGCATGCCTGCCAATTTGCTATGACCACACTGGCTTGTCTATGCAGAAGCCACCAACTTCCAAGTGTACATCTGTACAGAAGAACCACATTACAGGCAGCACCAACGGCTCTGACAAATCATCTTTAAAACAGTGATTTACACAAAAGCCATTTAAAGAGCTAATGGCATTCACAAAAGCCTCTGACTGAGAAAACACAGCTTTTCAGAGGGTTTAAAACCACAAATGCATCATTTAAGCTCTGGAAGGACATGGAAAAGCCATTTAAAATAATCTGTAAATTAGAAGGGAGAAACATAGAAGGTGAGAGATCAGATAAGCACCCTGTCATGTCTTTTTCCCGTGTGTCAGAGACAATCTGAACAGACCAGGACAGCGGTGCCCAGAGGGACGCATCACACAGACTGTCTGCGCCATTAGCTTAGAGACCTGGCCGACTAACCTCAGGACATTTCCAACCCCACATATGGATAATACATCATTCCATGCAGTCTACTGCTCAGCCGTACACTCAAACACCAACTGTTGTCTCCAGATTTACAACACCCCTAATTCATGCCTGCCCAGATTGAAGAATGGAGCCATTTGCCTAATAGTGTTACCAATTCAGACACTTTCAGTTTGAATGGACAAATGAGATGAAGCTTTTTATAGCCAAGACTTTCAACTATTAATTATTCCTTAAGACACACGTGGAGTCATATGAAGAATGTGAACAGTAGCATATCTAGAAAAACATAAAAATGAAACTATGAAGACATGCTCGTACAAACATTAGGTTTACTTTGTGCCTGAGCCTCTTTGGAGTCAATCAGAATGGAACTAACAGTGTGACTAAACATTGGCCTACGCACCTACAGATATCTTAGCCAGAAGGCAAACTATCCAAGGGCATAGGTCAGCTCACGCCATACGGCATTTATGACCTCTAAATAAATCGAACCCTGGAGTATACTACTGTGTGATAAAAGTTTTGACATTTTCTGCATGTCTAAAAATTATAATTTAGCATATCAATAGGTTTCCCTGGAAAATAAGAGTGAAAAATATTCCATTTTCAAGCTTCGATCAGAAAGATCAAAAGCCAAGTCTGTGGGGGGAAAAAAGAAGGAAAAAAAAAACATTTCTGGAGAAGTAGTAGCATGCCAGAGTAGAAAACCTTTCCCCTTTGATGTGCAGAGACTCAGGGAAGAGAAAATATTATCAAAAGTGCTGCAGCGGAAGGCTAGCAAGTAAGCAGAATCTAACACGAGTTAAAGACTCCATCAACCATCAGGACCTTCTAAAACCTGAAACGAGGCTCTACAGTCCCTGAGGGAAACAGCAGCATTGGGGCCCGCCATTTTGTTCCATTTCGCTTCGAGGACAGAGGAGGGGGCAAAGGACTAGACTGAATTTCAAAGGGCTTCCGATGCCATTTGAGTATCCACTGAGATTGTACTGTTAGAACAGAGCAGCTATAAAAGATTTACACAACTCAAACAGGGAGGAAGAGAAAAAAACTAAACATGAAGAAAGGGGGGGCCAGACAGGCAGATGCAAGAAATAGGAGTAGCCATGCTTGTTTACCTAAAAGGACCACACTCTCAGTACAAGAGGGGGAGGGGAGACGCTGCATTGACAGAAGGCAGGCAGAGTGAGTGCTCGAGTTGCAGCTAAAGGCTTCTTTTCTCTCTTACGACCAACACAACTGTTTTATCCTTCCATTTCAGCTAAAGATGGATCTGCAAAGAGTACTGCAACACTGCGCCAGGCACCTTTGAATTGCATTATTATATAACACATGAGAGCAGAAAACACACGACCACTCTTTTTTTCCCCTCAATGCTGCACACATAAATGTTGGCAACGGTGTAAATATCACAACATTTTTTTAAGACAACCCCTTACATAAACAAATGTGAAATTTAGCCATATATTCTATTGAAATAACAGTCATACACCACTTTCTACAAAAAATAGAATCAGCGCCACAAACTTATACTGCTGTACACAACATAATCCTATGAATTTAAAGTGTACTATAATCACTCTACCCAAAACTATAGGTCAAATTTTGTCAAATGTTCAAAAAAATAAAAATAAAACACAACACACACACACAAAACCCCCTACAACCCCCCCCCCAAAAAAAAAAACAAAAACAAAAAACCCAAAAAAAAAGCACGGTATACACACACACAATTAATTTCAATAAGTACATGTTCAGTACAGCTTCTCTAAAAAGACAAAACTGAAATTGAGCAGTTAAATAGATTTGCAGGGTCAATTAGTAAACACGCACAATAACAACCTGCAAACCACCGCAGTCATTTAAAGGAATATAGTAAAGCATGTTGCTGAATAGTTATTAGTACTCAGTCATATTTTTAAGCATAAGGGCTACTGAACAACTGTTGCTGCATTTTACCTTTACTTAGCTTGAGTTTTCTTGATAACTAAGCATAATTCATTATTCTGTACTTCTGACGGGTTATCACTCGATTTGCTAACAATAATAGCCTGGTTGTCTGTCCTGTGCAACAGCTACTGTCAAGCCAGCCAAACAGAGCAATCAAGCAGGTCTTGTTCTCTTCCTTGCCATTCTGTTGTTTGTGCATAATACATCGACTTGTTCACTTTCATACCAGCTTTTCATCATTAACAAAAAAAACAAAAAAAACAACCCCAAAACAAAACAAAGGTAGTCCATCTTTGAATGAGACAGAAGACTGAAGAGGAAAAACAGAGCACTAAGGTTTACAACATGCTTAACAGCTGGGCGATATCCGTACACCTCAGAGGTTGAGTAAGGTTGCATCGACACTAATCTCTGTCCAGACAAGTGTTTAAGCAAAGTTTCAGATAATCTCTGTCTACACAAACTGCCCGTGAACACACAACACACGATTAATCGCAAACACTGTGCATGAGTGTTTTTATAAATCAGGTAACACACAAATTTAAGGCAATCGTGCTGTCAGAACACAACATGAGCTTCCGAAGCAACTAGGGACGTAGTAATTTGGAGCAGGTATTGGTCAAAACCAGACCAAAAAAGCTGAGATAGATATTCATGTTCATGCAACATTCTTGTCAGCAGTGGTGGATAAGCTGCTAGCATGGGGGAAGGTAAAAGCTTTGTCACTTTCAAGATGGTATGCCAGCAGCAACTCTTTATGTTTGCATTGTTGTTTGATATAACCGCACTATTCAAGTGCGCTGCAATGACTGAAAAGTGAAGATGATGTTGATGTATAGGCTGTTGGCGTCTCTCACTCATTATGCTCTTTGTGTGATACTTGTTAAAAAGATGTTTTTACAATTATGATAAAATAACATGGAATTAATTCACTTCACTCTTCTCCTGCCAACATGCATCGTGAGTATGTTGTGCAAGGTATGTTACATTATTGTGCGAGGTGCATTCACAGAAACTCACTAACAGAACTATAAAAAGCACAATATCCTAAATACACACTCGTCTTAAATGTTAGATACTGTAGGTTTTGTTTTTGCTTTTGTCGCTGTGTTATTTATTATTTTACAAATAAATACCAAATGAATAAATGTATTCCTGGATGTATTTATCTGGTACATTTTATACTGATACCCTGTGAAACATAAAAGATCAATTACCAGTCTGTTCCCCACAATGAAGACCACGGCTTACTATTTAACTCTTCAAATCAGCAGATGTTTTAAAACCAATGTTTTAGTGTCATACTGGAAAGAAAGAAGTTGAACTGGTGCATGCCTAACGGAAATAATGGTAGTGACAGTATTATTATTAACAATGTGAAAAGTAACCACACCAAGAAGATAAAGCTATTAAATGATGTATGAGATGGCTTAAGTTTAAATGGCCTGTATTTATATAGTGCTTTACTAGTCCCTAAGGACCCCAAAGCGCTTTACACATCCAGTCATCCACCCATTCACACACACATTCACACACTGGTGATGGCAAGCTACATTGTA
>NW_005187412.1:3988303-3989710 GCF_000239375.1 Pundamilia nyererei | reverse complement strand
GATTTTCTAACGATTAATCGTGCAGCCCTAATTGACAGGATCAGAGACATGGCACGCAAACGTTCATGACTCTATAGGAGAATTCTGTAACAGGAAAAGAGCCAATCAGCATCCAAGCTGGAAATCACATGAGCCAATTCCAGTTGATAAACTTGCAGTTACGCACAGCAGATTTACAAGTGTCAGCTATGTGTTGGAGGCCACATCTACTCATCGTAAAGATATAACAGAGTGCCCTTATCACTTGATCAATTAAATCTGTAACCAGAAAGAATCAAGGCATGTGGTTCAAGTGTTCTAATGGGATTAGCCAGAGATGCTGACTGAGAAACTGCATACAGTCAGCATCACAACATACACATACAAGTACATGCATATCTTACGCGAGGGGGAAAAAAGGAACAGCTCTTCAATTCTTATTTTAGAGTGAATTGAAATCTGTATGAGCAGGGGATTCTGTACATTCTGATTTTGTTCCAGTGACTACTGAAAATAAGAGCTCAGACTTGTTCTACAATTATAAAAAGGGGCATCAAAATAACTGCCCAAATTTGTTAACAAGATGGCTGTTGAGTGGCGAGAATTGCTTCTAGGATGACTTTGATAAATCGCTGTCAGAAGGGAAGGTGCTCATCTGTGGTGGCCTTTTCACAAGTTTAAGTATCTGTCTGTCCAGACCAAAACACAAGCCCAGAGTTTTAAAACTGGGTCAGCAGAAAGCTCCATTTTATTGGTCCCAAAACGCCACAGTAATGAGAATGCTAGTGGAAAACAAGCAACAACCTAGGGCTTAAAATGAAAATGGATTAGTGGGGATGGACACACAGGCAAAATTATTTTCTACATTTTGGGGGACCCTTGAGATTATTCTCAGACATGAAAACTACTCTTGGGCAGCAGAAGAGCAAAATCACAGAAGTCAGCCTGCCTGAATCCAGGCTCATAACTTATCAAAGCCCAGCAAAACTCCACTTCCTGTTATAGTGAGAGTATATGTCTTGTTTCCTTGGTAGCAATTTTAGAAACAGAGGCATCAGTAAGGGGAACCAGACGGGACATGCAATTCAGCTGAATTCAACCAGGATGGCAGTTATCACTAATATCTTTGAACTAGGGCTGCCACAAACGATTATTTTGATAGTCGACTAGTCACCGATTATTTTTGCGATTAGTCGACTAATCAGATCATCATAACTATCATTAGCTTACAGCTTGAAGTGTTTGTGCTAACTAAAAATAAAGACAAGATGGTAGTTTATTCATTTTTAATGAAATTTGCAGATTGTTTCGGTGAAGTTTAATAAACTCCTTGCTTTCTAAAATATAATGGGACAACGGAGTATATTCTCCAGCGTCTCACACTTCTGATAATCAGCTGTCTGCTTGACAGTTTTAGCTGTGCAAAAA
>NW_005187412.1:3966177-3986146 GCF_000239375.1 Pundamilia nyererei | reverse complement strand
ATCGTGATATGAAAAAATCTTATATCGCCCAGCTCTACGTGCAACGTGACCAAAAATCCAACATGTTAGCAAAGTATGACTCATTCAACATTCACTTTACCAGCTCTGCACTCCGTGTAGAGCTGGTAAAGTGCTGCTCAAGAGAAATGTTAACTAGGGTTAGTTAATTGAATCAGCTACTTAAATCCAACATTTTCAACTGCACTTTCTGTCATTGCGTCTTTTACAATAAAGTAAGCATTCATGATATGACAGAAATGGTATGTAAGAAATAGTCTGGAGTGTATTGTGCGTACTCTGAAGGATGGCAATGCTTCAGAGGGTAAAAGCAATCACTTGTGTTAACTGCCTTTGTGGAAACAACGCAGCTGGCAGTTTGTTCTAATTCTTCTTTTCAATCGTACCCTCATCATTTGACCCTTAGTCTATGTCCATTGGGGTGCCACTTCAGTAACACTGTTAACTGGGTTTTCATTAACAGTTTTCTGTAATAATTTTGTATTTTATCTCGCCAAGCGCTCCTAATGTGCTAGTGTGTATAGTTGCAGTAGCCCAAACAATAGCACATGAGTTGCTGCTCGCTGCACATCCTATGCTCTGTGTGTCAACCTAACCTAATGTGGACGTAACTCTATTTCAGCCACATGACTGGTTCAGCATTGTCTCTGGCTTTTCATGTTGTCCGTGATTTCTATTGCTCGTATTTCAATGATCTTTATCGCCCAGATCTACTGGAGACCAAATTTGTTTACATTTCTGCTAAGGCACAAATTTCACACATAAATCCTGCACATCACCATCTTCATGTGGACATGAACAGTCTGTGCTGTAACAGCAAAGGAACTGAGGCTTTAACTATAGCACAGACAAACAGAACCTACGCAAGCTCAAGGGAGACAGAGATATGCATCACTGCCTCTGCAGTGTAGTCAACATGAACGCCCCAACAAGCTTCAACACTCAGTATCTTGGTATAAAAACACCACCAACGGCACTGCAGTGTTTTCCTCAGCACTGGTACTGCACCAAAGTGGCAAGCTTCTCCTCCATATTCAATTTCCTCAAACCCCACCATGTTGTGTCTTTCCTTCATATTTTTTAAAGGAGGTGGGAAGGGGGGTGTTCCACTGAACCGACACTGCCAATTTAGATAGTTATCCATTCATACAGTTAGGCTCCAAACTGTATGCAAGCACGTAGTGATAAAATCCGGGCAGCCTGTGGACCCGCAATGCATAAACAAATCCTCTTCACTGGTTTCAGCTTTGACTATGTCTTTCATTGCTTTGTTTACACACAGGGTTGTACAAATCCAAAGCATATCCAAATGCATAAGAGCTAGAGAATTAAGACGCTAACCTAACTGGAAAAGCTGGAAGACCAGTATTGCGTTAGGTCACCAGCTAAACGAGCAATGCTACTGTGCCTTTTGAAAATAGGTCAACATTTGGATGTTACTGGTGCACTCTCTTGAGTAATGTCATGTTAATTATTGTCTGGGATATAAAGGTGCCCCTTAGTCTTAAAGCATAAATATACAAATAAGCCAATTATTAGCCTAAAGACCGCGGACAGTTTACATCAAACCACCTTTGCTTGCAAAAACCTTTCAAAAACACACGCACAGCGCTACTCTGTTAGTAATGCCACACGTGGGCATGGGGTACCAATGTTTGCAGTATTGGCTGCTGACTAAGATATTTAGACTTAATTTTAAAGAGTCAACACATTGACAATCACATCAAGCTCAAAAAATGATTCACCACAACTAAATAAATTTTGCTTCAGAGTGTAGACGATTTCTCAATGTGTATCTAAGAGAAGGGATTCCTTCTTTCAAACTCGGATCGCTTGGGAGGGGGGATGAAGAGGATAACCCCTCAATAAAGCTGCACTTGAGAAGTAATCTTAATATTTTAAGAGGAAAAAAACAAAAGTACATGTAGTTCAATGGCGATACAACGTCAAAGCGCTGGTTAAAAACAGTAAATGCACGAAAACATTGCACATTCACACCATAATAACGGGTTAATCTCGGGGACAGCAGGAGTCAGTTTGTTGTTGTTGCCATGTTAGCTTTGCAGGGAGAGTAAAAGCACACCTACCTCTGTCTGATTCCCACAATTTCAACCAGTTACTGAATCTTTAACGTTTAGTCTACGCCGTGGTGTTTTCCGCCGATGCTGGATGGTCCCATTTGTCGCCGTCGGTTCACTATACACTGCTCCGGAGACATCCGCATAAATTTGCGACGACCATCGCAGCTCATTCGAGTCGAGGCTAGCGCTAGCTTGTTAAAATCGTGTAGACCAACAAACAGACGTCCACAGAAAAAACACTAAAATATCCACGAGAATTCGTTTACAGCGTTGCTATTTCATCTTCTCCAAAAACTACGGACCTTTAACGGTCCACCTATGTAGCTCGAGGCTAGCTTGGGTAAATATAAGCCATCAAAAGATGTTATTTTTGTTTCGCTTTAATCCTCTCCGCCAAACCATTCGAGCGGTTTTCGAGCGGCCTTAGCATACAGTGTGCGGGGACGCTCGGCACGGAAACGAGTCGCGGATGAAACGCGAGCTCTGATTGGCTACGATGCTGTAGGCGGATACCTTTGCAGTGCACTTTGAAAACGACGCCATTTTGGATCAGCCCAACCACCCTATCCACCCTTCTGTCCAAGCTTGAGACGTGCCCCAACGTGGCGGCCCATGTGTCACAGTTTCAAACGCCTGAGACAACGCTCCATTATATAGTTGGAGGACCACGAAAAGGAAATGGAGTACGGGCGTTGGGTGCACTCGTTTTTCTGTCTTTATAAAAACGCATTGCCAGCTCGCGTGGTACATGTTCCTAGACACGTTTACGCCGGTTGGCTCGCATCAGTAAGTGGAAGCACTTGTTTATGACAAAATAGTTCAGACAGACTTTGTCGCGCAGGCGCACAGACATTCGCGAGTTCGTGTTGTCTGACCCTGATGTGAGCTATTTTGCGACACTTATTGAGAGGGGGGATCCCTGTGATAATTAAACACCTGCAGCTTCACATAATTACCTACAGGACCTCGGTGTGTGCCTCTATGCACACTGCTATTCTATAACCAATCCGTTTAAGTCCATTTACCACTCATTTAGTACGAGAGCAGTAGTTATCCCCTCTAAGTCTTTTTAGCTTAGCTATACTGACCTTCCTGATACCATTGGGCCTGGTAACCCGCAAGAAAAAATTCTGTATCATCATAAGTCATAGTAGTTATACATACATCATACTCGCTGGCATGTTTTTTAGTATTTAAGAATTTATTAATGAATGTAAAATAATTTAAACAACACTATCGGCGGTTTGGGGTTGATACTTTGAAATTGTAAATCCTCGTGAAAAACGCTCTGGAAAACTTTTTATTATAATTCTTAAGATATGCATGTTTCACGGCCTTTTATATGTCTAATGACGTGATCTAAGTGCAGCTTTCGGCTGATGAGTCTGTGAAGAAACCGGAGCGTGCTGGTGAACAAACCTGAGAGACCCGTGGTTAAACTGATACGTGAACGGATGATACGAATGCTCCTATTGGCCGAAAGGAAAACTCCAAACTCTCATTGGGTCACTTTTATGCCATTCAATCAGACCTGTACATACAGTTCCATACAGTCTGCGTTTCTACGACATTGTTTTCATTATCCACAAAGCCTTTCTTCTTTCTTCTTACTTGACTGAAGCTTATTCACATTAATAATACCGGGTATTATTATTATTATTATTATTATTATTATTATTATTATTATTAAACTGGACCGAAACACAAAAGCACCCTGCTCTCAATCTAACCCCACGTAACCAACATTGTCTGTTTTCATATGCATTCATTTTGCTAAATCGCACCGTACCAAAACAGCTCAATCATCTTAACCAACAGCGCTCTCTGGTGGACCAGTGATACATCTTTGACTGAAAAATCAAGTAAACAAACACCCACAACGCTTTACTGCAGGCTTCACGGGAAGCAGTAAATTTGCTAATTTAAACCGTTTACATACATTACACACATTTTTACTTTTTTCAATTCTTTGAAAATTGCGGTTAATTTCGCAACAATAAAGAGGGGGGTAAAGGTAACTGTACTCTCTGATGTGTCGTAAATGTGCTGCTTTAAAGCTGTTTTGCGTAAATCCTGCGCAAACATATGCGCAGCTTGCAGGTCCTTAAAGATCGACAAAGAAAGGTTAAAGTTCAAAGTTCGACTTCCGAGATGCGTTTAACTGTATTATTTAGCATTCTGCACATACTGAACACACAATGTATCTCTAACGAGGATTATTAAATAATGAAATCCGATTTTTTTTTTCTCGCGCCGAAGTAGGTCCCCGCAGGGCTGCCGTCTTTGCCCGGCTGAGCGGTTGAATAACAACGAGCTCGAGCTCCAAACCGAGCTCTAAACCTCCGAGGAGACGGAGACAGCTATGTCGGTGCATTAGCTCCGTTAAATGTTCGCTTTCGACTAACGACAGCCACTATGTCAGCTTTGTTGTTGCAGCAAAGTGCTGGTGTTTGTCGCAAATACAGCAGAGGTTTATTGTGGACGCTGCTGAAGCGAAACTGTTATGTATTGGAGAGCAAGCCATTATCCAGCCGCGGTGTTCAAAATGTCCCATCTAGGTGTGATCACTTGAGGAAGACGCTTCTTACAAAGTCAGAGCGGACTCTTACAGATCAGCAGCAACAGAAACTCATACAGGTAAGAGTGAAGTAACTAATAGGATGAGTGGCCATGGATGGCCACTTCATTCGGAGGAAAGGTGGTTTAAATGACTGACGGTTGTTGATGCCAGACAGGAGTATTTCAGAAAATGCTGTTCTGCAGGGGGGGGTTTCTTCTTGTTTACCGAGAATGATCCAAAAAAGAGAAAATATCTGGTGACCTATGGTTCTCTGGATTAAAATGCCTTGTTGATGCGAGAGGTCAGAGGAGAATTCCCAGATTGCTTTGAGCAGAAGAGCATCTCTGAGTAGCTGAACTTTGAAGCAGATGGGCTATAGCAGCAGAAGACCACTCCTGTCAGATAAGAACAGAAAACTGAGTCTAAATTTCACACAGGTTCATCAAAATTGGACAATAGAAGATTGGAAAAACATTGCGTGGTCTGTTGAGTTGATTTCTTCTGTCACATTCAGATGGCATGGCCAGAATTTGGCATAAACAACACGAGAGCATGAACCCATCCTGATCCGTCCATGACTCAGCTGTGTTGCTATCATGTCGATCTGGACCAAAATCTCAGAGAAATTTGTCCAGTACCTTATTGGATCTATGTCACAAAGGATTAAGGCAGGTCTGAGGACGAGGTGTACCTAAAGAAATGGCCAGGAAATATCTTTTTAGCAGAAGGCTCAACATGATTGATTTTTCAACACTTGATCTATAAGTAATTTTATCTCCCAAAACAGTGTTAATAGCTTTTTTGGCATCAACTGAGGTTGATATCTAATAATAAAATAATCAGAAGTATCCATGGCTCTAGTCAAATTTCCTTCTCACATGTCATTCTAACTTCATGTAAGAAAATATTAATCTCTCTCTGCACTGTTGTTACTGAGATTTACTTCACATATATGGTATAGTTTTATTATAATGATTTAACTTGTTAAATTTGAAAGTGTCAAATATGATCGCCTTAATCACTTGTCTAGCGTGGAAAGAAAAGCGTCTGGAATTTTTCAAGTTTCTTCAAGGAAACTTAAAAAAGTCCAGAGGCTTTTCTCCTTAGACTATGATGACCTGGATGACTGAGAACCGTCACAGATGCCTTAATAACTTATTTTTATTCTACTCTGGAAAGTCTTCAGTTTGAGATTGTGACATTGTCTGTTGTTTTTCCTTAAGTTGTAAACACATTTGTTGATAATAAATTTACACACTTTTGATTTAACTAGGTTTTCTAGTTCTGATTTTGATTCTGATTTCTTTCCACCTTTTTTCTCCAATATTCCCATAACAGAGTCTTCTCCACAGACCTTTGGGGCCTAGCTTGGTGGGACTTAGAAAAGAGCTAATTAGGAACAACCTGCTCAGGAACCCTGTTGGTTTGGCAAATTTACTCGGTAAATACTTAGTTTACCTTCATAAGTTGTTTAAAAATTCACTTATAGCTGCTTTAAATTAAACTGTTTGATTTCAGGGGCAACAAATCTCTTCAGTACATCTCAGTCTAATCAAAACAAAGATAAAAAGAATGGGCCAAAGGGGAAGACGCCAGAGGAAGATGAAGGTAAGCGATGCATATTTTTTTGCTACTTGATGCAACTGATAAATACCTGCACCACACCTGGTTTCTTTGTCACGTCATTTACTTTATTTTATTTTTTATTTTCGGCCTCACCTTTCAGAGGAGAAGAAACGTCGTGAACAGGAGGATCATATGTACCGGGAACGCCTGCGAACCCTCTTCATCATAGCGCTCATCATGAGCCTGCTGAACTCCATTAACACCAGTGGCGGTAACATCTCTTGGAACGACTTTGTGAACGAGATGCTTGCCAAGGGGGAGGTGTCACGTGTGCAGGTCGTTCCCGAGAGTGACATTGTGGAAATATACCTTCATCCCGGAGCAGTCATCTTCGGAAGGCCTGTATGTTGTACATGATTTTCTGCACACACACACACACACAGTTAACACACTCAAAGTAGCGCAGGAGACCCTCATGCTTAATTCTAATTTCCTGCTACGTCTCATGCTTTGCAGAGGCTGGCGCTTATGTACAGAATGCAGGTTGCCAACATTGACAAGTTCGAGGAGAAGCTGAGAGCTGCCGAGGAGGAGCTGAATATTGACAGCAAGGACAGAATACCAGTGTCCTACAAGCGCACTGGATTTTTTGGGAAGTAAGAAAACAACTCTTATCAGAGCAGACATTCTAAGAAATCGTTTATGAGGTGCCTTCCTAATCTTTTCTGAGGATTAAGAAATAATTCAAGGCACTGCTAAAATCATACAGAGCAGATACGACAACAAAAACAAAATTATGGCTTATTTTGCTTTTTGTTTTTCATAAAAACATAAGTTCAGCAGTATTCATTTATTTATTTATTTATTTTCTCCTCATGAATGCCTGTGTGCCAGAAACATGTTGGGAGTTTTTTGTTGTGAAAATAAATTTTAAATTTAAATTTTATTTTGAAAAGAAAATGCCTTGGAGTTTTTTTTTTTCTTTTTCATATTTTATGCTACGTGTATCCCTGCCAAACAGCACTTCCAGTAGAAGTTGTTTGAATCCAAGAAGCGCTTCTTTTCAAATCCATTTGAACTTCATTATTGTTTCTTAGACTATGGGCGTATGCATGCAATCAATGTGGTCATAAATGTTAATATTTGAACTACAGGTTTGTCGTAATTTCAAGTTAAAAACAGCCTTTTTCTCCCTCTATTCTTGTTTCAGTGCAGTCTATGCTCTGGGCATGGCTGCGATCGGTGTGGCGATTCTCTGGTATATCTTTCGACTTGCTGGCATGGGTGGCAGAGATGGCGGCTTCAGTGCTTTTGTAAATGAAACACATTTTAGCAAACTGACATCTATGTTGTTTGTTCTGTGGACTAACTCCACATTCCAACTTGCCTAACAGAATCAGCTGAAGATGGCCAAGTTCACCATCGTGGATGGGAAGTCGGGTAAAGGTGTGAGCTTCAAAGATGTGGCAGGCATGCATGAGGCTAAATTGGAAGTAAAGGAATTTGTTGACTACCTCAAGGTAAGAAACGTACTCAAAAGTTAAAATATGTTCATTTTGCACAAGTGAAGCACATTAAATATTTGAGATTTAATTAAGAAAGCCTTGATCAACTGAATCCTCAAACCTCCTCCTCTGCGGCTTAATACTCACAGCACTAGCTTTACCTTTTCATAGAGTCCTGAACGATACCTCCAGCTTGGCGCCAAGGTGCCCAAGGGTGCATTGTTGCTTGGCCCTCCAGGATGTGGGAAGACCCTGCTTGCTAAGGCTGTAGCTACGGAAGCCCAGGTGCCGTTTCTGGCTATGGCTGGCTCTGAGTTTGTGGAGGTCATTGGAGGTATGGACACACAGCATGAGCATCAACATGATGCTAATATTCACTGTGTGAGTTGATGATGTTGTTTATGATCATCATATAGATATAGTATTGGGTTTTACTGTAGTGAAAGATATCTGATTTACTTGAGCCTGTAAGAGCGAGTGCCCTATTTTTTATGCGCTGTAACAGTGATACATAAAAAATCCCAACAATCACATGACCAGCTGTGAACAAGCACTTTGCGACAGTCCCCTTTTTCAGGAGGAAACCTCCAGCAGAACCAGATCATGTACAGCGATGTGTTTGTTTGTAGGCCTGGGTGCTGCTCGGGTCAGGAGTTTATTCAAGGAGGCTCGCACTCGAGCACCCTGCATCGTCTACATCGATGAGATCGATGCTGTGGGAAAGAAGCGCTCCACCAACATGTCAGGTTTCTCCAACACTGAGGAGGAGCAGACTCTCAACCAGCTGCTAGTAGAGATGGATGGTGAGTAAAACATCTGGTTTTAGAGCAGCCCATTCGCTTTTCAGGCAGAATACTTCAGGCAGAATACCTCCTCTTCTTTTGCAGGCATGGGAACAACAGACCATGTCATTGTTCTTGCTTCCACTAACAGAGCAGATATTTTGGATAATGCTCTAATGAGACCAGGCAGACTGGACAGACACATCTTTATAGATCTGCCAACACTGCAGGTATCATTGGGTATCTTCCAAATGGGTATCCTTGTCATTTGTTGCTGAGCATTTAATAACAACTTAACCTTGCTGCTGTGCAGGAGATTTGGATTGGTTTGTTTCATTTCGATTGTTTTCCAGGAGAGGAAGGAGATCTTTGAGCAGCATCTGAAGATCTTGAAGCTGACTCAGCCAGCGAATTTCTACTCCCTGCGTCTGGCAGAGCTCACCCCAGGCTTCAGTGGTACATGCACATTTATGGTTCTCCTTAGGGATGGTGATCAAGAACCAAAAAACTGTCCAGTCAATCGTAATCATCAAGCTTGTTAGCTTATCTTCTGTGTAGGCTTGCTCAGACAACAAATCAGGAATCAATAAAATAATCAGTATTGGTTTAATAAGTAGACTCCCTCTTGGCATTGGTATCATTTAAAGAGCATCATTCCTAGTCCTAACTGAAGTCTATGAACATCTTTGGGCATACTAAAGTACTGGTCTATCTGCTTCCATGAAGAAAGAGAAGTTCTAAATCAAAAAGAACTTCTCAACACTGCTGATGTTGAAGTGTTATTCTAACGTTTGTTATCTCATGGTGTCACTGCAGGTGCAGACATTGCAAACATTTGTAACGAAGCTGCTCTGCATGCTGCCAGAGAAGGGTACAAATCCATCGATACCTTTAACTTTGAGTATGCGGTAGAGAGAGTTATAGCAGGTACAATAATGCACATGCTAAGTTCTAGGAAATAAATATTTCTCATGTGTCTGTGGCAAAATCTGACAAATGTGTGTCATCAGGAAGCGTAAAGAAGAGTAAGATCCTGTCTAAAGAGGAGCAGAGGGTCATTGCCTTCCATGAGTCTGGACATGCCTTAGTGGGATGGCTCCTTGAGCACACAGAAGCAGTTATGAAGGTACTTGAAATGTGACGCATTCTATATAAGTAAATCTTTCCAGATCTAATTGTCATGTTTAGCTTTAATCAGATAAGTCCAAAGCGTTCCACAGAGCGTGTTGAGAGTAGGGTTTCATTTCAGAGGAGCACTTGTTTCTCCACTTCACCACTGATAAGTGTTTTGGCAGTTTATACAGATGCCTGGATTATTCATGATCCTGGGTCTCTCTTCAGTTGCTCCTTTTCTGCCTCTTATACCATTTGCTGTATTAGACTTTCACACATCTGTGTA
This sequence comes from Pundamilia nyererei, assembly GCF_000239375.1. NCBI lineage: Eukaryota > Metazoa > Chordata > Actinopteri > Cichliformes > Cichlidae > Pundamilia > Pundamilia nyererei. The sequence goes on along the minus strand of NW_005187412.1, from coordinate 3,976,235 downwards.
TAAAAACCCAAATGGATATGCCACATGTCCCACACAAGACACAACTATGAACAAGGACTGTGGAGGTTATATGTTGATCTAGAAAAGCATACAGTTTAATAGGCTATGATACAAATGTAAATACTCTAAAAAGGCAACAGTGCAAATGGTTAACCCTTAATCTGTACAATTCACCTTTTTATAAACCTTTCATAAACTGACAGATCATGTGATGTGTTTCAGGTTTCCATTGCTCCACGTACAAACGCAGCTCTAGGATTTGCCCAGATCTTACCCCGTGACCAGTATCTCTTCACCAAGGAGCAGCTGTTTGAGCGGATGTGTATGGCTCTAGGAGGAAGAGCTGCTGAAGCAATCACCTTTAACAAGGTTACTACAGGTACCCTGCAACTAATCTTCACACGAATCAGCTGCAATGTTAAAACCACCTGCTTGATATCGTTAAGGTTCTCTTTTTCTGACACTAAACCAGCTCTGGCCTGTTGGAGCTTACAGTCAGGCCTTCTTTGCAGGTGTCCTGTGGGGTCTGCTCCAGGGTAATTTTAGAGGATCTTTTGGGTCTTGTGGGAGGCTAACCCAGCTATCATAGGCTACGTTCACACTGCAGGTCTTAATGCTCAATTCCGATTTTTTGATCAAATCTGATTTTTTTTGTCTGCTCGTTCACACTACAAATAAAATGCGACAGCAAACGCGCTGTAGTGTGAACGCTTAAAGCGGCCCGCATGCGCAAAAGAAGACGTCACACACAACGCGCTCTGTTTAGACCCAGACCAAACAGTATTGTTTGACTGATGGCCCTTAATATAAAGACTTCGGACTTTACGTTTCCCAATTTTTGCTTTAAGTTATTTTGTTATTCACATAATAATGTAAATAACCTAATAATGATCCTTATTGCTGTTTTAGAGGAGCGGTGCTTCAAAGGATAGTTGCAGATTTCTGTCAGAATCTGCAGATTATACAGTACAAATAAAATGTTCACGTTTCTCCAACGTTGTCTTCCCAACAGTTTCACTGACATCTACACTGGATGGCCAGGAAGCGTTCGCGATGTCTTCTCCGGAGCTGATAATTGGCGTCTGTCTTGTTTCAGTGACGTAAAAGACGGATTTAATGCGACATGACCGATCAAACAGCAGTCGCTTTCTGAAACATCAGACATGTATCGGATTCAGTACCACATACGAAAGTGACCCAGATCAGATTTGAAAATATCGGATTTGTGCCGTTCACACTGTCACACCATGATCGTATGTGGGTCGCATAGGGTCAAAAAAAATTAGATTTGATGCGCTTTCGCCTGCAGTGTGAACGTAGCCATAGGGTGAAACTGGTTGGCACTCTGTTGTAGGATCTGTGTTTCAAGGTTGTTCCTGTACACCTGGATATTCTTACCAAGCAGTTTTTGTGGTGTAGAGAGGTCCATTGTCCTCCTGGAGTAGACTGTTATCATCAGGGGGAAATGTTGCTATTGGTGTTTAGTGTGATTAGTCTCCAACTGTGACAAACTAACACACAGAAGAAAGCTAGGATCCAAGGTCAGAGAGCAAATTGTTACATTAACATGACTGATGATTTACACCCATGTTTATGGTTTCTATTTCCTGTAATCACAACTTACCAGTGAACACTTCTCTTTTTTTTTTGGTCATACTGCTTACTTTAAATACATTTTCTATTATCAGTCAAATATCTAATTGCTGGGCAGCCAAATAAATATTCTCCCTTTTGGCAAGTTTGGTTAAACCTGAAAGATGTGGCAGTGGGCTTTAATTAAATTTAAACATTCAGCGTCTTTTTTTCTGTGTCCCCAGGAGCTCAAGATGACTTGCGCAAGGTGACGCGTGTGGCCTACTCCATGGTGAAGCAGTACGGCATGTGCGACAGTGTCGGGCAGGTCTCGTTCCCAGAAACAGAAGAGCAAGGTGCCATTGGGCGCCGTCCTTTCAGCCAGGGCCTGCAGCAGCAGATGGACCATGTGGGTTCAAAAATCGGATTAGTCCTCTGTTCTCAGATTAGCACTGTGAATGTTGACGTAATAAGCTAATATTATTATGCTAAAGTATACATTTGTAGCTCTTGCAGCTGTTAGAGTATGTACGGGACATTTTCTGAAGGTTTGGACGCTTTGCTACAAGCATCCTATTAAAAATAATATTTTTTTTATAATCATAATATTTCTCAGTTTTAATGTTATTTGTATTCATTCAAATGTAATCTTAAAAGCAGTTGCAAATCATTGACATTTGTTTTAAAAGTGAATTGGTAAATTTGAATACATCTTTCTGTATTTGCAGGAGGCTAAGATAATGATAGCTCGTGCATACAGACAAACGGAGAAGCTGCTCCTGGACAACAGAGACAAACTAACACTGGTCGGTTGTTTTCTTCTTTATGCGTTTTAATCATGTGAGGCCAATTCTTCTGTATTGCCTTTAAAAACTCGCTGGGTCTGTCTTTCCAGTTGGCCAATGCGCTGCTTGAGCGTGAAGTCGTGAACTACGATGACATTGAAGCCTTGCTGGGTCCACCACCCCATGGGCCCAAGAAGATGATCCTCCCACAGAGCTGGGTGGAGGCAGAGAGGGACAAACAAGACACAGGAGAAGACGAGCCTCAGCCGCCTCCACCCCACAAGCAGACAGACGAGGACATGAACCCTCAGCTGGTGTGATCTTCGAAATGTACAGCGTATTTAGTCCCTTCTTTAGTGCTTTATATTTCTAACAGTGAAAGTTTATAAAAAACTCTGCAGTCCGTGCAAACTTTCGTGCAAATGAACATTTGCAGTTGTCTCCACTTAGCTAATGTGTATGATAATCTGCAACTTTCAGAATGAATATTTTTGGGGAATTCCATTATTTCTCTCGTGTGCTTGCTGCCGAGACATATGATTATGCAATGGTGACAATAAAAACAAGTGTTTTTAAACAGGATTACAAACAAATACAAGTGCTAACAGTTGAGAAAAAGCCTCTGAACAGTATTTACTTTGTGCACTTAGCAGGTTTATGCCAACATAGGTGTTGATGGCTCCAGTAGATGTGATCTTTTTAATTTAAAAAATATAATAAATCATTTTCAGGGTTAGCTTCAGATATTTCTTTGGAACATCTGTGTTATTTTAGATGGCAGAAGTGAAGCTGCTTGAGCATTTGTAACTGGAGTTTTTCTTTACTGAAATAATCTGTACTGTTAGGTCACATGCACAAAATATATTGGCACTGATGTTTGTGACTGGGGTTTTAAAAACTCATCAAGGTGTGCATTAGTCTGTAGTGAGCTGCAGTTAGACCGCTTAGACCTGAAACAGAGGCGGTGAGGAATAACTGTTCTGAGGAAACCACATTCTGCATTTTGTAAAACACCTTTAAAGCTGAGATTTCAAAATGTATGTCATGCTGGTGATGAAGCAGCAGATTTTCCACCACACACTTTGGTCTTTCTCTCATCTTGAATCAGTAATTAAGTAGGAACAGATTAGAAGGTGTTTCTTTTTTGAGAAACGATGTTTGTCAGGGACTGCACGTTGGTTTTATTGCTAGAAGTGAATATAAAGCTCCAAAGAATGGTTTTGCCAAATATTTAAATAAAGTTTTATTTAAGCATTGTGTTGTTCTTTGTGGGACATCTAATATTAATGGTATGTATTGATGATGATAATGACAAGAAACACAGTAAAAAGGTTCTGGTTTATTCATTAGACACGGGTAGAATCGTGCATATATGTAAAAAAAAATCTTCACTTCCAAAAAGAGTAATTACAGAATATTTTATGGTTCAGTATGTTTGTTGACATGGCTTCCAAAAAGATTAACAGATGCTGGAATGAAGGATCAGTCACCAAAAAAGGCTAATTTAATATGCAAGAAAATTAGTCTTATAAAATAATCATGTATACAAAAACAAGAACATATTTAAAATCTCAGGCTTGTATGAGTCATTACTGAGCCATCCAAGAATGAGAGCAAACGACGCCAGACATGGACGCACATTTTAACACATTTTTTGCCCTGTAGCATGCACACCTCGTTTCCTCGTGACTGATCCTTTCAACTCAAATTTCTCACTGTCTCACTCTCTTTTCCTGAGCTAACCACAAAACTTAGCAGTGAGCCCTTTTGTCAGTGTGTCCACTAAAACACGAGGCACATTAGATCTAAGGCCTGTGCTTTTACAGCATTCGTTTTACCTGGACACACTTTAAATCTTGCTCTGGACATTTCAAATGTGCCCAGAAAGAAAAAAACAAACAAACCTCCAAAGGCATGATCTGTGTCCTGAACTGCTTGTCAATCACACAGGCATCCTTTCTGTGGCATACTGTTCACCCTAACGCAGGTCATACATGTTGGCAAGTTTCTTAAAGCGTGGTCCCCAGTCATTAAGGTAGTCGTAATCCTGATCTCCATCAGAGCTACCGGAAGCAATAGAGCTGAGGCTTCCTGCAAGTGAGCCATCTCCTTCATAGTCATATATGAGGGCGGTGTCGTATGGAGGCACATTTGGATCATGGTCAGCAGCTTCCAGGCCCTGAGGAAAGAAAATGTTTCTTAGCTGATTAGGTTAAATAAAAAAAGGCTATGGGAATGCTGTTTAACCTGTAAATGGGAGATGTATATAGCTGGGCATCATCTGCATAGAAGTGCAGTGTTTTCTAATAATAGTGCCTAAACGTAAAATATAAATAGTATTGGTGCTATTACAGAACCCTGTGTGACAAAGACTTCCCCTTTACATGCTCAAATTGGAATCTATTAGATGGATACAGCTCAAACCACTGCAGGACATTTCATTTAATACCAACAGTGTGTTCTAATCTCTGCTGTAAATGATCGTGTCAACAGTGTAAAATGATGCACTGAGGTCTAACGAAACAAGCACAGAAATGGGGCCAATGTCAGAGTCCATAAGAAGATCATTTGTCACCTTCAGTAGTGATGCACTGTAAATCCTGGTTGAAACTCTTTAAATAAACCATTCCTCTGCAGATGATCATGTAGTCGTTTTACAACTACGCTTTCAAGAATGTTTGAAATAGCAGCATAGTTGGAGATTAGTTGGTTTATAATCAGCTACTATAGTTAGGCCAAGTAAAGGCTTTTTAAGTAGTGGTTTATTTACAGACACTTTAAAGCCTGCAGATTTCAATTCAGTTTTATGTATATAGCACCAATTGAGTACGACAGTTACCTCAAGACACTTTATATTGTTTGATAAAGACCCTACAATAATAGACAAAACCCCCAACAATCAGACGACCCCCTATAAGCAAGCCCTTGGCAATTAGTGACAAAAAAGTAAGACGTCCTAGCTAACCCTGTCAAACCTCTCGAATTTGTTGTTTTCTCTTTCAGATGAGCAGCAATATCCAGCGTCTGCATTGTGTTGGCACATGACAGTGAAGAAAACAATAAAGAAGGAAGCACTTAAAATTTCATTACAGCACTTTCAGACAGATATCTGCTGTACTGAAATTGTTTTTCCAGTGTAATCCATTAGTGTAAAATTAAATGTTATTAAGAAATGGTCAGACAATAAAGGGTTTTGGGGGAAAAGCATTAGCCTTAAGCAGAGATGAGAAGCAGGGTGAAAAGCAGGTTCCTATACAGGAACACTCTCAAAGAAAAAAAACATAACTATAAAGTAGATAATAATCATCTACTTTAAACTTGAAACTTACTTTAAAACTCATGAAATTCACCCTTGAGTGTATGAGTCTTTCTGTGCTATGGGCATGCCTTTATGATTACACATGTAAACATAAGAAAACACAATCCAGATTTAGTTGTGCTGTGTTTGGTTGTCGTTTAGAATACCTGTTAGTAACTTCATTAGTAAGAGTTTTGAAATCTAATGATGCATGTTTTATTTTATGTAGATTTGATTTAGTTTTTGCTTCAAGGGCAAGTTTTTCTTTTATTTATTGTGTTAAATAAATAAATGGTAGGAGCCTCTCACGTCATTAATGTAGTCCTCGATGTCAGTAGGATCTGCAGGAGGCCTCCGTGGGTAGGTGGGCGATGGAAGGTTATGTGGGGCGTCCTTTCTAAGGGGCTGCTTCCCTCGAGGAGGAATTCCAGACCCTGGGTAAAAGGACCCCGGGGTGGGGGGTGCATCATGGGGATTCCACAGCAGGTCAATATTAAAGGCGTTCTGCATTGTGAGAGAAAGAAGTCAGACACACTCAAACCATCAGTTACAATGAAATATTATTAACATTCAATTACATTACAAAGAGTAAGACTGTCTTCTGTTCACGTGCCACTGTTTACATGGTCTCCCAACCCGTGTTTTAGCCTTACCTCATCCTCCTCGCCTCCACCTTGCTCATCATAGTTGAAGACATTGTCACGTATGTCGTCTTCAGATTCCCCGATGAGCAGTCCTGTTCCTTTCTTGATGTGGTGGCGTCTTCCACAGGCGGTCACAGCAACAGCCAGGAGGAGAAGCACTGCAAAAATGAATGTATTAATGTTTATCTGATTATTCATTATCGGTGTTTTTTGTATCTACTTTTCTTCTTACATTTTGCTTCAAACATAAATGGTCAGTTAACTAATCTAATTATTGCAGCTTTATTTTGCTAATGCATGCTGGGATTTGGATACATGTTTTGCCTGTTATTCTCATGGCTGGATCATAAGTCTTTGCGATTATGTGTGCACTAAACTGCATGCAAAGCAAGTCACTTATTGCAGGTTTTAACCTATTGTGGCAAACTTTTTCACTAAAGCAGCAATATGGATATGGATTATTTTGCACGAATAACCCATCCATCTTGCTAAATCTTTTTGCTTTAAACATTTATTGAAAGGCTGAAATTACTTACACAGCAGGAGTGCAGTGCTCGCCGCAATGATAATGAGTGCGATGAAGTTGATTCCCACACTGGAGCCTAAGATTGCCCCTGCCTCAGACTTGCAGTCTCTGAAGGAGTCACAGAGACAAACAGTGACATTGACCTGAGCCTCAGCCTTCAGAGCTGGGCTGCCGGAGTCCGATACCTGCACCATGACGGCATAGTCTCTGAACTCCAGGTCTACAAGCGGCTGAAGCATGGCATGAGTATCTAAAAAAAAAAGAAAATTTAAAAAGAAAATGAGAGGAAATAAGATTTGCAAGCTCCTAAGTGAACGACCATTAATTCTGCTTCTTGTTGCTCTTTACCATTTACTTGAGTGATGGTCCAGTTGGCTGACAGATCGTCAGGTATTTGAAAGAGGAAGGGTGCAGCTTGCGGAGGAAGGTCTTCATCTACAGCAGTCAGAAGCAAACCTTTACGTGACCTGCTGCCGCCTCTGCATACAAAGCCAGTCAGGGGGAAAACCTGAGGAGGGAAGTCATTCGTCTCTTTGAGTGTAATCGCCACTGTAGCAGTGGCTGAAACACCACCAGCATCTATGCAAGAAAAGATAAATACACAATGTGTAAATCAATAGCAAAACAACAAAATGAATCAGCTTTGAATGTACATTGATTTTTTTTATGCTAAAAGTCTAGAATGAGTAGACGTGCTGACCTATAACCTTCACAGCAGCAGTGTAGATACTGTTTTTCACATGTGGAGATCTCATGTTAAACTTCCTCTTTGCTGTAATGTCTCCTGTATCTCTGTTGATGTCCAGCCAACTCTCAGGATCTCTGCTAATCTCATACCTATCATACAGACAGCAGAGGAAATTACCCCGTGGTCGCATATTTATTTATTTATTTTAGGAAATAGGAAAACATCTCTTGTTTCACTGCCATATCATACCTCAGATCAGAATTATCAGGGTCAAAGGCAATATTGTTTTTCAGTAATGTGCCAGGTTTCACAGACTCGAGGACCTCAATCTGTATGGGCTCCTCTCTGAAACGTGGGGCTTCATTCTCATTCACAACGATGACCGTAACTGTGGCAGAGCTCAAAGTCAGCCTGGAAGCCTTGCTGCTCGGAGGATTAAGATTTTCCACGCTCAAACGAAGGTGGTATTCGCTCTGCGCTTCATAATCCAGGGGCTGCAATACAGAACAGGAGAGACTTAAAGTATAAATGAACTAAAACAACAAATTCAGTCATCTCATGTAATCTGAAACAGGATTTAACATCTGATGGGAAACACAGGCCTATATTTACAAAGTATGTTTTTTAAGAAAAATGAAAAACACACACAAATGTACGTGAATGTAGCAAATTCAAATTAAAACTCATATGTGGAAAATTAATATGAATTTTTCCTTTTATTTGTCAGAAGGTTCAGCAAATGTATTAAATTTTCTGGAAATTATTTCATGGTTCAGGCTTTAAAGCAGGGGTGTCAACATAAGGCCCGGGGGCCAGAATCAGTCTGGCAACACTCCAGTCTGACCCACTGAAAGGCTTCAGAAAATCTGGAGGAATGCATAGATTTTCACTTTTTTCCCCTGTAGACCTCTCCATCACCATTCATAGCATAGGAAAGTAAACTAAAAGATAAACAATTAAATGACGGAAAAGTTCCTGTTTTAAACCATCAACTGGAACATTTGTCTGGGCAATGAACTATCAGAATTTTTAGCATAATTTCCCACATTTATCATGTAGAAAAACAGAGGCTTATTGATAAAACTGTTCTTCTTTTCTTCATGTTAAGACTTCTCAGGGACTAAATGTGTACCTAAATGTCTTTACACTTATACAGAGTAGAGTTTGACTTCTCTGGCCCACTTCAGATCGAGTCTAAATGTAAAATTACATCTCTGCTTTAAAGTGGATCTGAGCACAATGTAGTTTGAATACGATCCACTAGATGGTGGTGTTTGATAGAGTATGACGGTCTCAATGGCCATGTAGATTTAAAGGGTGATGTCAGTTGTTTATGTCAGTATTTTTGAGCATGGGATTTACATTACCTGGAGCAATGCAAATAGATCTCTACAATCCAGAATTGATTTATGGTTAATATCTTCTCCATGTTTACATTTTGTTTCAGAATCTTCTCATGAAAAAACGGCAGATCAGATATTCGGGGATACCAATATGAATCACACACTAAAATGGGAATTTTTCAAATTCAAGGTAACGGAAGCGGCAATAAGGCGAAGCAAAGAAATTAAAAAAAGACATGACACTAAAGAAATCAGTATTATGAATGAATTAAACATATTAATGAAGAAAGATGCTCTATCAGATGATGAAGAAATTAAATTGAAAAGACTAAAGGAAGAAATAGATAATGCATATATTAACATGGCTAAAGGGGCTTTTATAAGGTCCAAAGCAAAATGGCTAGAACTAGGTGAAAGAAATTCTAGTTACTTTTTTGCTCTTGAGAAACGAAACCAAAGAAGAAACAATATATCTGCTCTTAAGATTGATAATAACATAACCACTAATTATTTAGATATCTCAAAACATGTCGGTTCATTCTACAAAGATATATACAAATCAAATTGTAATATCAATGATTGTGATAGATTTATCGAGTCAGTTAAAAATTTTGCACCAACTATCTCAGAAAACTTTAAAACTAATTGTGAACGTCCCATAATAAAATCAGAAATTTCAGAGGCAATTCGATCAATGAAAAAGGGCAAATTTCCAGGTAATGATGGTTTGTCAGTGGAATTTTATTTACAGTTCTGGGATATTATTGTTGATCCTTTATTAGAATTATTTAAGGAATGCCTTGATGGAAAAGAAATGTCCACAAGCATGAAACAGGGTATTATAACTTTAATTCCTAAACCTGATAAAGATCTTCTTGTTATAGAAAATTGGAGACCTATCACGCTTTTGAACATAGATTATAAGATTATCTCATTGGTCTATGCCAAAAAATTAAAGAAAAATCTTGATGAGATCATAGCTGAAACGCAAACCGGATTTATGACCAACCGCCATATCAGTTCAAACATAAGGTTTATTTTTGACCTATTAGACTACTCTGACAATATAGATGATGATTCCCTTATTGTGTTTCTTGATTTTTATAAAGCTTTCGATACGGTAGAACATTATTTCTTATTTAAAGCACTCAAAACCTTTGGTTTTGGTCCAAACTTTGTGTCAACTATCGAAATGTTTTATA
>NW_005187412.1:3963055-3964262 GCF_000239375.1 Pundamilia nyererei | reverse complement strand
AAAAAAAAAAGCATGCGATTTACAACAATCCTGGACACCAGAAAGATCTTCTTGTCTTGTCATGTCATTTTTTTCTATTATTGCTATTTTTCTATTCTATTACAGCTATTGCTGTATAAATTATTAATGATTCAATTATCAAATTTATGTAAGTCCCCAACTTTTACCTGTTTAATAATGTTCAATATTTAATAAAGAACCACATTGTTGTCCCTGTTTCTGTGAATGCTTTGGAAACATTCCCTCCCCCTCCCCGGCTTTACCTTCACCACTGTGAGGACCCCCTGGTTGGTGATGGGATCAGTACGGACAGCAAAGTTTCCTCTGTAGTCATTTGAAATGAAGTATCTGGCCTTCCAGTTTTTCGTTCCAGTATCGTCTCTGTCTGTCACATTCACTCGTCCGAGCTCGTAGTCGTTCCTGTTCTCCACCGCTGTCATGTTGTACTACACGCGCCACAAACAGAAAAGAAATCACCGATCGTGATAACAAATTGAAGTGACAGGTTAGATCCTAAAATTACGGAAAGTATTTTCCTGAGACTTCTGAGACTTACTGAGTCAGGGCTGAACTGCGGTGCGTGGTTGTTGATGTCAGAAACATGTATGATTGCCGCACCTTCACTTGTTAGTCCCATGCCCCCCATATCAGCCACCTGTAGTTTTAACCTGAATTCTTTCACCACCTACGGGATGCAATACAGCACGTTAGTGAAATAAAAGCATTATGATGCTCTGCAAAAGCCCTCCTCCTGTTTACCTCTCTGTCCAGGCCTACATCTCTTGTGTAGATGGCACCTGTCTTGTTGTTGATGCCAAACATGATCTTGGTAATGGCGTTGGGAGGAATGCTCTCCTGGTCAATGATGGAGTAGCTCAGAACAGCGTTTTCTGTCATTGGGTCGTCTACATCTGTGGCTGTCACTGTCATTACTGATGTGCCTGTTGTGAATGATTGAGAGCTCAGGTCAGCGGGACAGATCTCATAAAGTCCCTCAAAAGATCCATCAGAGTGGTTCACGGATGTGTGGCGTTGGTGCTGAGACTGCAGGACTTCATTGAGAAAATGTCCAACGTTACAAAACGCCGTGCCTTTAAAATGGACTATTAGGTGAAAAAAATAGTTTGCTTGTTATTGTCTAAATGGGTCATATATGTGTGTACCTGGGACTGAGAACTCAGAGACAGTGCCCACAAACGGGCTGTGA
>NW_005187412.1:3934982-3962910 GCF_000239375.1 Pundamilia nyererei | reverse complement strand
ACACACACACACACACACACACACACACACACACACACACACACACAATACAAATACAACAGAAAATGTGTTAGAATCAAATATCACTGTGCTTGCCACAAACATCCAACTATGGAAGCATGATCGGCAGAGCTAAGTTGAAAATTGAACTTGAATTGAACTTATTTTCTCAGAAGTTTTCAATTTTGACTTATACATGGTTGGTTTTTTTTCCAGTGGCAGAAACAATCTTCCAATTCCAGCAATCCCCTCAAGGTGTCTTTAGACTTTTACATTATCTGAACACAACATGTGTTGGCAGAAAGAAAAGAGCAGGATGTTTGGGTCAGGGTTACATCACAAGTCATATGATCTCAAACATTCAGAAGTCCTTCCCGAGATGCTCATAAAGATCCCTGGAAAGCTGACCTCTGGCTTTGCTTTGTTTTGCTTTTTCCTGTCTGCTTTAAGGCAGAAACATGCTCTGGAACACACGGGAGCTCTTAAACAGCACGTTGTAGCTTGTGTAAGTGAGCACTTCTGGCGACCTGTGCTTTAAAACTTAACTCCCATAAACGCAGTCTTACCGTGAAGTTGCTGTACTTCTCTCTGTCCAGTGGCTGCTTGCTCCTGATCACCCCTGTCTTGTCATCAATCTCAAACAGGTTCTTGGGCTCCTGGTCAACCCCCTGTCCCTCTAACTTGTAGATGACCTCACCGGTGAAGATTTTGTCAGATTTGATCTGGACAGAAAGATTAGAGAAAGCTGATGATCATCAAAAACTTCAAATGAGTCACTTTGTGGACAATTAGGGCTGTGAGACTAATCAATACAACAAGTTTGTATTTTTTTTATGTAATAATTTTTCTATAAAATGGCTATTTCTCAGTGTAAGGTATGATTTCTACATTTAGGTCATGGGAAGTCTGCAACAACGGCTCTATGTTGTGTGTAATATGTTTGAATGAAATTTACAGTCAGTGTTGTTCAATATTAAAGAAATCAACTTAATAGGATTCAGTCCTCACTAATTAACACAATTAGCGTGGACTTAGTCTTTAGAAGGAAGTCACCAAACTCTTTATTTACTGCACCTGCAAAAGTTAGCACCTTGTTGGGAAATCTGTACAAAGCCTATGAGTGTGCAGTGCCCCTCAGTTTCTCAGATGTCATTATGCCTGGTTTCAAAACAATAAGCAAATGTCTTCATGAATGAAGCTTATATATAAATTCAGTCAAGAAGCTCTGTATTCCCTCATCTGCATTGCATTGCTGGATGTGGTGGGGGCTCCTAGTCTCTTTTTTACTTCCCCCCTGCTTTTCCCACGGTGTCGTCATCACCCTGGCCCAATCATTTTCTTGTCTGCCTTTTGCAAGCCAGTCAGCCTCAGTCCCATGTGCTTTAAACCTCACTCTCATCCGTGCAACCCCCATCCTCCCCCAATCCGCCGCTTCCGTGCCAGATAGAGATTCTCGTTCAAATCTCCACCTTCTTCGCCTCTGCTAACACCAGTGTCTGGACTCTGGAGGGTTCTGGTCTACTTCCTAACATGGCACTGCTTTGCTATGTTCACTTCTGATCATCAAAAAGTTTATTACTCAGACTTTATATTTCAATAAATCACAAATCATGTTCAGTTCTTCAAATGCTCTCTCCTTATTGAACTGGACTTTACCACCCAATGTGTGATGCCACCATGGTTACTACCTGGATGTTTTATATTCAGTGTATAATTAGTAAAAATAGATTTTTTTTATATGGAATATGGATTTATATTTATTAATGACCATGCCAAATAGGCCTGTAACAAAAACCTGAAAAGCGGTCCGGTGCTTGATTTTGCATGAAAACCACAGACCTGGCAACCCATGAGAGAAGATGAAGAAGAAAAAGAAGAAGACGAATGCAGTGATGAATCGATGTGAAAAGTTTTAATTTGGCATTTACCTGGACAAGGTCTTCAGGAATCTGCTTGCTATTCTCGGACACTCTGATTGGAGGAATGATCCAGTCCCTCTTTACTCTGATCAGCCCTTTGCCTCGACTTCTCCATGGGTGAAGGACCTGAGGATGCAACTCTTTCTCACTATGGTGAGGTTCTGCAGAGCTCCACACCTGGAGGAGGAAAAAAAAATTACAGCATGAAACTCACTGGAAAATGAAGTTAGACATTAACCACACACACACACAGACACACACTGCTTCCTACTACTGAGCTGTAATGGAGTTATAATGTGCAGCAGTCAGATCACATGTAAGTCACCTTCATGGAATACACACATTATATCATTACATTTGCAGCTGTTTAAATCAATGTTGAGAGTCTTCCTCAGAGCTCTAACGCTCCCTGTGGCCTGGTGGAATGGCAGCGTAGAGCCGAGGCCATCTGTGATGTGGAGTTTGTGGGATTGTCTGGGGGCTGAAGGGGAGCAGGGCCGCAGATTCAGGTTACACCCACTAACATGTCATCGTCCTTTGATCTGGGTGCAAATTCATCTCAGGACGAGGAAACAAAAACAGTCCTGCTCATTTCACAGGCTCTCCTTCAGCACATTGCTCGTCCTGATTGTGTACGCCCCAAAACACCCACACACACATTACATGCGAGCAGCCCACTCACACAACAGCTGTCGACTATGGATTTAGATCCTGTGCTTTCCCACCCGCATTCCTGCTCACACTCACAAATTCCCCTTTATGCTCAGCTCTGCACCTGACTGGGAGTTTGGGGTCACCTTACGGATCTGTTCGGCTGTAGGAATTCCACAGACACGCTCATATACATGATTCCCCCCCCGCCACTCATATATGCACACACATAGAGACTGACATACATGCATGTGCAGAGACCAAACACCCACCCCCACATAAGATTATATACACATTTCTGTAAGTTGCTTCCTGCTTCTCTTTGGGATTTGACTGTTCTCAGGATTACTCCTCATATGTTTAAGAGCTCAGAGGCTCGACCCACAAGACCAGAAATAAATGGAGATCTATCAGCTATGCAAAAGGCTTTCTCATATATCTCTCTGTGCATTTACACACATGCAGTACATGTCTAACTATTAATTGTTAACCTATTTCATGAAAGTTTTATAGGGTGCGTAAATATGCTGAGTAATGGATAAAGAAAATTGTGAATATTTTTTTAAACGGGCTGTGAGCCCATCCTGTCTCTAGGGTGAGTGATCTGCTATACTGATCCTCTGGTATGCTGCTGGGACAGTGAATGGAGGAATGGCAGCCACTGCTGGCATCTGCAGGTTGAGTCAGAGGGCAGGCTAATCTTAGACCGTTCTATATTCCCAACGCCTGGATACCTATTTAACTTTTCGTAGCCATCAACATCTACACACTGGCAAAGATGTTTACATTCAGATTCCAGCAGTGCGTGTCACCCACACCAAATCGCTTTGATAGTTATCTCCTTTCATACTAAAGACTTCCGATATATGAACTCACAAACTTCTACAGGCATAGCACACATACTGCATTGTTGGTTAATCTTAAAATCAACAACAGCTGCATCACAGTTGCTCCCCTCCTCTCCAAATACAGAACTTTCTAATTTTGTCTGAATTGGTCACATTTAAGAATGCACACACAGCCAGTTGCAGTGAAGTCAGTAACAATGCAAGTTCATGCAACTGAAAAACTTTGCAGAGCTCATCTCGTCTGCTTTATTTAAAAGACTGAAAACAGGTTTGTTGGACAAAGAAACGATTTTTGTAGCTTTTCCTCTGTCAGGAACCTGCTTACTTTTCTCTAACACTCCACTGTGGTGGTGGTGGTCTGCGTGCAAACCCAGTATATTTTAAATAAAGCAAGAAATATGTGATTGAAGTGGAGACTTCCAGCTTTGATTCAAGGGGTTTAAATTTATTCATCAACCATCCACTTTCTTCCGCTTAAATGCAAAAACTGAAGAGAATGCACTCTCAGGAAGAGCATGCAAACGGCACAAAGAAAAGCCTTGACCAGATGAATGAACTTAGTAACTGTGTAGGAGAGGGTTATCAAAGATAAGGCCTAAGGGCCAAAATTGTCCTGCCAAAGACTCCAATCTGGCCTGCTGGATAGTAGTGGAAAATGTGAAGGAGGACTTTTAACTGTACTTTTAACAAGTTTTACAACTTTTCCAGCTGGTAAAAATCTTCTCCATGGCCTTTTACACTAAACCAAAGTAATTAAGGTAAACTTTTTAGTTACTTAAATACCTATAGTATTAGAAGTACAGTTAGTATGTTAGTTAAGCTTCTTGACTGACAGAAAGGGGCGTGTCAGTGGGCCGACCCACTGAAGATCTAAGTTGGCTGTAGGTGGCCCATGATGTAAATGAGTAGGACTTACAGCCATTTTAATACCGTATCTTCCATTTCTCTATCAGAGGCTTGAAAATTTTAAATATGAGGCCCATAGATGAGATGTGTAAGTAACGCATGTCATAGGCTAAAAAAAAACAACAACCCAACAACAACAAAAAAACCCCAAAAACAAATCTATAGAAAAAGCGACTGATTCATTCTTTTAAAAAAATGAATGCACTCAGAAGCTCAGCAACACAAAAACGCCGGACAAATCAGAGAAGACAGTTAAAGTGGATGATGATGGGGTTATTTCCATGGTGAAGAAAACACCATCACAACATCAGCAACAAGAGGTTTTCAAACATGAACCCCTGATAACAAATCGACATTTAACTTTTTCTTTCTTTGTTTCTCTTTTTAAACACTCTGAATCACTGACTTGTCCCATTGCTTCAACTTAAGATGAGGCTGTGTTTTGGAAGACAGTGTCTCCATCAGCACTGTTAAAATGCTTTTACCAGACCGAAATGCGGCAGCACCAAAGTGTCGTGTTACCAATTAGACCGGCGAGTGCCTCTCCTGACAGGCTGAGCGACGACACCACACACAGATTAACTGTTTTTAGAGGCTTTTCCCAGATACTTTTACAGTTTGGCCTTTCACCTCGGACCCTCACAGGACCACGGACGCCTCGTTTGGGGACGACGTGCCTTCACAGCAAGAACCATTAAGCACTCTAAGGAGTCTTTAACAGGTTCGAGAAAGTTTGACTCTAACTCACTGATGCCGGCTTCGGAGAAAAAAGCATACCATCACACTGTGAAGAGTACTGAAATACTGTGAAGCAAGAGCTGGATATGTGTTATGTTGCATGTGGTAAGTTCCACTGGGGGAAAATCTATTAGGTTTTCTGTTGCACATAATGTTTTCTAAGTGATGTAATTTGCAGTAAAAACGAACTTTCTTAAATTACTTTAATACTTACTTAGTATTAAAAGAAAAGACACGCAGACACATATCTGTTCCATCCAAACACAATGTCAGGCATGCATACCAGCAATTCATCATGAGGCGATTACTGTAAAACTACTGCCACTATTGTCAACCCTGCAAATGCACTCAATCTGAGACATTACTTCACAGAGCCCTCTGAGCTGTCCACCTTCCAAGTACTGTTACTGTTACAAATGCATTATTTGTTGGACATGAACCACTGTCTGCAAGGCATGCCTGTTACAAAAAAGGCAATGGAAATGTATGCTACAGGTTGCAAAACAATGTTTTTTTCACACAATATGGGAGCCATCTGAAATATTCTGTAAAGTAGAGACACAAGTTACAAGGTGTAAAATAGTGAAGGATAACAGGGAGAGATTAAAAGCAAAAGTAAGGCTTTGTAGTATTTAAAATGACATTATATTGATGAAGTCTTGTCCCTGACAATTCACCATGTCTGTAGTGAAGTCAGCACCTCTGTTTATCCTTGCACCAAATCTCTATCAGCCTGAGTATCTTCTTTCTGCATGCATTTGTGTAACAGTCGCACAAATAGCTCAAGAAAACACTGAGTGTTTGAGAAGCCATGCCTGCAGCATACCAGGGAGTCCCCCCGGTCGCAGGCTAGAGGTCACACAGGTGTCCCTCAGGTCACTTCTGTTACCGGACCTCAAGCACAGACTCTCGACCGCTCAGCCACCAGCAGTACTGATCCCACAGCTCCACTCTTTGCTAAGTCATGATTGCCTGACATGGGCATATACACCCTATTTATGGTGGCACAACAAGTGTGCCTCCCCCTTAGAACAGATGTCTGAGCTTTAGGAATGCAATGCAAGGCTGTAAAATTCAGCTAAAAGTAGATTTGTTAGGGGCAAAAATAAGCATGGAGTTACTAAATAATAAAATTAAACAACGTGATCTGTGAAGTGTTGGGTTATATTAAAGTGGCCAGTACAATTATTGTACTGGCCACTTTACAATCATCCACACAGAACTTCACACTCAGACTGCAGGCTTACTTGTGGTTCCTAAGATAAAAGTAGAATAGGAGGCAGCGCTTTCAGCCGTGGACCCAGCTCCCAGGTTGGATTCAGGAGATTCAGGAAACAGACACCCTCTCTACTTTTAAGATTAGACTTAAAACTTTCCACTCTGATAAAGCTTATAGTTAAGGCTCGATCAGATGACCAAGAATCCTCCCTGAGTTATGCTGCATCAGGTCCAGGCTGCTAGGAACCACTCTGCATTTAATCATTAGTTATTAATAATCTCAGGCTCGACCACAGCATGTCTTTGTCCCGTGATCCTCCTCTCATCCCCAAAAAATCACAGCAGATGGCTGCCCCTCCCTGAGCCTGGTTCTGCAGGAGGTTATTCCTGTTAAAAGGGAGTTTTTCCTTCCCACTGTTGCCAATCCTTGCTCATAGGGGGTTGTGTGATCACAGTCTTTACCTTTAATATAAAGCACCTTGAGGCCTTTAGCAAAGAAAATGCATTGTACAAATTCTATTAACTGGAATATATAAAACAACAAAAACAGTCTATTCATCCTCAAGACCTCTTAGACTCATTGGAGGTGGAAGCATCACTGTAAGCTTATACTGTTGGGAAATATGTGATTAAAACCTACTTAGTGGAAATTTAAAGTTTCCAGGAATAAAAAAAACATTATGCAAGATAAAAGTCTTGGGCTTGAATTATTCACAATATAACAGCCACTAAATTCAGGAACATCAAAACAAGGAAACTCAAAGTAATAATTCTCATGAAAAAGAAGTTATGACAGTATTTAACAAACTACTCAGCAGTTTTCAAGAAATGCTGCATGCGTCCAAGTCATTTGGATGTCCTTTTAACATCTCTGTATGTGTTAATTTACGATTTCACCAGGGATACAAATGGCCCATGGTAGAAACCCATCATAGCACTGCTGCTGAGTTATTCTTGAGGGTGCGTGAGTATATGTATGACCTCTAAATTACCAACTGTCACCACACGGCTTTCCACGTCTCAGTCTGTAAGAAAGAGGCAACACAAAGAAAAGGAAATTGACTTTACTGCTTAGCTGAATCTTTTTTTTATGAAATTGAAGTTGTATTTTGTACCCTTTGCTCTTTCTGAAACTCTAGCTAGCACAAACAGCCTGCAGGTATCCACAACCAGCAGGACCTGTGATTCAGACCCTCTGACTGATTGTTTCCGATGAGTGAGACCTCAGCGCCAGCTGGCCAGCCGCTCCACACTCTTGATTTGTACCCGATTTCATGGTCCAGATGCGACGCACTCCTCTTTCCGCAAGGGGGGATTACAGAGCGGGACAAATGGCATCACATATGCATCTGGGAACAGCTGTGGCTGTTGCCCTCTCTTCGCCACAGCGTACCCAAAGCAGGCACCAACACTCGAGTTCAAACAGCTTACTGAAAAATTAAAACACAACTGAAAGCTATCAGGTGACACTAGTGAAAGCCTTTGGAGTGGCCTGACAACCGCTGATGGTTCAATTAATTTTACTCTGATTATTTATGTAGCAGAGACCTTGACAAATTTCTTTCACTTGTGAAGTGTACACAGAAGAGAAACAATGCCCAAAATGTTTGTGCATTTGCCCAGCGTGTCCATCTGTAACGTCTTAGGACCGCTGGCTGGGATTACTTTGAACACATTTCTTTTTCGTTCAGATTGAAGATTTGGGGTAAGTTGTTTATATGCTATGTGTGTTAATTCGGTCTGTTGTATACACGTGGTGACTCGCTAAAATAGAACCGTTTGGCATGAGCAAAAATAATGAATACAAGATGCATTTGTCCTCCTTCCTTCCTTTTATTTTACACCTTTGACTCATTCGTCCTAGAAGATGGATGTCTGTTCAGCTCAATCGCTGCTGTAAGATTTGTATTAAAAGATTTTGTATTAAAAACAAGCTGTCTCCGGAAAACTGCCTAAACTTTGAAGCAGGTATTTGTGGAAAGGGCAGAAGTGTGTGTCCAATTACACATTTGCATTTTTACAGCCCTTTTTATAGGTTTTATGCACAGACAGGCAGACATACTCAGGGAGAACGCAGCTAAAGAGTAATCAGTTTGATTTGTTTACGTACTTCTCTTCTGATTGGTTTATGGAACGGTTTACTCCACACATGGGCTTTGCATCAGTTTCATCTTGTTTGCTTTGGTTGAAGGGTTCATGCGGTACATTTCTATTGTGTTTGGGCATTTAAACCAATCTCAATCAAAAATCAGTCATTACAGCAGTGCAGAAGAATAATATACTTTGAGTTTCTAGACTCCAAGCTCATCGCTCCCCAAAAGTATGATACAAATAAAAATTAGGGATTGATGAGGAAACAACTCCCTAGAGTTTTGAAGTGGATGCTGGGCTGGTGTAGAGGTCTACACAGGAAGCGGCAGCCAGAACAGAAATCTGTATCTGCAATCTTCTTAAACGTTTTACTGAACTGGATTGGTGACATGAGGAGATTGTGACACGTATGAAGGCTTTGGTCCAGCGTTGGAAGCTGCATGGCAAACCACAACATATATCAAATCCGAAACAAGGCAACAGGTATTTGGGAAGTTCTCATATGTGAACAACAATTGCTTACGTTGTAATTGGACCAATACTTTTATAGCACCTTTCTACTTAACTCAAAGGAAATTCTACCAAAAGTCGAATTCACTCACTCACACAGTACAGTCCAAAGTCATGAGGTTAGGGCTACTGGTCATTCTAAATTGGCCATTGGTGCGAATGTGTCTCTGTGTTAGCCCTGCGTCATACTGGCAACCAGTCCAGGGTGTACCCTGCCTCTCGGCTATGGTAGATAGGACAGGCTCCAGCCCCCCGTGACCATGGTAAGGATAAGCTGAAGACCATGAAAGAATGATTTTAGCATTGGACACCGACCACTGTACCTACCATAAATCTGCTGCTCCATGTGTGCTAATAGACAGTTTTCAGAAGAGCCATAAATGATTGCTTTTTTTTTTTTAGGTTATATTGTATTATATGGATGTATTACTCTCACTCTGGGACTTGTAACACCTCCAGTGTTTGAAGGAGCAATGTGATCCCCTATCACCCTCTACACACAGAGCCTAAGCAGCTGTCTGATATCAGACCTGAGGACTGGGATCCTGAACTGTAAAGGTCACTTCAGTGTTTACTGAGCTTTCAAATCATTTACAGGATTATTTATGTGCATATGAAGAGTTATAAATAAAATGGTTACTGATGTCCTGTGACAAAATAGCTTCCTCTGTAGCCGGTGTCAGTGATTTATCACACGCGTGACCAGAAGAGACAATGTATATTATCTCATTATTATTAGTTACCGAATACCCAAATGATCCGAGCAGCAGATCAGAGAAACCGGGGGAAAACATGCGAACCGTTCATTTTGATAGCTTTATAGGATCAGCCACATTTATAGTGAATTATAAAACATCATGGCAAGACTTCCCTCACGAAACCTGGGCTGCATTACTACTCCAAACAGAGAAGAGGACTGATGGTGGTTGGAAGGGCTGTGGGCAATAAGTCAGTTTACATTGTCCTCCATTATAGATTTCATAATGGTGTCTGCTGACAGGGGCTACTAATGATGCCATGAGCCCTCTGTACACATCTGGAGTCTCCTGTTCCTCAAAACACTCCATCATCCTCCTCAGACTTGGATGTAATGTTTATATCAGGCCCGATCTCTGATTGCAGAGCCGGTGAATGGTGCGTTTATTGATGAAAATGAGTTACTGCTTGGCCAAGGACACGTTTCAGGTAAAAACATAAACTGTATATTTAAAGAGCAGAGCAGCTAAAGGTCGTCCTCTAAACAAGAGCACGAGCAGGAAGCAGAGAGGTTCTTGGAAGCTGGCCCAGTGTAGATCCGTACAGATTCACATGGTCACAGCCAGTCTGATACATGCGTTCAGTTACTTCTCGCTGATATTTTTATAGCATGCAGAAAGTGGAGCACATGTACTCCCTCCAATAGCTCAGGCACCTGTGCACTGAGTTTAATATTCACCTCTCAGCATCTGCTACAAAACTGCTATAAGTCAGTGCGACCAGTTTGGATGTTTTTAAAACTGGCTGCCTTTTTAATCAACTACACACACACACACACACACACACACGCACACGCACGCACGCACGCACACGCACGCACGCACGCACACACACACACACACACACGTAGCCTAAAGCTCCAATAAATCATGAAAGTTTGCTCATCTCAGTCAACAGGTGGTATGAGGAGACAAAGATTTTTTCTTACCCGACAAACCAACGTAGCGAGCGCGCACACCATCAACATCCGGACCGCCATCCTCAATTCCTACACTCAGAAACTCAGCACAGACAGATCTCTGATGACTGAAAAATCTGAGGGTCCACACAAAGAACCGGGCTGCTGAGCGGCTCCCCTGAACAAAACAGGCCTGACTCTCCAACCCTGAAACCCGTCCCTCTCTTCCCTTCTCTCCAACCGCTCTCAGACTGTCTCTCTCTCCCCCTTTTCCTCTCACAGCATCTGTCTCTCACAGCTCCACCCTGTCCATAGCTGGGGTATGTCTCACAGTCATGGAGTTAGAATTTCAGAAGCAGGCCTCCCATGTATCCCAGCACATGTGCTGTCACTCACAAGTCCAGTGAGAGAGAGAGGGGGAGAGGGAGAGAGAGCCAGGGCAGCTGTTAGCGGTGCAGACAGACACTGTGTCTTCACCAGTGAATGAGTTTTAAACACTTCAGAGACACAAAGCAAAAGAAGTGAATGAAAGAAAGACCAGACGGGATGTAAAACAATTAAAAATGCATTATTAGTTCTGTTGCATTAAACTGCAGAACTAATCACTATGTTGATTCTTTTTAAGCTGGTTTCTCCTCTAAAAGTCTTTTTAGTGATTACAGCTTGGAAAAGAGTGAGTCTATAGGAGAGAGAAAGTTGAACCATTTCCAGTTAATCAATCTAATGTAACACCTGCAAATCCAAGCAAGGGTGTCAAACATAAGGCTCGGGGGCCAGAATCAGCATGCCAAAGACTCCAATCTGGCCCACTGGAAGGTTTTGGAAAACGTGAAGGAGGGCTGAGATTTTTAACTATAGCTTTTCCTACTGATGAAGACCTCCTCCACTGCAACACCAGTGTAATTAAGCAATAGATAAACAATTAAATGGCAAATGTTTTTCCATGAACTACCATAGAAATGTCTCCACAGTAAAAACAAACAAACAAACAAATTAATAAATCTATTACAAAAACAATTTTATAATTAAAATAACCGAGGCACACTGTTAAAAGTGCACTCCTTTTTCTTATGCTCAGATATTTCAGGGATTAAATGAGACCTTAAGCTTCTTTACACTGACAGGATAGAGGAGTTTCATTACTCTTGCACACTTCAGGTCAAAATGGGCCGGATGTGGCCCACAGTGTAAAATAAAACCGCTATAAAGGGCAAGTGAAAAGATGACTTTAGTGGAGGATTTCTTCAGAATGTAAAAAGTGTTGTCATATGTGTGCAGTGATATAGCATCTGGAAAAACTGTGATGGACACTGCGGAGCTATGACAGCACCAGCGCTGCGTGCGGGCAGACCGCACCTTAATGAGCTCATGAGGAGGCATTACATGGATGATGATGCCGTAAAGATTTCAGGCTCTCAACTGCTCAACAGCTCCGACTCAAATATTGTTTCAACACCAATATTGCTCCACTTACAAATACGTCAAAAAACAAATTCTGCATGTCCTCCTTCACTTCCTGTCTTCCTCTTTTCCTTCTGCCTGGCAGCTGTCCGATATATCCACCATCCCTCCTCTGTACATGTCAAAACCATCTCAGCCTTGCCTCTAACTTCATCCCCTAATTGCTCTACCTGAGTTGTCCCTCTGATATACCCATTAATCTTGTCCACCCACTAACGCTTAAAAATATCACATAACTCTTAAAAGCTTGGCTCATTTTTCAAAAAAGTATCTCACAGGGCAGATTGAGCAATTTATATATTGCTTTCCAGAGCCAGGTTTTGGCAATAATAAACACACACGCACAAATGTTGCATTCATAAACATTTATAACTATTTATGTTAGAAGATGAGCTGTTTAAGACTGAAGACAATTCGCTGCTTTGCGGTTCAGTACAAAGATCGCGTCTGATATGTGCAGCGTTTTTGTGGAACTTCTTCAGCTGAAGAGGTTTCGATTGTGGATAAAATGAAATACTTTCGCAGTTTGTCGGGCTTCAAACTCTAAACTGGTGCTACAGCATCACATGTCTCATGCCAGCAAGCAAGGATCACTCCATTGTAACAGTCAGACAGTATTACTGCATTAACTCATACACCTGTTACATCAGGACATCTCTAAAGACAAACTGCTGAAGAAATCCCAGAGAGCTGAATAAAGCCCATTATTTAGATGGTGTGTAACACATGTCTCAGCACCCACGATACGCATTTTACTGTTAATCTGTAGTACTGAAATATAAAATTGCGCTTTTAAATAACTGCAGATTCAAGCTGTTTAGAATTGTAACTACCTTCAGGCAGAGCAGGTGAGCTACTTTCAACCTTTAACTGGTTGTATTGACTTTAGCCTTAAAGCGAGCAGCAAGATAGCAATGTCGTATTAACCTGATATAAATCACTACATGAAAACAAAGAGGTGTTATTCTAAATATTCTACACACATATATTCTTTCAGACTGTTTTCTTTACATTCACAGCAAATAGTTACACCAAAGAAAATGTCTTAAGTACAAAAAAGCCTGGATGATCTCTAATTTCCATATCAATCTAATAGAGCTCTTCACTCTCAGACTGCGGGCTTACATGTGAATCCTAGAGTATTTAAAAGTAGAATGGGAGGCAGAGCCTTCAGCTTCAGCTCCCAGTTTGGACTCAGGAGACAGACACCCTCTCTACTTGTGAGATCAGGCTTTAAACATTCCTTTCTTCTACAGCTTGTAGTTAAGTGCTTGCTCCAAGGGGCTTGTTTGATTGTTGGGGTTTTCGTTCATATTATTGTAGTGTCTTTATCTTACAATATAAAGCACCTTGAGGTGACTGTTGTTATGATTCAGTGCTTTATAAATAAAACTGAACTGAATTGATGATTTGGATAAAAATATGCATAATCACACACCCATGGTGGTAAATTATATCAGCAGGTTACTATCATTTTTCCTGTGTAAAAGTAAATACACAAAAACCAGCAGTTCATCTAAATGCTCTCCATGCTTGATGGTAAACCCTTGATGACTTCACTGACTGCTGCATAAACAGAGGTAAATATTTTAGCAGCGTCTCCACTGACAGCACCACACGTCTCTTTCATTCTTCTCTAAGCCTCTCTTTCTATCAAAGCAGAAGACAAAAAAACTGCGAGGCTCTCTGGGTGATATCGTTTCTGTCATTTTAAGTGCGACTGAAAGGCTGCAAAGTGTGTTCCAGCCGACTGTGTTGGCCTTAAGAAGGGGCTATTGTCGTTCAGGGTGGAGGCGTGGAGGGAGAATTGAGAGTGAGAAAGTTTATGGGATGGCTCAATGGGGATAATGGAGTATTTGCAACCCTCTCAGCAAGTTTGTTCACAGGTCAAAGGTCGACACGGATCTTTGGAAAGCAAACAGCTTCGGACCACAACGACTGCTCCTTCGACACAAAGACTGCTTTACTCAAAATCGAAATTGAAGACAAACTCGGACATCGAGCGTGGGTAAAATGAAAAAACGGGTTATGAATGCAGAGCCACACTTGCGACAGAGATACTGTTGATACCACAGCCATGAAACTCTCATGCTAGAAAGTAGAGCAGTGAAATAACCGAGTGAATTGGCAGGCTGTGTGTGCTGAGTGGGTGTCTGCATGCTTTCATGTGTCACTGTGTTCATGAATATGTGTGTGTGAGAGAGGGGTCTTGTATAAAGGGGCGATTTTACAGCACCTGTCTCTGTCATTTCATCCAGAGGCAGTTGGCAGGAGCCACCCTGATGTTTCACTTCCTTCACTGCCCCTGCCCCCCACACACGCTTACAGCAAGCGTTCATAAGAGAAATTTCAGGTATAGAAGACAAACGCTCATCTCTCAGGTAGCTTAGATCGATGTTTTGTGTACAAGAGTGATTCTTATGAATGAGAGCAGAAGTGGTGCTAAAGTTTAAGAGTTGAACCAATTGTAGCAATTTTCAGATTCAGATACAGTTTGCTGCTGCTGCCCACTGTTGGCACAAATAACTGTTCACATTGAAATGCAAAGATCAGTAACTTATTAGTATTTTTTATTTTTTTAAAGTTGTACCATTTTTACACATCATAATCTGTTATAAAATAATACTTTACCTTGAATGGAAAGGCTTTGGAGAAATTACAAGGTACTTAATTTCTGAGTTTAGGCGATCAGTTAACAAATTAAAAGCAGACACTCTATGAAATCATTTATTCGGGACTCAAAGGAATGGACAAGTTGTTCATGGTGATGGCGTCTTTGCCTTTGTGAAGTGTGTGACATTGTCAGTTTTGAATTACTAAAAAAAAAAATCAAAATAAATATATATCAGACCAAGCAGAAGACATTATTAGCTTCAAAGGCTTGTTCGCACAGGATCCCACTGAGGCGATAATAGCAAAGAAGACCTGTGGTGCTCTTAAAGCTGGAGTCAGGTCACGATACAATATTCTTGTGAGCACGCAGGTGGCTAGAAGCCCCACTGATCAGGAAATAAGAACCCAACCTGGTACTGCTTGGCTCACCTGGCAGACAGTAACACCATTAATAATGAATATTGGAAGGAGGCATATGAAGCCTGTTCTTGGTTTTCACACTACATCGTGGATGTCAGTGACATGTATTGTAGCGAAACATTTGCACAGTTTGATGGTTTCTGGTCTTCTGTAGTTGCCAGTTGTTGTTTCAGTTGTGTGTTTTCATTTTGAGCTTTTTAAGGTGAAAATCTTTAACTTTAAATTTCATTTTTGTGGCTTTGGAAGACTGGCTGCTTTTTTCTTTGTTTTAAGTCTCGTCTGAATTATTTAGGCATAAAAAAGCAACTAAGTTAAGGGATGAAACAGTGATGTGTACACAGATAACAGACAATGTTATCTGTGTAGAACCAGTTTTATCTTTAGACATTCTTTTACTTGCAGCCTGTTGCAAACTCAACATTTGTTCCCACTTTTTCAGTCAAATCTAAGAAAAATGCCAAAGGTGGCACAGTTTGACAAACACAAAATAATATTTTTTTCTACCAAAAAGATGATTTTCAAAGAGGAATGTTGGCAAATATTTGAGGAAACTGGACAAATAGAGGATAAAAAAAACAAACAAGCATAAACACACTGGCTGGAACACGCAAAAGTACCGTCAGATTACCGTCCACTAACACTATCTGGAAAACAGGCTTCATTTTTCACCATGACTATGATCACAAACCATCAAGAAACCTGGAAAACTATTCCTGAAGACTACTCAAAGGAAATGACAAGAAAGCTTGCCTGAGAGAGTTTCTGCCCTATCTATTCCCATGTATATTTGTATGTGTGTCAACAAACTGCTGCATCTATTTTTCATTTTACAAGGAAAATATAAAGAAGGGTGCCTCAAAACTTTTGCACAGCACTGTAAACCCAGCACTGATAATCCACTGGTCAATTTTAGTTTCCTAATTTTGTTCAACCATGACAAAAATGTGAACACTCCCTCTACAGAGAAGCTAAGTACTTGTTACTATAATGTGGGGGCTTGTATTATAATCAGGATCATCTGGCTTCTTTGCCTTCTCGACGGGAAATCAATTCCAAAGCCAAGAAAGCCTCTAAGTAAGCAGCCAATTAAGCCAAAAGCCCTAACACTTTTAAAATTGCCTTACAAAGCACTAATATAATTTCTGCATGTATAATGTAGAAGACTGTGAGTCACTGATCAGCCAACAAAACATTTACAAAGATTGCAATTTTTTCAAAAAAGTTGGAGATTAGATTAAAAAAAACAAACTTATGGCACATTTTACCCATTAGAATAATTTTAAAGCAAAAAAACAAACAAACAACAACCCCAGAAGCATATTATATTTCTGCACTTACAAAAATACATACTCTTCCTACTGACAAATGACAAGTTAAATGGCAAACAAAGATCAAATGTATCAGTAAGGTTTTGGACCACCATGAGCCACAGCTTCAGTGTGCCTTTACCCTGATCTTCAGGTCCTTACAACAACACTGCAGAGAAGTTATTTGTTACTGTGTCTTTTTTAAAATCTTTATACAGCACGTTGGCCAACATTTTGTTGTATTAAATGTGCTATATAAATAAAGTAAAGTAAAGTAAAGATGTTTCACAATTTACACTCCCATAGGAGCTCTGCTGCCCTAATATTGACCTGCTTGTGCTCTATGGATGGAGACATTGTCATCTTGGCAGTGACCGCCCCTATGAGGATGCAAATGGTTCATCCTCAGATAAAAATGATCTTTTTGAATACCTTTAAACTGATTCACAGTGACCCTTCCCTTTGAGGGGACAAGTGGACCCAAACCATGCAAGTAAAATGAGTCCCTACAGCATAAGAGAGCAACCAGAGTGTAGTGTGAAAGCCACGCAGGTGGAAAAAAAGCCAAAAAAAAGTGGAAAATCATATATTCATATAAAAACGCCAATCTGTAAATAAGTGCCTGTTGAGCTCTCTAAATTTCTCCACCTTTGTCATCCATCTACATATCGTGCTTGACCAGCCAAATATGTCTTATTTCGCTTTATGGGCTTATTTTCTCCTTTGTGCATAAGTGTTTTGACTCTGCACGCCTGTAGAGGGCAGTGTTGCATCACATAATCAGTGAACTGGAGAGACGAGGTAGGAAACTTGAGATAGTTAAGATCTGTCTGAAAAACAGAACAAATAACGACCCTGGGGATGGAGAGCAAACTATAAAGCTGAAAAAAACAGCAGCCTCACATTGTGCAGCTTGAATGCAAAGTGCAGTCTACTAATCAAAATAACACAATCATGGGCACAAAAGCCTTGTAAGATGCGCATCTGTACACTAAAATAATAACGGCATTAAAGTGGGCTCGTCACCTTGCTTGCTGCTCTGAAAATACATCTGCATCCAAACTCTTTATAAATCTGTAAATTCTCCATCAGTGCAGACAATATGTGTGACTCAAAAGCTTCAAACGGCACAATATATAACATCTGCAAAGGCAGCAGTGAAAGAGGGGAGCGCATGAGAGCGTTAGGTGTTTGGGTTACTGCAGCTCTGCCTTCGCACCAGTCAACCTCCACCAGGGCAGGTTGCCAATTAGAGGCAACATATATGACACACTTGACTCCCCCGCTTGAACCATGGCTGGAGATAATAGGCCTCTTCCTGCAGCTCAATCGATGACATACTGTCCCAGGGTGGATGTCTGCCTCACTGTACACATATTACAGCCAACATATATGTGCTCGCTGTCTTCCTCACCTCTTCTCCTCTTACGTGCTAGAGAGTAAAATGTCAGCTTTGTGTTTCCTACACAGAAAAATACAAGCAGCACACAGACAAAGGCTATCCTGTCCTATGCTTTTTTTTTTTTTTTTACCAATGACTTCCAACTAGAAAAACGGACCCTTATTATCCATTACTTGTCTAGTTTACTCCACACGACAGATCCTGGCTTAAAAACATCACGGCAGTGGATATCTGTTGTGCAGATTTGTGCGAGTTTGATCTCAGTAGCTGTGTCTCAACATTATAGTTTCTGACTTGAATCTTGGTTTGTTTTTTAGACTTTTTTTTTCACTACAGAGCTGGCCAAACAAAAGCATAAACACTGCATCGCTCTGTAGCGATATTATTATTACCATTATTATTATTTGGGGGGGTAGTCCTCTGTAATTTTGCATGTATGCACTAACAGGACTAATGGGGATGGGGGTGTCTGAGATTCAATGCTGCTTTCAGTGCTGCCAGGGGGAGGAAGGATGGGGAGAAGCAGTTGAGGAGTGGAGGGGGAGAGGAAAAAGGCTTCTGCATGGTGTTTTGGATGGAGGGGTAGAAGCAAGGAGAGGGGGTGGATGTGTATGGATGCGAGGGTGGGAAGTGGCTGGCAGTTGTGTGTGTGTGTGTGTGTGTGTGTGTGCGAGAGCCTAGTCTGCCTCCATCAACTGTCAAGAGTTCTGGATGTCAGGCCTACTCGAGGCTTCTGGTCCTCCCTCTCTCTCTCTCTGTCCCTCCCTCTCTTCCCTGGCAATGTCATTTTGTCAGCCCACATATGCTTGTCTGCAGTAGAGTGGGGGTTGTTGGGTTGGGTGGAGGAGACATAGGCACATGGGCAGCCTCCGTCTTTTTCCTGTCGCCGTTGACACTTGACTTCTTGCTTGTGTGCCGCTGCTGACGGTGTTCCCTTTAACCCCTTCAGCTCCCTCCCGTCCTCGCTCCCCTCTCTGGGCTGCTGAATTCAGATTTACTCTC
This sequence comes from Pundamilia nyererei, assembly GCF_000239375.1. Classification (NCBI taxonomy): domain Eukaryota; kingdom Metazoa; phylum Chordata; class Actinopteri; order Cichliformes; family Cichlidae; genus Pundamilia; species Pundamilia nyererei. The sequence continues at coordinate 3,944,170 of NW_005187412.1, read as the reverse complement.
AGGGGGCTTTTACTTAAGCACGACTTCCTGTCCCTGCTGGTCTCTTTTTATTTAATGTTACAATGCACTTTGTGGCCTCTGTAATTTGGGCAGCAGGGTAATGGTTTGAGGACGGAGACTTCAGAGAATTTATATCCAACAGTGATACTGTTCTGCAGAAGTGTTGTTAACTCAGTTTTTTTAGACTGCTCACTGTTCAGTGCTTTTAACTTCCCAAGCAAAATTCACCTGGCTTCAGTATTTTATTTTATTTTTTTCAAATCAGGATGGAGACAAAAAAATCTGGACAAAGGCATTTCTATGGCGTCCGCAAGGAGCGTTTTTGAGTAAACGCTCCTTGACTTTTCAAAGCAAATAATCCGAAAGGCACCGCTGAGAGTTAAAAGGGCTCGATGTTCTTTTAACTAAAGAAAAAAGACAAAAAAATCAGTGTAGTTGTTCTCCCACGTGTTGCACTCAAGTGTAGTTCCAAGGATCCATTAAAAAAACACATAAATGAAGATGAAATACCAGTGAGAACTAAAAATGCTGATGAAGTTAAGCTAACTGACATTTAATAGTCACTCTGTGGCTAAGCTGTCTGTAATGTTAGTGCTAGGGTTAATACATTTTACAATAAAATAATGTCAGTAAGTGAACTCCAGCACCCGCAATGCCTGATGGCAGTACTTACTGTAGGAGTCATCATAATGCAGGTAGGAGAAGGTGAGTATGTCTGCGGTGACCCCATCCAAAACATGAGACCAGTAATGGTAAGCAACACATGTGTTAAACAGTCATAATGTTGAGCTTAATTCCATTAATGAATCTTGGCTGGTTTAGCATTTCTGAAGCATTAAAACAGTGATTGTCTGAAGACTCCAGTGTACACAGCAATGTTTTAAATGCTGATCCTAACGGTGTGCTGTCCCTGATTATTGCTAATAATGGCTGAAACTGTATCATAGTATCGCAGGGCCTTTACGTTATCAGCTAACAATTGGGAGCACTGTCCATCTTTCCGGATAGCAAGAGTTGGGATGGAGGAGTTTTTAATGCAATGAGGCTAAGCTACTTCCTTAAGAAGTTTATGTTAGCATTGCTCTGAGAGGTTGGTCCACTGAATGCCCATTATCAGGTGTTGTGAGTCCATGGTACAGGGTTTAGAGAAGATCATCTTTACTAAGCTTTAACTGATAGCTTACCACCATCACTTCTTCACAGTTCCACCGGGGGTCTCCTTCCTGACCGTGACGAATAGCTGTGACCACCCTCTGTAGCACTTACTGGACACGCAGCTGAACACTTTATCCAACATCTTTGCTATAGGTTCAGCTGCTTTTTATTGTAGCCCACATGTGTCTGTACTCTGCATTCTTATTATTGCTTTGATTTTTAACATAACTGCACAGTTTTGTATAATTTTGCAGCTTTGACGAATGAGTTTTGTGTCTGTGGAGCCTTTTAACATCCAAGCAAAGACAACAGATGAGAAACAGTTACAATTTCTGCACTGATCAATCTGAACTGTCCCTGAAAATATAATACTGTAATAAAGCAGCCTCTCTTCTCTTTTGAATTCTGTCAGCTTTAAAAAAAAAGAATTTTTTTTTTTATTTCTTTATTCCTTTTTCAGATCAGAAACCACTGGGAATGTGTACCGAGGAGCAAGCGAGGCATATGAAAACAGCAGTCAGGCGTTTAAATCTATATGGGTAACAGTGCTCTCGCCCCAGTGACCTGGCCTTGGCACCTGCCACAAGGGGCTTTGAGACTACCTGTCAATCAAATCCAGCCTCTCCCTCCTCCCCCTTTCTTAGGAGTCATGGCGCACATCTTAGCTAACTCATTACATCGCATCCCTCCATCTCTGACCCCCAGTTTACCACACAAAGATGATATCTTTATACGAGCCCACTGGAGCACACTGCCTCCTCGTCTCAGCATGCATGTTGCATGTTAACCATAAATGCCATGTACCATATGCCTGCAAGATATGATTATTATGCTGTAGAGCATTCAGCTGCAGTTTGTAGCCGTGGTTCCTGAGATGCAGCCCCATCTGAAGATGTCTAGTCTGTAGGATAATGACTTAGAACGCTTCAATCAGGTAGAGGTCAAGTCTGACATTAAAGACGTGCAGACGGCTTTTGAAAAGAGTGATTCGTATAAATTGTTTTAAAATTAGAGCGCTGTGGTTCCTTAAGTGCTTCTAGAAACCAGAAAAATGTCAGCCAGAGAGACATTTTCTAATTAATGTTAATATTTTGCCTTAGCAATAATATGTATGATTCATGAAATGTGATCAATGGCATGAAGCTTTCATGAGCAGCTCTTGCGTGCATCAACATTAAACTTTCACTCTCACACCTGCACACGAGCAAAGAAAATACAAATGTGCTGAACGAAACCCATCTCTGCCAGCACTGACACAAACACACGAGCTGACTGCATGTGCTCTCCCTCCCCCTCTCTCTCTCTCTCTCTCTCTCACACACACACACACACACACACACACACACACACACACACACACACACACACCTACCTCCTGGCTATGAGTACCCTTGCCCCAAGTGCTCCCTTGTTGCAGTCTCCATAGCAGGCAGGGAGACTGTCTGAGTGCTTTATGTTTGCTGTAACACAGAATCATCACCGACAGAGCCATTGATTTGTCAACAACATAGTGAGACACTGTAGATGGATAATGGCCCATCTTGTGCTGCACTTTTCTGGACAGCTAAGAAGCATCTGTTGTTGTACTTTTTTTTCTTCCTCCTCCCTGTTAAATCTCCCTCTGTCCGCCCACACTAACGCAAACACAAACACAGACACATCCGTGCAGTTTGAAAACAATAAAAGAAAAGCGATGTGTCTTGCTCAGCTACTAAATAGCTGTCTGGTTTGTGTCTCCTGAGGTGGCTGCACATCAGTGGCTGGCCCATCTATCAGGCCAATGCACGGCCCTCAAACCTCCAGGTATAAAGATGATAAATACCCCCACCTCTGGAAAAGGGCAGGGGGTGGGGGGGTGGGGGAGACGGACGGATGGATGTGGAAAGAGAGAGGCGGTTACAGATATCGAAATGGAGTGACTGAGGGAGGAGTTAGAGAGCTATTTGGTGCAGCTCATGACACTAACACTGACTCTGTTAAACAACAGGAAGCAACTGACCTGACAAAATGCTGCTGATTAAACATGTAAACTGGGAAGAATTTCAAATAAAATTTCAAAATAAATTAAGTGAAATTACACATCAGAATTGTGTAAAACATAGTGTAGTGTCTCAGCAATGTAAAGTGCTTTGAGTACAGCTACAACCAAAGCATATTTATTCAACTACAGACAAAAAGAACACATGCAGTTATACTGCCATATCACATCATTCACACTACCACTGGTATAATTTTTTATGGGATATAAAACGGTTACATCACCATAACATTGCTATAGCAATGTCATCCATTCAAGTTCCCTAGTGAACACAATGAGAGGAGCCCGGGCATGTCTGAGAGCGAGAGCCGTGTGTCAGCCTACAAATACTGGTATCGATCGGATATCAAGAAAATGCAGGGGCAGATACCAGTACTGGTACTTTTAACCTATAAAGGTAACTCATGTATTGGGAGCAATGTGTCATGACTGATTAACAATCATTAATTTGCAAGTTCTGACCACATTTAAATGATCATTGTGATTTCTATTTTCCACAATAACTAGTTAATACAACATAGTGCATGTTTGAAGTAGAATTTTTTCGTTACAAAATAATATAAATTTAACAGAATTCAGAGCTACAGGATAGACCCGCAGGATCGCACTAGTTTTGATTTAATAACAATACCAGCGTTGGTATTGATACTATGAATAATTCCATTGGTCCACCCAACAAAGACAACCAACATAGCACAGCACTCACATGCTTATTTTATCACTTGATCTAAATATAAACACAGTTAAGTAGAACCAGGCTGTGAAGGAGGAAATACTAATAGCTGGCAACCCAAACGTGAACAAATGACCCCCACCGAACATTGATGGAGGACTTGCTAGCTGAGCTCCAATGAAGGAAGAGCAAATGGATGGATGGTGGTAAAGGTGGGCCATAAGGAGATGGTTAGAAAGCTGTTCAAGATAAAACATCCCAGATGGAAAATGTTTGTGACAAGTTTGTGCAAGCTGCTGAAGACTTACATATCTACGTTAGTATTACCTTAGAGTTTTAATCATTTATGTTATACTTTTACTTAAATTTTAGGGAACACTGCCCATTCCTATTCATTTTGTGCTTTGTCACTGAATATAATGCTGTGTCATTACTATTACTGCACTGTAATGGTGGCACCTTGTTACTAGAGATGGACCAATCCGATATTACGTATCGGTATCGGTCCGATACTGACGTAAATTACTGGATCAGATATCGGAGGGAAATAAAAAATGTAATCCGATCCATTAAATATCAAAAAAGCACCTCACAAAACTTGCGACATGGCAACTCGGCTCATAACGGTAGCACGTCAGCAGTATGCATCATGTGATAAAGCGGCTGTGCGTATTTGTAGCCTCGCTAGCAATCCGGCATTTCATCTCCGAGGAAGTTATCCCAGAGAGAAGTAAAGCAAGTGTGTAAGTCCATCTCTGAATGTTTGTAAAGCATTCCCACGTTAAGCTTTGAAGAAAGCTTAACGTGAAACTGATGAAAATGAAACTGATCAATGATCAGCTGATCGGCTTTTCTGTCGCGAGTCCGTTTCTCTTGTTTGTTTATCGCCCACTTCGCGCCAGAAAGAGGAAACCAGCGGCTGAACAACGTTTAAGCTTGATAAGCTATTGTTAGAATGTATTTATTATTACTTTCTACACCAGGATCTTTTTCTACGTAGCTGAGTTTAGCCAGGGGGGCCGATAGGGCATTAACAGGGGAAAGGGGGCACAAAGACATACTTTTCTTTCTTATTCTCATTTAAAATGTCTAGCTTTTAATAAATATTTATTTGAATCTTACACCCAAAGTTTTAATCTGATTTAAAATGTATAGAAGTCCATTACTGTATATAGTAACTATTAAGTCTAATATACCCTAGTAAGCTATAGTACGTTTTCCTTTGGGAAGGGACGATCTGTGCAGTCTGCAATTTTGTTAAAGAAAGATGTTGAATCTATTTAATTATTCTTCGAAATTAATTGATTTCTGTGCATTTTTTCCACACTGCATCAAATTAAAGTTGATTACGTCGGTGGTTCCCATACTTTTTTTTTTTTGCTGGGAGTTTTAGAACCCTATTAGTTAGGTTGCTTACTCTTTAAAATACCAGAATAGGAAGGATGGAGTAGGTTTAAGTTTATTAGAATGATCAGTTTTGCTGAACTATGAAATATTTTGGGTGCAGTGTATTTTTTGCATACAGGTATAACAGAATAGCTTTATTGTTTTGTTTTGTTTTTGAACTTGAGTATGAACTTATACAAAAAGCAGCAAGATATTAAAAGTTTAATTGATTAAAAACACACTATATCGGATTCATATCGGTATCGGCAGATATCCAAATTTATGATATCGGTATCGGACATAAAAAAGTGGTATCGTGCCATCTCTACTTGTTACAGGAGATTTAGACTTCAAATTAGGAAGTGTTACATCTGTGACAGCAGCTCATTAGAGAAGAAGGATGGAAAACGCTCATCGTTTACTTATATTTATAAATAATGCTGCCTGCAAGCTGCAAGCATCAGTGAAACATCAAGTATTTTTAAAGTATACAGGCAGAAATATCTTTATCACAAATTTTCTTGAAATATCTTACACTATATTGCTCACCCATAATAATATTATATTTAGCAGTTACAGCCTGTGACTCAGTAGTAACTTCCTGTTTTTAGAGCTGACTTTGTTTTTACTCTCTTTAACAGAGCAGTGCCACAAATACTTGAACCAGTGAACATTTAAGGTTGGTTTTCATTTAGTCAATCACTAGTTTGAAGCTAGCTGGTAGTTTGCAAGAACTTAAGAAAGCCTTTGCAAACAAACTTAGTGGTGGATTTATGAATATATGGTACAAACCTTCCAGGCTCCCTACGCTCATTCTCCATTCCCTCCACTGTTTGATTAAACAGTACTAACCCCCCCCCTTATCTGAGCTGTCGCTGCATGAAGGAGCTATCTGCTGTGTGACTGGCAGACTGCTGCCTGCTGCCTCTGATAGCATTCCACTTTGGTTAGGTAAATAGGAACTTAACTGAACTGAGACAGTTTAAACAGTCTAAATGTAAGGAGATTAAAACTGGTCAAACAGTGGTTGAGCATGGGGATGCATCACAGCTAGTAATGCAGTGCCGCGAGAATGGGAAACACACATGCGGGCTTGCGTGTGGCACACACACACACACACACACACAGACACACAAACGCGTATTTCAAAAAGTCAAAGAGAAAGACACAAGCACCAGAGACGGTCAGGCAAAGGCACACAAAGCAAGAGGCCACACAGAAGCAGCCCGTAGTTGTTTTTCGATGCCTTGGTGCCCTCTGACCTACAAAATCACGCTCCATGCTTGCAAAATCTTGCACACAAACAGATACAAATGGCACGAGGCAGGCAAAGCCGGATAGACCTGGGGACAAGTTTCCGCCTGAGTGCCCTCATTTCCAAGCCCTGCCCTGCCCTGCTCTGCCCATAGGCCTTTCCAGACTGGCCAGTCGAGTGAGCGACCTACCCTGAGCCTAACACTGTGTGGCAGGGGGGACCTAAAGACAGATGTTCCCTGCCACTGGCATGGTGCTGAAAAGGGGACAGCATCCCATGGGGACACAGTATATATGTGTGTCTTTGATAGCAGAGGGAGAGGAAGATGGAGAAAGAAACTGAATGGTTGGATGGCGATGTCGGGAGGAAGAAGGAGGAGCAGCGCTGGGTGGGTTGCGAAGGTGTCGAGGGGGGGGAGGGGGGTAGGGTGCTTGTAAAAGGAGAAATAAATCAACTCAAAGCCATTGGTGGCAAACGGCTGCTGCAGTGTCATTAGGAATCCTGTCACGCAGCAGCTCCTCTGAGCAGTCAGCAGACGCAGGTTGACAGCAGGCCAAAGAGGAATTTTAATTTTACCCCCTGTCTCACAACTCCAGCCTCACATACATTTTCTAACTATTGACCCACCCTGTCAATAGTACCCTTCAAACTCATCAACCACTTGCATCCTTGCATTAAATGTGCTCGCAATATTACAATTGCAGCCTGTACATTTCAGTTACAGATCAAACTTGATTCACACAAAACTTCAGGATCGATATTTGTCAGATATTGACACACGCACACATAATTTACCTGATTAGTTCTACCTAATCTAGTATTTCTGGTGGGCATGACACCTGACACAGAACTTGTGTTAGTTTATTGTTTTTCTCACTTTGCCTCAGCCATTTATCTATGGCCGTTCAACACTTCTCAAAAACGACCCTGACATGGTGCACGTTTCTTTCTTCAGATTTGAAATGTAAGAGTTAACCGAGTAATATAATGAAACTGTCAGCAATGTGATGCTGTAGCAACTGAAGAAAGCACATTTTTAAACTAGAAAAAACTGAAACAATGAGCCCTTTCACCAAAAACATTCTCACACAAATAATTCAAAGTATTAAGACTGAGGTGAAATGTTACATTACGTTACAGTTACATCATACACCAATGAGGTGCGACCACTTACCTAGTATTGTGTTGGTCACCCTTTTGCTTGGACTTCACTAGACCCCCAAGGTGTGCTGTGGTATCTGGCACAAAAGACCTTTGCAACAGATCCTTTAAGTCCTCTATGACGTCTAGCGCATCCCACAGATGCTCGATTTGATTGAGATCGGGGGAATTTGGAGGCCAGGTCAAGATCTCAAACTTGCTGTTGTGCTCCTCAAACCACTTATGAACCATTTTGGTTTTGTGGCAGGACACATTATCATACTGAAAGAGACCCCAGCCGTTAGGGAATACTGTTTCCATGAAAGGGTCTGCATGTTCTGCAACAACACTTAGGTAGGTGGTATGTGGCAAAGCAACATCCACGTGGATAGCAAGACTCAAACAGAACATTTGATGGATGTCAAACTCACGTTACATCACGAGCCGTGTTACGCCCACTTTAATGTTAAGTGAACTGTATCAAAGAAACTCCCCTTTCTGTCAGTCTAAGGAAGTTAAAAGTCCAAAATTCATGCCCTCTTTCATATTTACCATCTGATTAGAATCCTTGCCGGGCCAATTCTGACCCCCGGGACTTGTGTTTGACATCCCTGCTATAGTGCATCCTGGTGCCAGGTGTTCCACAGGTAAGCGCTACACCTGCACCAAGCAGGCCATCCCCGTGATGTAAAAGAAAACATGATCTATCAGATCAGGCCACCTTCTTCCATTGCTCCGTGGTGCAGTTCTGACGCTCACCTGCCCATTACTGGCAATTTCGCAACAATGGGCTGAAGCCTGACTAGTCTGCAGCCATATAGCACCAGACCTGACATTTGCTATGCACTCAGTATTCTGACACCGTTCAATCACAACCGGCAAAATTCACCTTAAGGTTTTCTGCAGTTTGAGCTACAGCAGCTAGTCTTTTGGATCAGACCACACAAGCCAACCTTCACTCCCCACGTGCATCAGTGAGAAATTCGTGGGTCACGAACGAAATGGCTCTTAGAGCTGGATCTTTGAAGTGAACGACGCGAGCCGGCTCCTTATCGCGAGCCGTGGGTTTTTTTTTTCTTTCTCTCACCCTCTCTCTCGCACTTTTTTCCCACTTCACTCCGCATGCAAGCCTTGTGCTTTGCACTGGGAAGAGGGGGAGAGGCGGTAGTTACAGTCACAGTAGCACAGGAACAGAGCGGGAGGGAGAGACAGAGAAAGAGAGCCAGGGACAACAACGTCACATTAGAAAGGTATAGTAATCATCCACAACTATTTTCAGTTGCAGATGATAAAGGATTCAGAAAGTTTATTCATGCAGGTCCATATGACAGAGAATGTGCATCTTCTTTTTGTTTTCATATTTTAATTTATATTTAATTTTGGTTTGCAGTGTTTTGTGTTGTTTCACTTTAAATTTGTTTAAAAGGAAAAAGCTGAAAATGTAAATATTTAAAAGTTGAAATGTGAATAGTTGTTTTTGTATTATATGATTTATTTATTACAGTTTCTGTGGAGTGAATAAATAAAAGTATATTTACGGT
>NW_005187412.1:3921893-3934593 GCF_000239375.1 Pundamilia nyererei | reverse complement strand
ACCCACAAGCAGGTGCCATGACTAAGAGATCATTAGCGTTATTTGCTTCACCTGTCAGTGGTCATCGTGCCTGATTGGTGTATTATGCCATTCAGCTATTCATCAACTTTTTTCCGCATACACATGGAGAAAAAAAACATCCCAAAGAAACAGTATATGACATAAGTAAAACAGACCCATTAGTGATATGATACAAATCAGTGTTAGGAGAAGACAAGCGGCACAAACACACAGAGATGTTGTGTTTCTAGCGGCGTGCATATATCAGGAAGTAGTAATAATGCTACTGGAGCAGAGCAGGGCAGAGTAATGCTGCACATTTCTCCTCTTCTCCCATCTCAGCTGCCACTTTAATGAGCAGACAAAATGGCCTCTGCTGAATAATTAATACGTGGGTCCATTAACACGACATTAGAATGCATTCTATCTCTTATTGATTTTCTCCTGTCTTTTTTTTTTTGGAAAACTTTTACTCCATCCGTAGACCACTCTGCGTCCAGCACTGGCGAGAGTGAAATATTGCTGCTGCTGTTTAAATGTCAGCTTTGTAATTACACATGGAGCCACGAGCTGGGCAATCCCACCGCCTGAGGGCCGCTGATTTATAGTCAGGCGCTGATGGCAACAACACAGACAAAATGCATTCACATCCTTACACACATCAAACGTAACTCGTCTCACACGCCTTTTTTATTTACCGTACAGAGTTAATCTGTTATAGTAAAAATGTAGTGAGTGCAGACCGTGCACTGCTCTGTTTTTAGGGGAAAAATTAACAAACCTAAACTGTTAATCTAGAAATTTTGCTCCTACAATGTGAACAAACACTGACTGCATCAATCTACCAATTATGTAAAACCTACAGTTATTACAAATGCCATATTTTCCGCACTATAAGCCGCACTTAAAATCCTTAAATTTTCTCAAAAATTGACAGTGTGCCTTATAATCCGGTGCACCTTATGTATGAATTCTGGTTGTACTGACCTCAAACCGATTTTATGTTGTACACGGTGCTCAAAGATCCGTCAAAAAATGTTTTCGTTCGACTTTGGTAAGCTACGAAGCCGCACCGCTTGATGGATTGTCGGAGCATTGCGGCTACTGTAGTCAGGAGCCTCGCGGAGTAATCTGGGTCCAAAACTCTGTCAAACGAACACTGTGGCATCACTGAGAGTTAAAAACTGTCTAAATTCTTTCATCTTTAATAAAATGATCAGGGTTGATGATCTACCAGGTGTAACAATTAAGTTTAACATCCAGGCATCCATGAAAACAGAATTTATTACATTTAACAAAGTTAGAAGTTAGCAGGAAGTTAGCTTGCTAGTTTCCACCTAAATATATATTGCATGTTCTGACTGAGAGATTTCTGAAAAATTCAAACGTACAGCTCTGCTATCACTTCCAACATAAATGAAGACAGGAAACTAAACAGCAGTGAAAGTTAACGTGAGGGTTCCCGATGGTTGGGGACAAATGCAATCGCATGGCAGGATGCTGTGAATGGACCAAACTTCAGTCAGGAGAACAACTGAGATAATCCATCTACAATACGAGGTTAGTCATTAATATACTGCAACAACATGGGAATAGAGCAGCTGCCAGAGAATTCAACATTAATGAATCAATGGTACAGAAGTGGAGGAAGCAAGAAGAATGAGTTGAGTAAAATTGGACTTACCTGACTGTTTTGTTTCGCTTAATGTGCCTTGTAATCAGTATACGGTAATAAAAATATAGCCTACACTTCATGGACAAAAAGCCATATCTTTGAATTCAGGTCTTTATTCAGTCCAGAAAAAGGTGAAAAATGGGCTCACTGAATTTAAGTGCAGTACTATAAAAGGATGCCACTATTCCTACAAGTCACTTTGTGAAATTTCTCCCCTCCTAGTTATTCCACGGTCACCTGTAAGTGGTACTATTGCAGTGTGGAAGCGACATAATCACCAGGAGTCCATAAAAGTCACCAAACTTTTCACACTCCCAGAAGGATAACTCCTCCTGAAACTGTTGCCATTAAGTTTGACTTGACAAAATAATGAAGAACATTTGCAAGGGGAGTAAGTGGAGACAGGAGGGGGTCCCTCAAGGAAGTTAAGTCTCTTCTACAATAGTTTACAATAGTTTGTCAGGCCTCAGGGGGCTTCAGACTGGCCCGGGGCCCCAAACAGTTGCCTGCCTTTCCTGGTGCCAAGTGGCTCAGCCTGTAGGTGTAGTGTCTGAGCGCTGTGTTACTTCATCTCATTTATAAACAACAACCTTGAAACTAAAACAATCTTTAACAGAACATTTGAGTTTGAACTGCAAAAAACAAGAAAAGAAAGTAATAAGTAATGTTTGGTTGTTGCTCCAAAGTCTGTATATACTCTATGGCAGTATTCAGAATCAGAATACTTTGTTATTAATAATAGTTAGAATTATATAATTGTTAACATATAGGGAATTTCACTTACAATATAGACATGAAAGGTAGAAAATGTAAACTCTCTATTTAAAAAGTAAAACCAAGGCACTCAAAGTGAAATGTTAAATTAAAGTTAAATATACCAAAGTTAAATCTATGTACTGTACAGACAAGATATTACAGGTGATAATGATGCCTTTACAAGTGTACAAACTGTCACTGCTAATCATTTATTTTGTTGAGTTGTGTTGTTATTGACAAACAGGAAAACAGCCCAGTGCTATTTCTATTTAAGGTAAATTTCACCTAAATGTGTGAGAAAACACCAGAGCAAATGCTCGTTAAAAAAATGCCTGCCCGCATTGTGTTTACACACCATTAGTGCTGAGACAATAAATCAATCAATTGATCCACTAATCAAGAGAAAATGAGCTCACATCTTACGTCAATGATTAGTGTTTAAAATCCTCCACGAAGCACTAAATTTATTGATTTGCTGTTTGCTATTTTGGATTTAATCCTATGGAATTTCCACTGTGGCTAAAGGGGAAAAAGAGCAATGTGCAAAGGAAAGCTTGTGATAAAAAGCCTTAATATGAGGAATTTTATAGAATGAAAAGTTAATAAATCTAGAAGCAATCAAGAGTGTAACTGATAATAAAAATGATCGTTGCAGGCCTGCACACTTTAATCTTTACCACTACATCGATTCACAAACTGATAAGAGCGTCACTTCTCTGCTCAGTGTCTTCTGGGAACGGGCGTCTGCTCTTTTTGCTCAGTGGCGTAACACACTCTAGTGGCACGCGGGACACCCTGGTTCAATACACCCTCCCTTATGCACTCCGCCCATCAGTCAGATTCTAGGCACAGATACCTGCTGGGAAAACCAATCTATATCTGGATGAATGGAGGAGGAGAGGCAAGGCCAGATCAATGTACAGATATTGATAAACGCAGCCATGCAAGGAGACTATACTCCTTCTGAACTCATTCACTCTCTCTCTCGCTCTCTCCCTGTGAAAAGATTAGGAATCGAGATGAACTGCTGAGTAAGGTTTGCGGGTGTATTTGTGTGTGTAGATGACAAAAGAGACACTGTAGCGTGCTGGCAGATACTACAGATAGAGCAGGGAGGGAGAGGATAGGAGAGAAAGGGAGTCGAGATACATAGAAGAGACACAGATTACCACCACAGAGCTCAGTAATGGTGTGTAAGGGCAGCACGTCAATAAAAAAATACCTCCCGTTGCAGCGCGGTGGACTGCTGCCGCAGCCTGTACGGCACGACACCTGCTGACTCCCTGATCTACCTCAAATTACAATGATGCTCTCACACTGAGCTTCTGTGAACTACAACATCCACTGGCTGTATCAAACACACAGATAGATACCCAACATTCATATCCACGGACACATGCATAAAATCCCACATGCGGCTGCAATGCTGATTTCATTCAGAGGTTCAGCATCAGGGTTTGATCCCCCTCCTGCGATGCCCTGTTGGGGTGGTGATTTTTATATATATATATATTTTTCCAAATCTCCTTCCCCTCCCTCTCTTCAAAGAGACGAGGCTTGACATCCAGGTGTTTTATAGTATTTGTGGCTCTGATCATCCATCAAGGCGATCGATCACTCTCCCAGCAGCTTTTATTAATGATCTTGTCAGCCAGCCCGCTCTCGGGTGCAGCCGCTTGTCCAGAATGATAGATCATTAGCTAGTCTGCCTGCTATTTATTCTCTCATGACCTTGTCTCTCTCCATTGTTGAGTGGGCCGAGTTATGAGCGCCAGAACATAATTCACTATTGATTCTGTATTTTTTTCTTTTTTCTTTTTTTTTTTAAAAAAAGTTTTTTTGTTTAAAGCAAAAAAGTGGTGAAGCAATCTACACACAAATATTCACTTCAAAACAAGCTGCTAATATCTACATGCTAACACATTACTGGTAAAGTTAAGATGTGTCAAAATGTGTTTAGTTAACTAAGCTAGCTGGGCACATAGAGTACAAATAAGGCTGAAGTTAATTGATTGGATAAATCATTTTTTGGGGTACTGCGTTTGGAATTTGTTTCAATAAAAAAAAAACAACAATTTCTGAATTGTGTTGTTCTTTCTTCCTTTTGTTGTCTTGACTTTATAAACATACAAAAACAAAAACTGAGTTCATCTCATGAACTTGTAGAACCACCTTTAGCAGCAATAACAAGAAGTATATGTGACTGTATGTGTATGAGTCTTTACAATGTTTCTTTTTTTATCATTGAGGTTTGTTTATCCACATCATTTGAATCACACTGAGGTCATTGCATTGACCTTGACCATGCTGTTAGAGATTTGCTGCTGTGCTTGGGATATTTGTCCTGTTGTATGACCCAGGTTAGGCCAAGCTTAGGTTTTCTCCAAAACGTGGCATTGTGCATCACGACCGACTATCTCCACTACCAGAAGTCTTGTGGTCTGGTCAAATGTAACATTATAAACCTAAGCTATACTGCTATTGTTGATTGTTGATTCAATGACTGCAAGGTGCCCAGTTCTGGAGGCTGCAAAACACATCATACTTGTTTAGTTATTTTCTAATTGCACCATCATTAACTTTTATATTTAGCATGCTAACTAAAGTCTGCAGAGACTGAGTTATAGCTCTTTTTTGCAGTTTCTCTGAGCATTGCGTAGTCTGACTTTAGGGTATGTTTGGTGGGATGTTCACTCCTTGGAAGATTGGCATCTATCTTGACTGTTTTCTACTTATAGAATGACAGAATTCAAATTGTTTGGAAATTGCCTAAAAACTTTTACCAGAAGGATGAGCAGCAACAACTGTTTCGCTAAGATCATTGCTCATCACACACCTTCCATCCATCCATTCCCTTCTGCTTATCCTTTTCAGGGATGCGGGGGGCGCTGGAGCCTATCCCAGCTGTCATAGGGCGAGAGGCAGGGTACACCCTGGACAGGTCACCAGTCTGTTGCAGGGCTAACACAGAGACAGACAACCATTTGCACTCACATTCACTCCCGCATTCACACCTATGGGCAATTTAGATTAATCAATTAACCTATCCCCACAAACTGCATGTTTTTGGACGGTGGGAGGAAGCCGGGGTACCCGGAGGGAACCCACGCAAGCACAGGGAGAACATGCAAACTCCACACAGAAAGACCCTGGCCTAATGGTGGAATGGAACTCAGGACCTTCTTGCTGGCCTAAAAACCTTTACCAGACGGATGAGCAGCAACAACTGTTTCGCTAAGATCATTGCTCATCACACACCTGACCAGCAAAAATCCCCAAACTTCTAGTTTTATAGAGGTGCTCACACTTGGTAATGATAATTTAATCAAGTGTATTTGATTAGCAGCACCTGACTGCTGCTTACCCTCTTAATTCATATGGAAGTTGTAAAGATGTACTTAGTTTTTCTACTTCTACATTAGTAAATATAGTGCAGTGGAGATCTGGCACTGTATAGGCGGTGTTAATTAGACAACTGTGTTGTGGAGCCCATGCTAGGTAAGCTAGCTGACCTTCACATGCACCTCAACATTACTGGTTTGTTACCCTGACCATTTATTACAGTTATCCCTACCTGTTTGTTTATGTAGAGAAGAGTTCACTTGGCTTTTCATATTTATGTGGTATAAATAATTCAAACCAGGTGGTTTTGTGTTCATTTAACCAGAAGAGTGTGAGCTTGAGGGAGCTGTGCACATGGGCTATCGCTACACCTGACTATTGCTGGTGGTTGGAGGTGGCCAGCTGGAACATTAACATATTTCTCTTCATCTGGAAAGAATGAGTTTGTGGACATAACTTGATGGAAATCCCTTCTTTTGAGGAGTAAGGCCTGTTTCAGAGGAGGGGATTTGTCTTGATGGTGGGAGAATCAGAAAATCAGCTCCCCTGGTTCTTCACAAATTACAGTCTACTAAATAGTTGTTGGGATAATTCAGTCAATGACGTGATGGGCAGACAATCCCTTGAGTCACGCTGCCAGTATGGCTGAAAACATGTTGTGGAACATCACAGTGAGACTTAAGATAATTAACAGATAGTAACGAGGGGCAGAGAAGAATAGAAAGGAAGTGACTGTAACGGAATAAGAAAGAGGGGGGGAAAGGGCAGCAGAGAAAAGGGCAAAGAGAAAACAGCAAGTTGGCAGGAGTTTCACAGGAGCAAAGCCCGAGGCCGAGCCAGTGAGGTGTAAGTAGCTTCAGAATAAACATGAGCTCCATGTAAACAACAACCTGCCACTACAAGCGTCGGATACGCACCCACACAGGCCTGGTGGGGTTCTGGATTCACTGATGTGTGTTTTCATGTGTGTAGCAAACACTTGGGCGTCCCTGGGGCTGAAAGCCTTGCCTGTCATCCTCCCATCACTCGTCTCTCTACCCACTTACATCCATAAGCCTGTCATGTTGATCAAGTAGCCGCAGGCCCAGAGCCTTTTGTGACTGTCAAAAGTGTGCACGTGAATGTTTGACTGTATAATTATAACCCGATTTTCAGTCTGTGTCTGCAGCGTACAGAACAGAAGAGCAGCGAATTAAACAAAAAAAAAACTTTACCTTGAATTCAGAGGCTATTGTGTTTGTGTGACTCACTGCTTCAGTCTGACCTGTTTATTATGCAGTCAGAGTTGAGAGAGAAGAAGGAGGAACTTCTTTCTCCTCCAGATTTATTCATGATGAATGGCTTTCATGTTCAGAGCAGCATGGCGGCTGAGACTTCTGTGGAGTCGGAGTGACAGAGGATATGTGTCAAAGTAGGATACCATGTGCACAATCCTCAAAGTACACAGAGCGCATACGGTGTTGACCAAAGTGCAAATGCTGTGTTGCGTCAGAAAGAGCAAATATCCATTGCTTATTGTAAAAATCTGGCATGCCAACGCTCTGATTATCGCTCTGACTATCAACACAATTAATAAAGTTAAGCTATATATATATATATATATATATATATTATAGTACAGGCCATTTATATGGATACACCGTAATAACATGGGAATGGTTGGTGATATTAAAGTTCTGTTTGTGGCACATTAATATATGTGAGGGGGCAAACTCCTCAAGATGGGTGATGACCATGGTGGCCATTTAGAAGTCGGCCATCTTGGATACAACTTTTGTTTTTTCAATAGGAAGAGGGCCATGTGACACAAACAAAACCACCGCTATTGGTCTGACACTAACCCACATTGGATGGATCCCTCCAAGACTGTTGGAACAACAAAAGTGATGGTTTGGTGTGGTATATGGGGTACAACGATAGTGGGTCCATTCTTCATCAATGGAAACATCAAGGCCACTGGATATTTGAAATTGCTACATGATGATGTGTTTCCCTCTTTATGCACTGAATCTGGCACGTTCCCTCAAGATGGTGCACCACCACATTATAGGTGCCAGGTCCGAGCATTCCTAGATGAACAGTTTCCTGGAAAGTGGATTGATCATTGTGGGCCAGTTGAATGGCCCCCAAGGTCTCCCGATCTGACCCCCTTGGACTTTTATCTTTGGGGTCATCTGAAGGCAATTGTCTATGGTGTGAAGATACGAGATGTGCAGCACCTGAAACTACAGATACTGGATGCCTGTGCTGGCATTTCTCCTGCGGTGTTGCTATCAGTGTGTGAAGAGTGGGAGAAGTAGGGTTGCATTGACAATCCAACACAATGGGCAGCACACTGAACACATTTTATAAGTGTAAATAACTCATGAATAACTCATGAAAGAATAAAGTTACATTGAAACCAAGGAAAGGAAATGTCTAGAGATCGTGACTTAAATAACAAAAAGACTGGAGGTGGCAGAGTTGAAGATGTTAAGACTTTCATAACAAGTGGAGAAGATTGGCAAGACTAGAAATGAATACATCAGAGGGACAAAGTTTGAGAGGTAAGGCTGAGATGGTTTGGACATGTGTAAATAAGGGATAGTGGATATATTGGACAATATATTGCTGGTAGAAGAGAAGACCACAGGGTTTGTGGATGCTGTGAAGCAGGACATGCAGAGAGTTGGTGTGACGGAGGACGACGCTCAAGATAAGGTGAGATGAAGGCAGATGATCTGCTGTTTTTAACAAATTACAGTGGAGTAAATCAGCAGTGATGTGCTGGAGCTGCACTCTGTTTTGATAAAAACTAACTTAGCACCTCTATGAATGAAAACAGTTTAATTCCCTCTTAAAAGGTGAGATGATGGAGAGCAGTTGATGTTGACCTGCTATAGCATAGTATGGCTTTAATTCTGGAAAAAGAAAAGCTTTGTCACTTTTAATTTGAAAGTCTCAATATACATGATTATGTTATTTGATTTGGTTTAGAAGACACAGCTGATTGCTTAAAGGTCTCCATCCACCCTGAAGTGACGCTACCACTGTCTGCCATCAACGAGACCCATGCTGGGATAGGTTTCTCAAAGGCAAGCACAGAAAATGACGCAGTGATTCAATCATTTGGCATTTGATTAGCGTACCTGATGCAATAAGAAAAGTTTATATTAATAGGAAAAGGAAGCTAAATATGCAGATAAGTTTACATAAAAAAGTGAAACTGTGAAAAAAAGGGTACAATCAGCATAACATGAACTCTGTGTTAGCTTCTTTGTACCATCACCTTTGCCACAAACACTGTTTGTATCTCAAATACACAAACGGTCTCATTGGTGTCCCCCATAACCCACCCTCCAGGACCCTGGGGCCCAATAAGCAGCCATCTGCAGACAACCTCTTCCACCACGCTCTGGCAAACATGGGCGAGTGCGTGCGTGTTTGTGTGTGTGAGAGAGAGAGGCAAAAAGGGGAGGTAGAGACAGTTCAAGGGCACGAGTACTCCATCAAGTTGAGTCCAGGGAATAGCCACCACCTTCCCTGGCCCCTCCCGTGTGTGCACCAGGTGAGCACCGAGACCTGTCCTTGGTGCTCGCCTGAATACACACAGTACGGTGCACTGATTACTTCACACCACACGCGCTCTTCAGTTTGAATTTGACCCTCTGCTGCTTCGCTGCAGCCTCCGTGTGGCAGCCCCAGTCTTCTTGCCCGTGGCCCCAGCTGACTCCCGGCTCTGGCGTGGGTGGTTGGGTGGGGTGGCGTGGGGATTTGGGGGCACTGAAGCTGTCCTCTGGTGCTCTTGCAGCCCTGCCTGCTCATCCATCCTAGCCTGCCAGCCCACAGATCGATAGCTCTGCTCTCTTAATCAGGTCTCTGGTGACTGTGGGCGGACGAGTGCGTGTGTGCGTGTGTTTCTGTGTGTGGACAGAAGGTTGTATCAGCTGGGGGCTGCACTTGTATTTCTTTCTATCTTCAGTCCTCTGACTCTTCACCACGACTGTTTATCTCAACCGTATCGCCTTGGCTCATTCTCCTCGTTGCTTATTGCCCCGGCCGTATCACTTACTTCATGCCCTTTGCTGACTTTATTTTTTGCATATTAATTTCTTTCACCCTCATTTTCACAGCTGTTGTTAGAAATCCAATCACTGTGACAGTCCTGCATCGTATTTTTGTCTTCTTTCCCTGGCTTTACTTACATCTCTTCACACGCTCTCTGCACACTCTGGCGGCACGCCAGGGTTCATCCGAGAAGAGTCTCACAGCCGAGTCGGTCCCGGTACCACTGCAATTTGTCGTAACTCGTGATGAAGACAGAAGAGGTTAGACATTTTAGGAATGGAGATGAGAACCGATGAGAGGTGAGAAGAGCGAGCGGAGCGAGAGGGTTAGTCAGATGGAGTGCGGGGCATCCAGCTGTGGTGTTGTGCCTTGCTAGAGAATCCGCCTTCAGGCTCTCATTGCACCTGCATAGCCACAGCTGCACAGACACAGTGTAACACTCTTTGGGGGTAAAAAAACCTTCCAAAACACTTTTTAATTAAAAATCTCCAAAACTTTTTAATTTTCCTATGAAAACTGTTATTCCAAGTGCATCAGTGTGTTTACAAAACTAAATCAACCCAACAGTGTTCATCGTCTTTCTCCTGATTTACCACTGCACCGGATTTCATTTTGTTTAGTGCAGGTTTAATTAACCATGATCCTTGATTCTGGTTACACCACTCTACCACAAAAAGCTGTCATTGTGCATTCTCTGATCACACCATTTTCACTAATCAAACATCAGAATATTTCAATAAGAGCACATTTACCAAACGCTGCTTCTGGGTTTGAGCATTTTTTTAGTGGAGCATTTGAAAATCCTGGTCATCACGATCCATGCACACCACAGCTAGCTGTTCCCCTCTCATTAATGCAGATTGAAGAGCGGACCCCTCAGTTTCGCTGGGTGCAAAACACTTCACAAAGTGTTTGAAATTTCATATTTATTCTTTGTTTTCCAAGAGCTGCCACAAACATTTGCAACCGATTCACTTTTTTTTTTTTTTTAGCTCTGAAAAGGTCCTCTACGAACTTTTCATTGTGGGAAAGTAGCATAATTTGAAAGCACACTCACAATTGAAGTGTTTGGTTTTTTTATATGATAAGTACTTCAGTAGAAGACAAAGGGTCTTCTTTTTGATTCCTGAAGACAAGAAGTTCCCTCAAGTTTGAATCAAATCTTTTGGACCTAAGTCATGACCTGGATAACAGCAAACATGTACAGAAACACTGTTTATACCACACCTTTTTGAAGCTAATATGGCTAATTTTGTGTCACTAACACTGTGTCTCTTTGCAGAGGTTCTGTTCAATACTGCCCTAAACAAATATCAGACTGATGATTTCCACAGTTTTCTAATGTCACAGAAGAGTAAAAAGTGGTAGACAGTAAACATGTTTGCCCAGCGACTGAACGATGGTACTACTTGCTCACTGCAACTACTTGCATTTAGTTAGTTACAGTTAGTTACATTTCTGTGATCTGGCTTTCTGTGTTTGAAGACAGCAATGTATTTACCATTTTTCCTGATACATCTGATTTTTGCATTTATTTGCCAACTTGACCCCATTCACTCGCAAACTGTGAAACTGGCTGTCTCCTTTTTATTTGCCATTTTATCAGTCTTGATGCACCAATGTTGTTTTGAAGATGGCAGCTGATCGCAAGTGGTTACATACCTGTTCAAGGTCACGAGGTCACAAGTTCATTGCACACAGTCGCAAAACCTTTGATTATGATGTGCCCTCCGCTGTGTATTACATTTTACATATAAATTATATTTATAGTGTATTTATAGTTGCGAATAAGTTTCCTCAAATGTTAGCTTCCACGATGTTCCATGATGTCTTCATCTACTTTTCTGCCTCCTCTCTGTCTACCTGTGTGCAGAGAAACAGCCGTGTTTCTCTCTGCTGATGTACACCTGCAGTTCTTTATCCAGGCACCTGTATGTTGTCATGCAACTTTTCCAGTCATGAGAAGAATAGTCGCAGGAGGTCCTTCTTGTTGACCTTGCCCATCTGATTCCTCGGCATCTCCTCTACCACCACCAGGCCTGTAGGTATGGTGTAGGGTGCCATGTGCTCCCTGCAATAAACACCACTGTTAATATGGATGCACACACAAATACGCAACAACAACAACAACAACAAAAAAAGAAAAAAGAAAAAAGAGCAAACAACTGCAAAACAAAGGCTAGCCCTGTGGCGGAGTAGTCGAGATAAGGAAACGTCCTTCATACACTCTGCTGTTCTTCTCCCTTAATATCCCCAATTCGCCTTCCAGACACAGACAATCCCCCTTCGTACAAAAACAATATAATCACTGCAAGATGAAATAAAAAAATAAAAATAAACAAATAATAAAAAGGGAAAACAGAAGGCTGTGATAATTAAAAGTGTTTTATTTTTTTCCGTTTTGAATGCCTGGTTGTTACGTCAAGTCTTGAAGCCCGGAGCTTTTTTTATTATCTTCTAACCTAGTTTGTTTGTTTGTGCGGACGTGCGCGTGCTTTGGTGTGTAATCCAGTTGTGCGTGTGTGCGAGCATAATGACTGATATGACCGCCATCAAACACTCCTTTCAGCAGATGTCCGCGTGTTTCTGACTGAGTGAGTGAAGTGTGAATATATACGCATACGTACACGTCTCTGTAACAGGGGCTTGCGTGCTTGTGTCGCCGATTTCTCCAGGGCAATGTGTTCCTGTGTGTCTGCGTGCACGGGTGCGCGCGCACAAGCCTGAGCGTTCGAGGCGGTGTGAGGCAGTGAGGGTGAGACAGAGATTCAGACTGACAGCTGAAGCCAGGGCACTGAAGAGTGAGCATCCATCTACTTGTTTATGTCTCATTTTATCTCTTTCTCGCTCTCCCCTACACCCAGGCCTCAGCAGAGGGCT
>NW_005187412.1:3910079-3921788 GCF_000239375.1 Pundamilia nyererei | reverse complement strand
GTGTTAACCTGAGTCACAGGCAGTAGTTGTAATCTACCATACTGGACCAGCAGGCGATAGCAGTGGGATCTAACATCCATACACCATATGGAGCTCACAGCAGTACACACACTCACACACACACTGCGCTCTACAAGAATTCAGTGATGTAAATAAATGACACTGGTGGGTTGTAGAAAGTGTGGAGGACAAAAACAGATGGTTGGAAAGTGAAGAAAAGGGTGTAAAAGAGAGTGAGAGCAGATTTTTTATGAAAACAGACCGGAGGAGATAAAAAAAAAAGACTGTTTGTGTCACTGCAATGTGGAGGGTGAATGTCACCAGTAACCGTCTCTAGCAGACAAAATAAACTCAGCTGACATTTAGGAAGCGAGGTGAAAAAAACAAACTGTTAGGTAGCAGGACAAAGTCCTCTGTAATAATCATTTGTTTGCTTCCCCCACATCTTCTTCTTCTTTTTCATCTCCCTCATTAGTCCATCTCTGGCCTTTCTTTCTCTCACATCCTTTGCTATTGATCTGGGGACTTGAAGGCCAGTCACTGGGGATGTGTGTGCTGCTCAGAGACCCACACAGTCAGAATTAGGTGCCTCCATTTGGTCCACTAAACTACATAAAATTGAACTAGTAGTTTAGCTTTCGGTTCTAAAGGCTTACAAATCAAGACATAACGAAAAAAAATCCAGCCCTTTCCAGGTCCTGAAATTAGGCAATGACAATGTCAGATGAAGAACAAAGCATGACATATTACACCATGTCATTATTTATTTAGCAAAAACAAAGTGCAATAACCTGAAGCAATGGTTTTCTGTATGACTTTATCAGCCTCTCACATTATTGTGGGAGAACTCATAGCCCTCATCTTTACAATGCTGCTTCAGTTTATTGAGGTCAGTGAGCGTTCATTCATGCACAGCTCTCTTAAGTTCCCACCCCAGTATTTAAACCAGGGCGAAGCATGGACGTTGGACCATTGCAATGCTTTCTTTGATCTTTTCAGTCATTCTGTTGCAGATTTGCTGCTGAGCCCGGATCCCTGTCCTGTTGCATGACTCAGGATGGGCCAAGCTGTCAGACAGATGGCCTCACATTTGACTCTAGCAGACTTTCATGGTTGACTCAGTGCCATACTTGTTGAGTTTGCTCCTAATTGTACTGTCATGAACGTTAACATTTAACATGCTAACCATTCTTCTTTTTTTAGTTTAGGAGTGATTCAAGCAGCTCAATTCTTTTCTCTATTTAAATGAAGGATTTTTTACCTTTACTGCCACACAAATGCATAACACTGACTACCTCAGCTGAGAAGGCCCGATTAGGAGGATTTTATTGCTACAATGTTACTTTTTGTTTTATATTTTATATATTTTTTATTTGAACTATTTCTTCAAAGCAGCTTTATAAAACTAGATTTATTCAGTGGGTAGTTTTATTTTAGATCAATTACTTCTAGTATGAAGTAATAGGTTAATTGCAAAGCTATGCCTTCAAAGTAGTTTCCCCAGCACTGAGCAGAACTGACAAAGAGCTGTGAAGATTGTCCTTTTAAATCAGCTTAAGAAGACTTAACAAAAACACGGTCCTGTAATAATAATGGGATACGATGCTCTTTTTGGAGTTTGTTTTTGTGGATTCAGGATGATGGATTAGTTGTAAGTTATTCAGGTCACAATCTCCACTGGTGGTATGAGCTTGGAGTCCCCCTGGGCTGCAAAGCACTTTTAAAGGTGGCAGGTGGTCCAGTGGCTAGTGGTGTTACATCTCTGTTTTTTCAAAAGCAACACTTTGCTTAAAGAAAAATCAAAGCTTTGCTGTTTAAAGTCCAACACCAGTTGAAACACCAGTTTAAAGCAATAAATCCATGTTTTTTCTCATATGACTGGGGTTCTCTCTGTAATACTGCAGTGTCTTTGTGTTACAATATCATTCACAATGCAAAGTCCCTGTTTTAATAAAGTCTGCTTCCACTTGGACGTGTTTATCTGGTGAACAGAGTCCATTCCTGCAAAAGCAGAGCCACCTTAAACTTTTCTGACAGTTCACATATTTGCCTGAAAGAAAATACAGCATGCATTTTCACACAGTGTGGATGTTAATATCAGCATAGCCTGATAGAATAGTACAGGTTCATGCAAAAATGTGGAAAATATCCCTATGTGTAGCCTGTCAACAGCAATGTATTTGCTGGATATCAAAATAAAAGCAGGTATACACACAGTGACTTTCACCCTGTGACAGCTGAGATAGGCTCCAGTCCCCCCGGTGACCTGAATTGAATAAGTGGGTAAGAGAGTGGATGGATTTTATGCACATAATGCTTACTTTTGTCTGCCTAACATGTTTGATTTGGCCGACTTTTTAAACCGGATGCCTTCTTGACTCAAGCTCAAAGGTGTCAGTATCTCCTCACCGGAGCTTGCTCACTTGCTAGGTGAATAAACCACAACACCAGTTGGTATGTGCATAATAAGAGACAAAATTAATTAGAAAGCTCCAAAAACAGTGCACAAAGCAAAGGTTATTCAGCTGAAAGTCACAGTACCTTGCCCAGGTCTTCAATTCTGGCAAAGTCATGCTCTTGCCCCTCTTCAGCTGCACTACAGCAGTGACTTTTTGACCCCACGTGGCATCTGGGGCTCCAATCACAGCAACATCTACAAGGTTAAATATGACAAAAAATCAGACAAGCTGCAGGTAAAATTCAGCTACTCCTTTATTTTTGTCTTTCTCTACAGCAAAAGGACACCAAACTCATTTTTGATGAGTTACCTTCAGCACATAACTGCTGGATATTAACAGTGATCAAATGGTTGAGGTGCTGGTTCAGGGCTTTAATTACATGTGTCTTACAGCGGTGACATTACTTCATTCCACTTACCCGTGATGTCTGGATGAGCCAGAAGGTGACGCTCCACATCAAGTGCGCTGATCTTGTAGCCACCACTCTTGATGATGTCGACACTGGTGCGACCCATGATCCAATATACGCCGTCTTTATACACAGCGGTGTCTCCTAGAATACAGACAGGCCCATACAAGAAGGACAATGTGATGTAAGGGAAACACGGGGAAAATTACAGTCATAATTTTCTGGAACACCATTTCTATAGTTATTAAGCCCAATTACAATATATATACCTAAAAACAAGGCTGATAATGAACTCAATTAAAAAAATTAAGTAATATTTTTTTATAGCTAAGAATAGGGAATGTAGGGTATGTAAACTTGTATCTGTGTGTAAGAGAGCGTGTGTGTTTGAGACACAAAGTCAGATAACAGTGGATGGATGAGTGTTTAAGTTGCCCCATCCTCCAGACATACATCCTCCACAGACCCACGCACACTCATACATAAGTTTCTGGGGGACAGGTGTGGGGGAAGGCGAGTACAGTATGTGGGATGAGGGGCGCAGCTGCGCTCGTGTATGACGAGCTGGGGAAATGGGTCAGTATGGATCAGTGGGGAGAGATTAGGGAGAGAAAAATGGACGGAGGAGGGAAGGAGAGGAAGCCTGAAAATAAGGATCAGGAATATATTCTTTAGCAGAATTACATTGGGGCTGTCCACAGCTGAAACAGAGAGTGGACGCAAGTGTGTGAGACACTGTGATGAAGTGATGCATAGCAGTTAAGGTTGGATGAATAGGTTAAAAGGTCAGCGAAGGTCAGGGACTGTTCAAATATGCAAAGTGAACCTTTACGTCTTAAAGCCAGCTGTGATGTTAGAAAATCTGACTCTTTTTCACACATTTACTATGACAACTTTTCACATCTTCCAGTTATCATCATGCTCAGCTGGGTTTTTTCTCTATCCAGGAAGTTGGTAGGTGGAGTTGGGAAGCTTGTTTGCATGAACCAGCAAGATCTGGGCTGAGCAGAGAGCAAAGTGCATACAGGACTGCCATCTGGGTTATTTCTCTCTCTCCTTGGGCTCCTGGCCTCTTTTCCTCGTCTGTCTTTGGTTTGCTCTTCCAAACCAAAGACACAAAGACCCATGTATACACTCAGCCCTCCATTAAACACACTACTGGCTGACGTGACTACTTGAATATCTCATAATTTCAAAACTGCCCCTGTGGAGTTTCTAAGCAAACAGAAACTCTGGGAATTTTCTACTTTCTGCCAAGAAACAGTCCTCTCAGTAAATGCTCTGTAAAAATCCTACACTCTTGATTTTATTCGTATTTTTTCTATTAGCATATTCATTAGTGTGTTTTAGAGGTGCTTATAAACAGATTCAGCACTTTGTCCTGAGGATGTCATGAGCTCAGATTTTCACTACATAATTATTATGACCAAAAGAATTCTCTATAAGGACATTATTATGATGGCCATAGAAATCTTTAATTTACTTTTCATGTGTTTAGTGTCCTAGTCACACTTGGCTGGGAACACCTTGGCAGCTACCAGGGTTGGTATGGAAAAAACTGTAGTTTCCATCTGGTTGGCAAGTGGTTGCTGGCAGTTGTTGTGAAACCAATTTCAAACGCCTCAGTCACACAGGGCTTGGTCAGCGAACCCTCCAACATCCACAGGTTGTTAGGGAAGAATCTACAGGTACATTTGATCACAAAGAGGTAATACAGCCATGCCTTGAAAACCTGCATGTGATTGCTTTTTTGTGTTACATTTCTGTGCATACTATACTACGATATACCCGCTACACATGTGTCTTTCCGGTGTACTCTGCACCCGAGACTTAGGAAAAACACAACTTGGACACCAGTCATTCAGTCTCCACAGCATCTGTGTACACAGCTTGCAAGTTAGTATAAACCTATCCTTAAGATGCCACACAAATTACATATGATGTTACTGCACATGATATCACACGTTAGCCTTTCCTTTTGTTCCTGTTAAAGTAACTGGTTGCTTGCTGGAGCTTCATATTGATTAAAATTGTGTCAGCAGTTTAACTCTCAGTAAAAAAGTGCACAAAGCAAAATCCTTAAAGGCATGGTTGGACGTTTATTCCCCAAAATGCTGAACAATTCTGAGGGACATAGTTGCACTTGTAAGCTTTACACAGCACCCCTCAGCATTGCAAAAAACCTCAGTGTTGCTCAGTTAAGAACATTTAAGGTAAAGCTGTGCGTGTTTGCAGACTGTAGCTGAAAAATATGGAGTCAATAAAAGAAAGCAACTGCACCTGCCTCACCTGGAATCAGCACGAAGCATTGTAGGAGAGGGATTACATTTTGATGGTGGTCTGTTTTTACTGCCATCTTCCACCTGTCCTCTATTCCATCATTTAGTCTGTACTGCTAACCCCGTATCCCTCCATCCGTCTTACCTATACGTCCATGTTTTCAGCTTCTCCAGCTCCAGTGCCACACAAACACAAACAAACTATGTTTTCTTACGTTTTCAATTCTATTTTTATGCTTCATTTTTTTTCCAACTACCTCTCAAACATCTCTCATCACATCTTCTGTTTCCTTCTCTCCACCTCTCTTCCTGTCTCCTCTTCCCCCCTCTTGCCTCTCCACCTCAGCATCAATAGAGGGCCCATCTGTTCCCATACATCATGCACTTCATTTCAGTTTATTAGCTGGGATAAATCATAAATATTTCATTATACATCACGGGCGGCTGTCGCCTGCACACCGACAATTTATCACCGCTGCCCTCTCTGCCGGCTTGCCACGGCGGCTATAAGCTTTCCAGTCTATTAAACAAGATTGATACAGTGTGTAAATTTAGATATTGGGAATTTCTTCACAGACCACTGCTCCGCACTGATAGGCCAGGGTAACAGGAGGGAGGAAAGGGAGGATGGAGGGAGAGGGGGAGAAAGTAGAGAGGCGAGCAGAGGAGCTGGTTTGGTGTTAACACCACTATCAGGGTAGTTACAGTTCCCCCTCTTTAAGATGAGGGGCAAAAGAAGAAGAAAAAAATGATTTGGTTTCAGCCATGTAGCTCTCTCATCTTATGCAAACAGATATGGAGAAATGAGCAGTTTACGTGCACACTGATAAACTGTTTGTGTATCCTGCGTGGGCGTGTGTGTGCGCGCAAATTGAAACAGATAAAAACATACAATAAAATCAGTACATCTAGCTGTAGCGTCAAGGAAGAAAAGCTGCATTAACGAAGCAAACGCTGACAAAAGGGTTTGAAAAGGAACGCTCAGACAACATAGTTGAATTGAGTTTGAAGTACTTATACAGGACTCTTTGACCTTGTCTCTTTGAGGGGAAGGAAGTAACGAGGGATAGAACAACATGTTTGGAGAGACGCACAAGTGGGAATAGCGATTGGAGAACACAGACTGATAAAAGAGGAAAGAAGGGCGGGAGCGGGATTGTTGGGAACTGTGTTACTAGGACGTACATTTACACACACAAATATACACACATGCGTACTGTATGTACTCACACACAACACATGCGTACGCACACACACGCACACAATCACTACTTCAGGCATCAGAGACTCTCCGCCATTATGTGTTATGGCGTCTGAGGCAGATATGGCCGAATGGCTTTCCTAATTAAAACGATAAGAAGCCTAATTGCACTGGGCTTTCATCTCATTCTGAGGCATTAAAGAAAGTGAAGGCACACAGTGTGAAAAAAAGAAATAAAAATAGATCAAGAATTTAACTGAGGATGGAGGGTCAGAGGAAACTTCCACAGTGTCTTTCAGAAAACCAGGAAAATGACATTAGAGGGGTTCGCAGAAGCAGAAAAGAAAACATCAAATTATTTCAAACCAATAACAAGAAAAACAGCATCGTGAGGAGAGGTGAGCTACGAGCAGCTGCAATATTTCCAACTATTTAACCAAGATTACAGTAAAGCAGAAATTGCCTTTGGAAGGTGACTCATTTATTTTAACAAAAATGAATCGCCTTCACTCTTGCTGTGATAATTTTGCAGAATAAAAAATAAGCTTTTGTCGGTGATATCCTTGACGCAGGAAAACCAAACATATTATACTGAACAAACTGTAGGAAAAAAAGTGGAGAAATGAAGGGAAACTGTATAGTTAAAACAAAAGCTGGTGTATGTTTTTGATGGTATGATACAGTTGACAGAGCTGATATACACTGTATGGACAGGCTGGGGTTGGTCGGGGCCCCTTAGTTCAGTCACACAGGCCTGCAGTTGCTAGGGAAAAATGTGTAATCTGAGATTGGCTGGCAAGTGTTTCCTGGAGACTGCTCGCTGTTCCCAGGTGATTGGCTGCAAAGTGGGTATTACACCAAAAACAGAGAAAGTTTTTGTCTTCAGAGTAAAAGTTGTGCCTCACCACTACAACCAACACATGCCAAAAGCTGCAACTTTCACTTTGAAGGCAAGCATTCTCACACTTTTCAGACTCTCACTACCACGCACGATGTGGTAATGAAACTGAGACCAGTTGGTATCTTCCATGCAAACTGCAGGTGATCATGTGCTACCGAACAAAGCAGTTTCAAAGCACGGTTTCACTAATAAACCGCAGTAATCAGAGATTCACTGACATCTGTTTAGACCTTTATGAATGATCTCACAGAGCTGCCACTTACAAACCTGTTAGGGAATTCACATTTTTCTGTTGTGGTTGCCAACAGGTCTTACCTGACGCCTTACTACGATATTCGAAACAATTCTGTGTATCTAACTTCATGAGAACAGTTTACCCTTCTCTGTCTCAGTATGACTGTTGGTGTGTTCCTAAAAAAGCTGGAAGTTGGAATTTCTGAGTTCTCAGTCAGAGCTGAAATCTGGAATTCCCCTTCGACTCGGATTTCCCACCAGGAAAGTCGGAAAAGACCCAGCAACCCCGAGTTAACAATCCAAGATGGCGGCACTGAACAGTCATAAAACTATAAAACTGTTCATCTGCACTGCCAGCGTTGTGTATTTATGACTGCCTAAATAAGCAATAAACAGCGCACTGACCAGCCTCCATCCATAATGTGCTGCAGCAGTTTTTAAATTAAAAGTATAAAAAGAAACAAGTATTATGATCCTATTTTTATATAGGATTTTATAATCCTACTTTTACTTCCTTTTTCTGGAACATGCTAAATTGGGAGTGGTGTCACTCCCGAGTTATTTGGAATTTGGAACACAGTGTGTGCCCCAGTGCACAAAGCAAAATCCTTAAAGGCATGGTTGAATGAGTGTGGTGGTGAAGATGAACTTTACTGCCCCACACAGACTCTTGTGCAACTGCACCGAACATCTTTGGAAGGGGCTAGAATGGCGAATGCAAGCCAGGCCATCGTGAAAATTTCAAAAAAATCCAGCAGGATGGTGTCCCAGAATTGGGAAGCTGTTACAGATCGAAGAGGAGGAGGGGGGGTCACATCCAAATTTGCCTATGAATGTAGATTGGGATGCCATAAAAGCTGCTGTAGGTGGCTAAATATTTTTTGTATGTTGTTATAGTTCAAGAAAGACAAAGCAGTAAATTAAGGGCACATTCACGAGGACATGTAGTTATGTTTCACTAAAAATGAAGTTAATGCTTAAATTTTGGTCCAGGAAGGACAGGAAAGGCCCTCCTGCACAGGGTTGTTGTCTCAACCCATCGAACAAACTGTTTGCCTCTCTTGCAGAGTACCCACTCAACAAACACTCAGTGATGACAGGGAAGCAGAAAAGGGGCTCCACACTCATCTTCCTTACATCAGGAAATGTGACAAGATTCAACAGTCTCTTCTATTTTTAAAACTTGTCCTAAATTATTATTAATCCCCCTCATCGATGCTGCCTGTGCCTTAAAAATGATGCACTTGTATTACGCCCATTTTTTCCACACAACAATCCAGAACGACACAAAGACACACAGACAAAGTCTAGACGTGTTACTTTTCTAAGACAAGAAACGTGCGAAAGAAAAGGTCAGAGTGTGACATATGACAAAGGCCAACACTGCAGAAACAGTTCAGTCTGCTGCCACTAGCTTCACTGCGAGAGGTGCCGGGGAATGAAAGAATGAAAGAGAGAGACAACTAAAATTTCACAAAAACAGTTTCTGTAGAGGTGACAGAAGTCATCTCTTAGCTTGCCAGCACCTTCTAGCACCATAAGAGATTTCTGCTGCTACGGGAACACACAGAAATAAGTGTTTGTAATTCAGTGTGGTTTGAGTGCGACCTTGATCTAAGTACCATGCACTTGTGTTTGTGTGCATGCCCCACTCAACCCTGGAGATGTGGCTGGCATTTCACTTCCTGTAAAGTGTACACTTTCAGTGATAAGATGAAAATGTGTTCACATTCACATTTGAGCCCATTCTGGCTTGTAGTTTATGCTTTAAAAAAGGTATAAAAACACAACAACAACAGAACGTGAGCCTTGGGAAGGGTATGGAATAAATAAATAAATCTTATAGACATTCACACTCTCAAACAGCCTGAGCTTCTGGCTGATAGGGGCTTACTTGTAAACATAATACTGACTTCAACATTAAAAACTTTCAAGTATCCAAGTCATAAATGGATGGACACGGTCAGCAACGATACTCAGGCACACCGTGGCATTTAAATGACGCTCAAATGCGGAGCCTATCATCTGAATGTCAAAGCAGACAGACTCATCAGAAAAAGGAAAATCTTTTCCAGTCTTCTGTTGTCCAATTATTGGTTGCAAATTGTACTCTTAGTTTCCTGTTTTTCTGCTGCTCTGTTTTAAGGTTCAGAGGTGCTCTTCTTCATACCTTGGCAGCAACAACTCGTTATTTGAGTTATGGTTTTGTTCCTATCAGCTTTAAGAAATCTTGGCAGTAATTCCAGATTTACGGAAAATATAGAAGTGAACCGTTGGGATAGTTAATGCTGTAAGTGACATGAACTCAGATTCAAGTCTGATGTTTAAGGTGATAAGAATACTTACATTTCACCTCGATGTCCTCATGGCTGAAAATTCCACGTGCTGTAAAGGTGACGTCTTTAGCTGCCCTCTCTTTGACCTTCTATCTTCACTATTTACAGCCACCAATAGCCACTAGACAGGCTGCTCTGTAGGTGTTATACCTATTTAATTTTAATTGAGTACCTTCAATCTACAGCATAGTCCCATCCTCTGTATATCTTCTGAATACACCAATGTAGGTGGATGCAAACTTTAAAAAAACAAAAAAACAAAAAACAGATATAAAATTTCAAAAAAGACTCCAAAACTCAAAAGTGTTTTTCCTTCTGACATTTTTTTGTAGAGCTGTTATTTGACAGACATAGAGTGTTTATACATGCCTCTACATGAGCATCGCTGAAGTGCTGAACATGAGCCTGACGAGGAGACGCTTCTCCTCTGCGGGAAGGTACAAGTGGAGTCAGGGTCTTTCAACCCATTCAGCACAACCTAAACTCTCACACTGCGGGTCAAAACTAAGCGCCCTCCATCACCGTGGAGAGGAGAGCCTTATCTGCACAAGATGAGACAGGTCTAAATGTGTCATGCCTCTTCAGAGAGTGACTGTAAACACTTAGCATATATGAATATTAATGTTCCACATTAAAGCCCCGATGCCTAGATGGAAGTCTTAATGAGGATAAATAACAGACAGCCAAGCACCGAAATCTCAGCTCTGACATTATTTATCATCCTTAACTTTTGTCACAGCTCCTTTTTTAGTAATTAATATCATACAAGAAAGCACTTTGCACTTGGATGAGTGATCTAATTTGTTTAATATAATGCAATTAAAAGAGCTTGAATTGCTTTATGTTAATGTTACTGATTATATTCCTGGCTGGACTGCCTTTCTCAAAGAAGATAACAGGCTGAAGCTGAGGATTGATGTCTGTCTCAGATCTGCCACGTTCATCAAGGAAATTTAACCGCTGTTTACAAGCATCCACACTCCACAGAGTCACACAAATCTAGTCTCATTCAAGACACAGTTTTGCCTTTGCCACTTTGGATTCATACCAACTCTTGCCTTTTTGCCTTTCCCCGGAACAGACAGGTGAACGAGGTAAGAAAAAGAATCAGGAGGGAACTTTAAAAATATTTTATGCATCTTCAGTTTACCAAAAACCCCAGAAAAAAACCCATCCTGTACACGATATGGTGTTTATTTACCTGCAACTAGTATTAATAAAACAATGGCCAACATGCGTCGACGTCTCAGCTGTAAAGCTGCACGGATGGCTGTTTGATCGAAGTGCTGCGGGGAGCGGGGCGTTGGATGAATCCCGTAGGGAGCACTGACATTGGAGTTAGGAGGACACGATGTAACTTGGGGTGAAATATGACATTGGGAACACAGAGAGGGATGGAGGCAGGGAAGAGGAGAGAACAGCTGGAAGCAAAAGACCAATGCACAAATGACTAGTGAAGGCTCTGCAGGATATGAGCCACACTCCTGTTTGTCTGTCTGCTGAGAATTTCCCCCGCAGATCTAAAGCTCACCTTTAAAGCTGAGGTTACATCTCTCTTGGTTGCACACGAGCACACACAAGCACACACAAACACACACGCACACCCATACTCAATCAAATGTGTCCTAACACTCATGTTTGGTGAAATGAGATTCTGAAAAACGAAGCCCTGCATCATAATGCAAATATGGTAGATGCCAAAAAAAAACCCCAACCAAGTCCAAATTCATATTTTAACCACATTTGCAGCTTTTAAAAGAGCCATTTACCTCACATTAAAACCATATTTCAAGCAATTTCGCATTAATGTTGCCAAATGAAAGACCAGACATCATGAAAGGATTGAGAGGCAGTAACACAACAGGACCATCATGAAAGACAGCCTCTCTC
>NW_005187412.1:3905186-3910059 GCF_000239375.1 Pundamilia nyererei | reverse complement strand
CTCTGATGTTTCTGCAGTTATTCTTCAGCTGCTAATTTTGAGGTGGAAAATCTTTGCTGCAAAAAGTGGAACCTGCTGATGGCAGACTTGGAAAATCTCCAAGTAATCCAGTCTTGTGAACAAAAACAGCTTTGATAAACTGAATGTTTCAGCTCCTCAGAAATCACAGTGAAATAAACAAAGACGTGCTGGACTGAATGATCAGCTTGCTATATGGTGGGTCAAAGTCACTAAAACATATCAATAACAGAATAGACTCATTTATTCATTCAACCATTCATCTCTTCATGCCTGTCTTTAAGGGGGACACCAAGGTGTTCCCAAGCCAGCTGAGAGATACAATCTTTGCAGCATGTCCTGGGACTGCCCCGGGATTTCTTCCCAGCAGAATATGCCTGAAATACCTCACCTACAAAGCATCCTAGTCAGATACCTGAGACACCTTAATTGTCTCCTTTCCTTTTGTGGAGGCGCTACACTGAGTCCCTCCCGCATGACAAAGCTCCTGACCCAATCTATAAGGGAGAGCCCAGACACCTTTTAGATTAAATTCCTTTCCACCGTTTGTATCTGCGGTCTTGTTCTTTTGGTCACTACTCAGAGCTCGTATCCAGATCACCGCAACGGGCCGGTACATCATCCATGTTACTACAGATGCCACACCAATCTGTCAGTTAAATTCTTGCTTCGTGGATGTCTCACTTGTCAACAAGACCCTATGACGCTCTTCCACTGAGGCATCAACTCATCCCCAACCCCGAGTGGGCATGCCACTTTTCCAGTGTGTCAGCCAAGACAGCCCCACAGCATCCAGAGCCTGAAGAAACCTAAATCTCATCCAGCCCAGGGGCTCAGTCAACAGGTTTTTTTTTAAATTTGATGTTTTTATTTTACTACTTGGGTTAGATATGGCAGCTGACTAGTTTGCGTGTTTGTTTTCTGTCACAATGTTTAAAACGATTCATACAAAAATCTGTTTTTGTATCTCTGAAAAGCTGCTGGGAGCTCATGAAAGTTGCCCTAATAAACACCTTTCACACAGTTATGTAATTAAATAATTTAACCTCTCTGGGGCTAATAGTCAGATTCCAGGCTCAGTTTTATCCCAACTGCTCTCTGCAGCACAGCCAAACTTCTTATTAGTGAAATAAAAAATTCAAAAACAGCTAACGCTTAAGCTTCTCTTTCTTCCCATGAGTTCTGACTAATTTATGCATTCATAAATTACTCTTGGAGGAGTTCTGGGTTTTGTTTGTTGGCATCAATTAACGACTAACGAGCAAATCTGAAGCAACGCCTTCAGTCTCTCTTCTCACTGCTTCCATTGCCTTGGTGTATATATATGTGTACAATAAATGGAACAACAAACGCTCTTACAGGCTTACTGGGTCAAGATGAGCTTTCTTTTTAGCTCTGGACAGCAGACAGACTGTATTGTAGAGCACAAAAGGAGGGCTAAAAAAAGTGAGAAGGGATCAATGTGCTCAGAGATGTTTGTGAAGATGAGTGGAAAGAGAGAACGCTTAGGTGACAGCTTCCCTATCGAGCTGTCAATCACGCTACACAGCACCTGTTAACTCTGGAGAAGACACCTTTGGCCAGCTGAGAACCTATTGATCTAAACTCCCACTCGTTCTCTGCTTCTCAGATTTCACATTTCTTTTCCCATCTCTCTTTGCTTTTGTCAGTCTCCCCTGTTAGCATTGTTTTTGCAAAGTTCAAACAGAATTTTTTTAAAGACATTTTCTCCTCTTGCACAAAGCAATTGTGGCTAATCTAAAAAATGCATTTTTTTATTATGAATATTGAGGGCTGGTGTGCGTATTTTTCCTAACAGTCTTCCTAATGAGATACATTTAATCTAAAAATAATGAACCCAACAAAACACTGTACATTAACTCTATTGCCTTTCGACCTACACAACGTCTAATGCAAAGTTATTATCATTTTCTATTTTCTTATTCATTTTTATTACATTTCCAGTTCAGGTTCAGTTAGCTGCCAGAGTGGATTTTCGTTTTTGTTTGAAAAATATTGAATTTTTTATACGTTTTTATTAGTTTAGGCATGAAGGCTTTCACACACCGGACGTGTAAAAGTAGCGTGCACATTTCATTTGCAAGAAAATTTCACAGGATGAAATAAAACATCTGGTTTTCTGTTCCTTTTTTGTCTGCAGCAGATCATTCAGATCGCGTCTTCTAAAATTTGCCATTTGCAATCCACTTTAAAAGTTTGTACGTCCACGTTTTTACAGCCCAACTCCATAAAGAAAATCTTGGTAAGAAATTTCGGTTAGCAGCCACCTTTTCCCCCCAACCAGGCAGTTAAATCCCAGAGCATATAGAAAAAGTGAGATACAGAAATCTCCATGTGAAGGCTGCAAGAGATCAGCCCACTGTTAGCAAGTGAAAGATGGAGCGTGAGAGTGAAACTGTGAAAGAAAAAAGTTGCTGTGTGAAACGTGGAGCAGGTGTAAGAGTAAAAAAGGAGACAGTGTGAGAAATGAGTTAAGAAGCTGGGAAGGAAGATGAAGTGCACAAGGTCTTCATCAAATTTTTGGACTTTGTCTTTCCCCCCTTCTCCCTGCCTGCATGTGTATGACCTCACACCTGCTCAGTAAACCCACATCTTGGATATAGTTTTACTTACTAAAAATTCATATTTCAAAGTTTTCTATTATTGATATTTCAAATGTTCCAAAAGAAAACAAATAAACACAAGACAGAGTAACACTATTATAAGTTTATGTTTTTATGTCACTTTGGTGTGTTAAATAAATTCCTCAGTACTAAAGAGAAGAACAGAAAAGAAGCAAAAGCGTGAGTGGGAATAATTACCGAACTGATCTAACATTCACAGACATTTCGATGTAAACAGACAAAATCTTACTGTCCAACATTTTAAATGCACATCTCTTAATGACTGATGAGGGGATTCATATTGATTCAATAAATATTCACCTAAGTCGAGCAGGCACCAGGATAAAATGGCAAGCCTGTTTCAATCTAAAGCTCATAATAAACCTACCAGTATTTAATTCCCACTAATGAACACAAATCTATAATGTTTTAATTGTTTGACTTGTTTTAATATTGCAGATTTCAATCAGCTCTGGAACTACAAAATGCTTCAAAGGCATTTGTCATGCATGCAGGAGGGCTGCCAAATAGGGCTGGGCCATATCGTACCGTTCACGGTAATACCGGTGTAATGTTGGGCAACGATAAGAAAATGAAATATCGCGATAGAATATGGGTAAAACGCACATGCGCAGTGCCTTTGTTTTCATACGCACATGGCGGAAAAAGCATGGCGGTGACGGAGAATGAGAAGGACGGAAGTGGATCGGTGAATGAAAAGGATGAACCAGAATTGGTTTGTAAAAAAGCTGCAACTTCAGTGGTGTGGAACTGGTTTAGCTTTCATCCGTCAGATACACAACAAAGCACTATTTTTGGTAGAGTGTGCAAGTGGGTCGTCGTTATTACCGTGTTTTCTGGAAAATACGGCACACTTAAAATCAATCCTTTGATTTTTCTGAAAATCGACAGTGCCCCTTATAATCCCGTGTGCCTTATGTATGAATTCTGGTTGTGTTTACTGACCTCGAAACGATTTTATGTCGTACACGGCGCTCGGAAATCTGTCAAATGTTTTAGTACGACTTTGCTAAGCTACGAACCCGCAATGCTTGATGGATTGTTGTAGCATTACGGCTATCGTAGGCAGGAGCCTCGCGGAGTGATACGTACTGTGCTTCAACATAATATTACCGTATTGTGTGTGTATAACCCCTTTTTAAGTTTTGTGGATATTATACTTGGTTATGCTGAGGATATGTCGGCCAATTTCCACTGGAAATGCCTTTTGGTTAAAATGTCAGCAAGGAATTTGCATTTGTGCTGTTAAATTTTTATATAACTTTAATGCACATAAAAAACAGCTGCTTGTTTAAGTGAAAATAGGTTGATTTTTTTTTTTGCATTAATAAAGTTGTGGAGTTGTAAAGTATTTTGTCTAGTCTCAATTATATCGTCAGTTATATCGTTATTGCAAATTTTCAAATGCATATCATGATAAATATTTTGGTCATATCGCCCTGCTCCACTGCCTAAGACCTGTGAGCACACTGATTGGTAAAATCTGGATTTTTTTTTAAATGTACTTGAGCTTGTTCTCGAGCTGAGTTAAAACACAAAGAAAGCAAAACAATGTGAATTTCCGACACAGTTGCTCCTGTTTGAATCATCGATTCACCGGAGAATTGAAGAAAATCTGAATTTGAAATTTGAAGGAAAAAAAGCTGCATGTGTGTTGAAACTGGCATCAGCGAACACAGGCAGGGCAGGTAAGGTGTTTGATAGCTTCCAACAGAGTAGTCCACAGTGTGTGTGTGGCTTGAGGGACTGGTCTGTGGGGAGCTGATTGCACAGGCTCTCATTATGTGGCCAGTGGCTGTAATGGAGTGTGACAGCAACGTGCTGTGCTCTGGATCTCTGTCCTTCCAGCCTGCAAAGCCAATTAAACACACTCTGCCTTGCCCTGCTTCGTTCTCCATCACTCACTCCTTCCTTGCTGTTCCCCACTCCCGCCTCCACCACCATTGGCAGCTCCCAATCGCTACCTTCATGGTCCCCAGAGTCAGCTTTGCAGCTGACTCTTTCTAACCCCCTCCAACACATCTCCAAGCTCAATACTTCAAGCTCCTTCCCAAATCTTTTGCTTCTTCCTCTTATTTCCTGTGGTCTACATGACAATTCAAAGCTCTGATTGCTTCTGCCCTTCTTCCTGCACTCCTCAGCCCCCCCCCCAAAACTAACCGAATGCCTGCCTCTCCCGCTGGTAAAGTATGGGTCTGTTTGGGGGGGGG
>NW_005187412.1:3901931-3905118 GCF_000239375.1 Pundamilia nyererei | reverse complement strand
ACACACACACACACACACACACACACACACACACACACACACACACACACACAGCAATAGTTGGTTCTTCTTCTTCAGGACCTGGAGCAGTCACAACCACTTAGGAGGAAAAATGCCCTGCAGCACCAAAAACACACATAGTCCATTTATCACTCCCTCATAGTTCCCCAAAATGTGCGCACACACACACACACTGTCTGAATGTGTGACTATGTGTGTGCTTCCAGCATTGGACTCCTGGTTTTTAAGTGTTTAAAATCATGTCATCGTGCCCCGAAAGTACAGTGTGCAACACTGATGAAAAAATCTTATGACATCTTTCATCTCCTGTGAATCCCTCTGACAGTACAAACCATAAATGGTAGTGAAATGCACTCGCTATGCATGCATACTGCTGAGGAAGATGAGGGTTTGGTACCTGTCTTGAACCAGCCATCCTCAGTGAAAGACTCTCTGGTCTCCTGAGGTTTGTTAAAGTACTCTTTAAAAACAGATGGCCCTCGAACCAGAAGCTCCCCCTCTTTCCCCTCCAGACCAGGTCGTACCTGATGCATATACATGGAAAGAAAGGAAGAAATCAGGATAAATACATCACCGTGCTTAACAGCTGGTATGAGATGTTAGTGCTGATATACTGTGTTCGTTTTATATACTATCATTAAAAATCTACACTGATTTTGTTTATCCAAAGGACATTTTCCCAGAAGTCTTATGATTTGCTTGGATATAACATAAGCTGTGCCGCCATGTTCTTTTTAAAGAAAAGTGGCTTTCTCCTGGCAATCCTTCCAAGCAAATGACACTTGTTCAGTCTTTTCCTAATATTACTGACATGAACTTTAACATTTAACATGCTAAGTCAGGCCTGCAAAATCTGAGATGTACTTTTTCTTTATCCGTCATACAGTCTGACCTTGGGGTCTCACACTTGTTGGTCATCAGTTATTCAAGTGCATTTCATTAGCAACAGGAACAGGATTGCATTGAGTCTGATGCTAAACCTTTGTTTTCACATGATTTTACCTGATGACACCTATATATATTGAACTTATGGATTACCTGAGTCTCTTTGTGAGTGCCTTCCACAATGGTTGTATTAATTGTGTTATTCATAACAATCCGAACTTTCACACCAGGCAGCGGCAACCCAACAGCTCCTGTCAAACACAAAGAAAGCCCATGAACACAGAGAGAAGAGAATACACTTTGTCGAAGCAGAATGGGATGATTTTTGGCCTTTACAGAAGTGGAACACATATTCTGGCAATAATCAGTGAAAAAGCCATCAAAAGCATTCAGTGAGAGATTTTTAACACAAGAGTCGTCTTCTCCAAGACAGCATTAGCCTCCATCTGCAGGCCAAAACTGGCCACTGGCTTGCTGAGCTTGTAAAACACTAAACTGAAAGCCATTCGTCTCAGTCACCACAAACCAGCTTACACGGACAGTAATGGGGATTTCTGGGCAATGCCTGATGCAGCCGTTTGCACAAACTTCAAGTAAACGTCAAGTAATAGAACTGTTTTTAGGTGTTTGTTTGCACTTTTAACCTGTTTCTGAAGCCTCCAAAGAAACAAAAAAAACAAACAAAGAAAAAGCAAGGACTCAAGGGTACAGCAGGATTCAGTCCTTCAGTTTAATTTACTGCTGAGCACTTGACAGGTTTTATTAATAAAGCACAGCAGCATGAAATGTTATAACTGAGCTGACAAGTATTAAAATACAGTAAGAAGTCTGTGTTAAAAAATCCAGTGTTCATAACTGTGAGGTGCAGTAACGTTTTAGAGAAAACTGTTACTAAAAAAAGGATTTCCACATTTCCTGACATCACCTGCTGTCTCCACAAACTGTGTGCAAGTGACACCTGGCGAGTTAAATAATTAAAGCACAAAAAAAATTCTCATTGGTCTTCTGTGTGCATTAATATTTGCACCTATATTTTATTTTATAGCCGGGTTTAGCTGGAGGTTTCTTCCTGCTAAAAGGGAGTTTTTCCTTCCCACTGTGGCCAAGTACTTGGGTGTTGTGTGATTGTTGTGGTTTCTCTGGATTATTGTCGGGTCTTCGCCTTACAAAAGGAAGTTCCTTGAGGCAACTGTTGTTGTGATTTAGTGTTACATAAATAAATGAAATAAACTGAATATTTTATGTCATTTTGCAGACTAACATTTGCCCAATAAAAAGACCGTCAGGTTTTGAAGGATTCTATCAATTTTTATACAAACGGGCTTTTAATTAATTTTAACTTGTATGTCTGATCTTATTGTAAAGCACTTTGTGATTTTTATCTGTGAAATGTGCTATATAAATAAACTTTACTTACTTACTTTCTATCAATTCAAACTGTATGAACTTTGGCTTGGAAAAAGTCACACCAACCCACACTTTGCAATCTGTCTCCCACCAAGGGCAATTATAACACTGAAAAAGTACACCATTTGAACCTATTAAATGTAATCACATTACTGCAGCGGTATCTAATAATAGCATCTAAATGTTGGGCATCAGGAGAAAAATCCTGTAAAAATTAATTCCTTATCTCAAGATCCTTTTTGTCCTTGAAAATGCAAGTGAAGTAACTCTGTACTTCTTACACAGGTAGAATGAGAATCCTACTACATCCTATTTATCATCACTTCATTCATTTTCTAACTACTTATCCGATTTATGGTCATCGGGAATAGTGTATTAAAATAACAGTTTTCAGATGCTAGCACGATTACCCTTAATTCACTAAAACTGAAAATGG
This sequence comes from Pundamilia nyererei, assembly GCF_000239375.1. Classification (NCBI taxonomy): domain Eukaryota; kingdom Metazoa; phylum Chordata; class Actinopteri; order Cichliformes; family Cichlidae; genus Pundamilia; species Pundamilia nyererei. The sequence continues at coordinate 3,902,369 of NW_005187412.1, read as the reverse complement.
ATCCTTTTGATTGATAAAAAAGGCTGGGGTGTGAGAGCTTTTGTTTTGGCTATTTAAGGTGGGGAAAAAGCTATGAACAACTGCTTTTATAAGACTGCCGTATCTACACTTTCTCTGTGAAAATACAGGGAAAAAAAAGCCTGAAAAGTGGGACAAAAAAGAATCAAAGAGATGAAAGGGGCAGCAGCGTGAGATAATAATAAGATGGGGGGAAAAAATGAGGATGATCTCATATGTTTACATCTCAGGACGGGCAATATGACCTAGAAAGACACTCAGCTTTGTTAATATGAAGAGCTCCAAAAGTGTAAGCACCACAGCAAAATCAGGATAGTTACATGGCCTAAATACAGGAGAGAATTACTAATGAAACTGCTGCCAATAAGTTGTATTAAGAGCTGAAATGTCATCTGTTTAGCTGCTGTGGGGCGGGGGGGG
>NW_005187412.1:3868703-3901911 GCF_000239375.1 Pundamilia nyererei | reverse complement strand
TGAGAAAGAGAAGAAGGTGAGAGTGAAAGAGAGATACCACTCCACTGCTCTTCTGAGAGTGTTTCCTGTGGTTGCTATTGATCCATTTTAACCTACTTAAAAGGCAAGATAGGAACACGCCGACTCAAACAGGCGCAGCCTCGTGCCTACATGTGCTCACACCGTCATACACACACACACACACAGGCAGACATACACATACACTTACACAAATGCTGAGAGGAAACATCAATAAAAACGCAGACCTCTTGAAGCCATTCTTAATAATCACCTGAGAGGAGTCGAACGCAGCCTGCTCGGTTCATGCCAAACATTCAGTGAGCAACAAACAAAACAATACCCTGACAAAACAGGCAGGCAGAGGATTACCAAATCCACTTGCAAGCTAATTAGCTCTACCTGTAAGAGGAAGTGTTGTCTGGGGAACAGGAAAGGAAGAAGACGGTGGAAGAGAAAGAGAGGGAAAGAGAGAGAGAGAGAGACAGAGGAAGAGGGGATGACAGGAGAAGATGGCAACCGCCACTACTCTGACCTCATTTCCAGACCTTGCTTTTGTTTTTGCGTGTGTGAGGGAGGTGTAGTTGGGATCATGGGGTTTTACCTGACATCACGCCAGAGACAACTACCTTTGATTAAAGCACAACGCGTGAAGTTGAAGTACTCACTCAAACTGATGAGGGAGGGTCGAGCAACATCAGAGGTTTTTGGATTATATGTGAAGTAGAACAAAATTTTTGAGAGCATTTTCAAAGTGTAGTATAAACCGGGAACACTGGCTCAATTAAGCAAGGTTTGCTTTTTAAATTATTATTATTTTATGTCGTTCTGTTAAACCACACTGCCTTTCTATTTTTCCAGGATACAGATTTCTAATATATATGTGTATACTTTTAACATAGAGTGGCAGAAATCAGTGATTGCAAGTTTGTTGATTGATAATCATACGTTACCAAATTGTAAACAGCAATGTCAACTCAATGTAGAGCTTAATTACTACACACAGGGAAAAAAAGATAATTACCCTCTTTCCTACAAATCTGAGACATTCGTTTTAGAAGAGAACAACATCCACAGTCACAAAGGCAACCTTGGTTGACTGCCAACCAATCAAATATTCATCATCAATGAAACTGTGACTGACAGACACACTGATGGCAGTATGCTTGGCTAGTTGTGCTGTGCAGTATTTCAGTATTTGGCACCAAAAGATAAATGCACCAAATAACAAACTGATCGAGGGTTGGCCTGATTTAAAAAGAGAGCAGAAAACGCTGCCATTGGTTTGTCATTGAGGGTTTTCAAGAAAAATGCTGATAATCAGATGCCAAACCGATCTTTAAGAGGTTATCTGTATGGCCTCATTTCCTGCCATTGCTTCAGCAGCTGGTTTGTAACCTGACCATATTCTGCTTGGAAGAGCACCAAGACATGCATTTTATTATCAAGTTAGTATTTTGACACCTGAGGTTTCACAACTTTATCATTATGCAAAGGGATAAAGGAGTTTGAAAAAAAAAAAAAACATACGCAGCTGGCGCCCAAACTATACATGTGTCCGGTACTGACTTTGACATTCTAGACAGGTTTTTAGAAGATAATTGAGAATACAGATTTTTGGATGAAGCTAAAATTGTGTAATGCAAGTTTATCTAGCTGAGTGGCTCCAACCATTGTTTACAGGACTCTGCAACAGTGACACGTGGCAGATAAGAAGATAGTGGTGCAAAGTTAAGCAACGTGCAGCGAGTTGCTGACTTGTTTGTGAAATACTTTGCCGGAAAGTTAACTAATGATCCCATGACTTCCCTTTTTAAGATAAGTAACACACATACACATGTAAAAAAAATATTCTTTCTTTACTCATATGTGTGTAAGGTGTGAGAGTACAAGTGCATCCACTTAGTTCAACCTGGGACGCGTGGGCCCTTGAGAGGGTTGGACAGCGCCATGCCGATCTCAGTCATGCCGTAGCGTTCGAGGAGTGTGTGCCCGGTAATCTCCTCCCAGCGCTGCAGAGTGGGAAGCGGGAGAGCAGCCGAGCCTGAAACCATCAGCCTGGAGAGAAAGGGACGGGCATGAGGGACACACGCCAAAAAACACATCTGCAGTTTATATTTTGCCTGAAAAACCTGTGTGAAACATGTAAATGATCTAATTGTTTGCTAATTAGAAACATCAATTTTTGTGCATCTTCTTACACATCTCCAAGGACTTGATTTGTGAGAGTCAGTAAGCATAGGGTTGTGCCTTACAGTATTCTATAAACTGCAGACTGTTTATGAAAAATATACAGAATGCAGCATGGGAGAGATGATTGGCAGCACAAAGGAAGCAAAATAAAAACACAGATGCCACACACACTTGTAAAAGAAACTGTGGCAGTGAAAATTATTAAGAAGCAAAACATGTACTGGAAATGTGGTGTGACATTAATACACCATCCACAAAGGTCAAAAGGTTATCAAGTAGCAAGAAAACATAATAATGTAATAATAATGCATGTCACGAGTGCATACACACAGAAAGGTGACAAACAAATTACAAATGAAAAGAACTACAAGTGTCTCAGGGCCAAAATAAACTTTTAAAAACAGGCTTAATGCTTCTTGGGACTGACTTTGCTTCAGGTTTGAACACTTCAACACTTCTGGGGAGGAGCGCAGTCTGACACGCACGTCAACCACACCTTCATGTGGTTTTCAGCTCGGTAAAAGGAGCAAAGATGGCAAGAGAGGTGAGTTGGACAGGTACATGTTGTTGCTCCAAAAGCAGCTGAAATTGTTAACTGTGGTTTGATGCATAGATCAGGTTTAGACACCTCCGCGGTCAACAGCTGCAGCTGCATCAGTCATTGTTACACAGAACTTGCTGAGGTAGTTGAAGCACTGTAAAACTTCAATTTGTCTCACAAATGAACTTTATTTTCCAATTTTGCTTTTTTGTCTTCTTTGAATGTGAACCGAAAACACTGCCAGGATAGGGTGATGGTCAATGGGCCCAATTGCTAATCACTAACGCATCTGTCAGTTAGCTGAGCTACTAACATACAGATGTTTGGAGCCCAGAGACTGGCTTACAGCCAAACTCAAACGTTTGTGCTGTCATATCCTGCTCTGTCAGGTAAAGTCAAGGCTTCAAGTTGAAGGAGTTTCACCAAAAATACTCTCCATCAAAGTCATCTGGACACGGCTGTCTGCACATACATAAATACTAACAGGAATGATGAAGAGCCCAAAATGAACAAACTCCATAGCAACATTAAATTTCCTCTTTAAATTGCCTAAAGCATCCAACTATTGGGTGATTAAAAAAGATGATAATCTCCCAACTGATGACAAAATGCATTAATATTAACTTTAATTAAGCTCTATACATCCCTGTGAAAAGGACATTTAGGAAACACTGCATAAAAACCCTGCATTAAACCAGCTACTTGTGAGTAAAATCTTGTGGCACAGATTCCACAACCAGTACCTTATTCTCTCTTTGCACAATGCTTTGACAAAGTCCTTCACATGAGGCTGTGTGAAGTGCTGATCATAGTACTGGATCAGCTTAGAGTAAATAGTTGGCACGGCCATGAACACATTAACCATGGGAGCCTTGGAGCTCAACAGCATCTCCCACACCTGTGGGGGGAGAGAGGGAGAGAGATAAGCACAACACATAACTGAAGAAGGAAGGAGGAGGAGGAGAGATAAGGAAAATAAAAGCAGTATATCTAACAGTGGGGCATTGCAGACTAAATTATTAAATCCAGATTCATTCCATTAGTTTTAGAGGGAAAAAAAAGTGACATTTTTTCATTTATTTGATGTAAATGGCAGAATAAAGTCCAGACAGCAGCCTCATATTAAACCTGTCAACATAATGCAGGAAAAAGACAAGCAAAAAATGCCCAGATTTCTAAAAGGTCAGGAGGAAGAAAATAGCCGGCTGCCCCGGACTGGAGCGGTATTGCCGGTCAATTAAAAGACCTCGTGTGCAGCTACTTTTGACAAATGTGCTTTTCGACTGCCACAAAAGGAGCCGCTCCCATCCTCAGCTTCAACAGCGGCGGGCACTAATGGACGCAAACATGTGTCGCCAACTACCAACTATATGCACATCTAAACATACTGTATGAAAATCACATAAACTCACTTGTTCAAGGACAAAGTCATTTTACACACCCGGCCCCGCCCACTCAACCTCATTCCTCACACACGCTCACACATTGCAGTAGACGGCAGAAGGATAGGACGACGGCATGAATTAAATGAAGGTGAACGACGGCTTCTCTAAGTCACTCCCCCCGCACCACAGCCCACCACCAGTGCCCCCCTCCAAGCTGTCTCCTCTCAGGCTACTCGATCTCACTTCTTCTTCATTCATTCTGCCTCTATTTTCCAAGTGCTCCGTTTTCACTCTACTTTCATCTCTGACCCCACATCCTCCCTTCATCCCCCCCCCCTCGTCTCTCACCCCCCTATCTCACATTCACTTACCTTCTCTCTCCATTTCGTAATTTCCTGCTTCACTGCCTCTGCAGTCTCTCTCTCTCTCAGACACATACACACCTAGACACATACTCACACACAGAAAAATGCACTCTCTCCCATCATTGCGCTCACCTGAAGTAACACCACATCCTTCTTAATGTGCCAGCAATTTCTAAACTCTTCCTTCCACTTCTCTTTTGTGTGACCCTCACATCACAGACTCACCCAATCTATTATCTACTAAACTATCTTCCAATCACTTCCTCTGGCTCTAATAAAAACACAAGTCAAACACACAGACAAATACAGCTAAGATGATTAAGATATGCCAACAGTACAATTTAATCAAATCCCAATCCAGTCTCCCAGAGTAGCGTTACAGGCCGATCTAAAAATTGCAAGTAACCTGCGGTTCACGCGAAGAGATACAGAATAAAAGTTTGAAGAGAGAAAAGGATGATTAGCTGAGCGTGCCCTGACCATACTGGGTGGTGTCTATCAAGTGCAGTGAAGCGCTCCCACCAAGCCCACTCTAGGTGGGAGAGGAAGGCAATTTATGTCCGTCAAAGAGCTGGCCTCCACCTAGGGGACAGGATGCGGTGAGAACCGAGAGCTATGGCCTGCATCCTAAACAACTTCATGTGCCCTGCACTCAACGTAAGACCCGAAAACAGTTCTTCCCGAGAAGGCCCGATTGTTGAATGTCAATGTGCCAGCAGTGCTGATTCCTAAAAACTGTCAGGTAAGTTCACTCAGCTCGTCTGTCTCAGTAAAGAACACATCTTTCAGTTTTAAAGTTTTACGTACTGGGAAAACATTTAAAATAATCTGGTCCTTAGTGGATCTAAAATTTGGGTAAATAAAACCTCAGATGAGCAACAATATGTGATCTTCCACTGTTTCATTTAAAAAAAAACAAAAAAAACAAACGAAACCAAACAGCAGAATCAGTGTGTGAAAAACTAAGCAGAGCCTTACAAAACCACAGGAATTAAGAGCGTAAGTAGCAGCCAGATGCTGCTAATCAAATGCACTTGATTAAGCAGAAATTTTGGTAGCTTGCTGGTCTGGAGCATTCAGGTGTGTGTTAACACAATGCCAAGGTGGGAAGACATCAGCAGTGATCTTAGAGAAGCAACTGCGTCGTATTTTAATGTTCGAGCATTTCACTGACCTTACAGTGGAGTAGACCTTGTTTTAATAGCCAAGTCATTAACATAGTAGTATCAGCTATGTAGTTAGCTAAGTTTTTAATTAGTGTTTGCAGGTTCCTACAAACAGACAGCTTTTTTATATTCCTCGTGGATAATAGCTTCAGCTGTAGGCAGATTACCACAGTCCTTGACAGCAGTGTCACATTATCGGTGTCGTAAATGCTTCATGTGAAGCAGAGGTGAAAAACATCAGTGTTCAGGTTGCCAGTGTGTCTGAATTAGCAGATAATAAAAGTTCCTGCTATTGACGTTGATAAGTAGTATCAGTTCTTATATAAGACTTATCCTAATAGTTGACTCTTCCTAGAGAAGGCTGACTGTAACAGAGAGCAACCAGCTATACAGAGTGGCATATGGATTCTTATAGTCAAACACTTTCAAAATGCTTTATCTGTCTGAACTAGACAACTGGTGTATGAAACATTATTTTTAAAATGTCAATTTCACTTTGAATTACAGAACAGGCAGTTGTGAGTATTTCCAAGCAGCATTCCCATCAATCAGGCTACTTAAAAAAATGCCCTTGCCTGTTAGAATTTAAAAATTGATGCCTTAGCCATCCCTCTTGAGGAAAAACAATGACAGTAATATTACATTTGAGTAGTTGCTGTGATGAAGCAGTCAATAAGAAATCAAATAAATTAAAAAAAGAAAAAAAATCCGAGCAACGCTGTTTGAAACCCAGGAACGCTATCTGCTCCCGTCAGTCTAATACAGTACACTTGAAAAAGACTTATCTGTGATTTACTTGATCACAATTCCTGCACTGAAAATTCCCGACACTATCTCCAGGCAAAATCAGAAGAAAAAGAAATCAATGCTGGCCTCTGCTGCCTAGGGTACCCTTCAGAGATCTTAGGGGATAGAAGACGATCGATCACTTCATCAATGTACTGTAACTTCAGGAGGAGGAGTATAAAGGCTCTTTTTTTTCTCTGAAGATGAGAGAAGGGGTTTTGTGGTTTGGCACACAAGGTCAGGGATAACAGTTGAATACTGATAGCTATATTAGTCTAGCAATACCCATGTTGACAGATACACATTTTCTTTAAGGTCGTTTCTTTTTCATTCACCTTAAGTGTCATGAAGTGGTAGACTTCCTGACGTACAAACAAAGAGAGCAAAAAACAGAAAGGCACACACACACACATACATTAAAAATTGTGCATTTACACTTCAATACAGCTACACTTATATACACACACTTAGCACCCCATCTTCCCCTCCCTTCTCAGGGCCAAACAAGCACTATCATCCTTCAATGTCAGCTCATCGATTGATCTGCTGCTTAAGCCCCTGCCGTGTGTCGGCATTGGTCAGATACAAAGCCACACAGGGCAATTCATCACTGAGCCCCAAACACTTAGTTTTGACAGTGTGAGAGGGGGAAAGAGAGGGAGATGCAGACGGAGAGGAGATGAAGCGAGAAGAGAGGAGCAAGAACAAAAGAGCAAAGGGAAAGGGAAGCACCGACTGAGAAAGAGGGATTCATGTGGAAAGAGGTAATGGTCTTTTTTAATCCATCAGGGTTGTCTGCAGACGACCTCTCAATCTGAAAACTGTCTTTGCCTTATGATTAAGTTAGATGGAACCCTAAAAAAAGCCACTTTTGTTCACGGGGGATAATAAAAGACACTGTGTACTGCGCCGAGAGACAGAAGAAGAAGAAGAGTGCATCTCTGACCTTCTGAGGATGGAATTCGGGAAGCATGACACAGGTGGCGCCCACCCAGAGTGGGCACAGCAGCTTGTTAACGACGCCATGAACGTGGTGGAGAGGCAAGGTGTGCAGGATGACATCATTTCTGGACCACGCCCATTCTGAAACCAGACACTGGACCTGAGGGGTGGGACGGAGTGGGTTGTTAAGATGTCATATTGTCTTTACAATAAATTACCTCAGTCAGCTTTCACTGCTACAGACATTTGTTACAATGATCTCCCCTAAGCTGTCGTTTGGTGCTCTTCCAGATGGCAAAATTGATTTTTGTAACTTATTTGAATTCTTCCCCATTGTCACAGTGCGCTATACGAGAGGAGACCAACAACAGCGAGGTTCAAATGAAAGGTTTTATCCTCAGCATACATGTTGCTGTTAGTAGCAGGAGTATCAGGATCCCTGTGTTTTAACAACCTTGATCTTGATCCCTTTTATTGTATTTGTTTTGTTTACTGCATTAAAATTGGGAAAAATAACTTTTAAAAAGGCATTTTATTAAAAATAACATATAATTACGTGTCTGATTTACTGTATTTTTTGTGATGTTGTTTACTTGCTGAACTTTTGGCACCCAGCTAATTGCCACCTGTCCACGTATGAGGTCCGACAAAGTCAAGAGATCCCTGTGAAACTGGTTACAGCCAAAAAGCACAATAATACTAAAAATCATTATAACCTAACCCCACTCCACTCCACTGAGGTGGCTGCTGGTGTAGAAATCTGTAAACACCTCATCAACAGTAATTTCTCCCTCTGTGCTGGGCAAACAAAACACAAAAAAGAACAACATATTCTAAAGTTTATCATCGATGCTCTGCTGCTCTTAATTAAGGGTAGCTTAAACATCAGTGCAAGTCCAACATATACAGTTAGGTCCATAAGTTCTTTGACACTGACACAATTTTATAATTTTTGTCTATTCACATCGCCACAGATGACCACAAATGAGACTGAAGTGCAGATTTTCATCTTTAAATGTAATGCAGTCCCCCATTTTCAGTGACTCAAATATAAGCATTACATAGAAATGGCCACGGTCATGTAAACAATACACACACATAATTTTTAAACTATGCCACCAATAAAAGTATTATTATTTATTAATTTTGTTAAAATGTTTCAAGGTCTAAACTTTGTGAAACCAGGACTTAAATATAGGTAAAAAAACATTTAACTTCATATTCAGCTTATCTATTATTGGTTATATTGACACAAATCTCAGTGAGAACATCACAAAACTAACACATGCAGATCTATAAACTGTATCTATGATTTTCTTCTTAAATTAAAGAACTGTTTAGACACCCCCAGGAGACATATTCCCTGATTAGCATCACCCTCGTTTTTTCCCCACCGTGCTTCCTGAATAATCACTAATTTATGCCATTAAAGATCTCCTGAAGTTTTTCTGTGCAATTTTAAGTGAAACTGACCTACATGCCTGGCAGTGTGGAAAATTAAATCACTCTAAAAGGAGGCAGAACTTCGCTTGAATCTGGTGGGTCTGGAAAACTGAGTGAGTGAATAATTAAGTGAGTCTGTCTGGTTTTTTGTTTTTTTAGTTTTTGAGAGGTAACGTCAGGTTTTTTGGAAAAAAAAAATGCCTGCAGTGAATGCGATCACTAAGGTGCGCTGTGTCCAACATATTGTGCATAATGGTATTTAAAGAGATGAGCATCATGAACAGTGTCAGAGTACTAAATGTCATCAGGGCAAAAAACAAAAGACGTCTCCTGGTCGTACATGGCTGCTCTGAATCATTAAATTAATTCTGACACTTGTGTACATGAGCATCACCAACATGCATGTAGAACACTGAAAATGGTTGCCTGTACAAAATAACGTAAACAGAAATTTACCTTCACGTCTCCCCCCCTCACAGGAACTTTAATTTTCTATGAAGTCACATTGATGGCCAAAAACATCAAATGATTTAAACAGATGCACTTCTGTAGTTTAATGCCAAACAAAATTATTCGTCAGGCCTTCCGTCAAATTTATTTTTTTCCCAATAAATGAAGCTTAATTAACCTTTTCTTTGTTTAAAATTTTCAGTTGTATAAATAAAACTGACTTTACAAAAGAAAAAAATGTAAACAGAAATCCAGCAAAAACCTTCATTCCTTAAAAAATAATCTTTCCAAGCAACAATTATGAAATCTTACAATAAGATAGGACTTATTTTTTATTGAATACTGTTATTAAGGACTTATACATTAGAAGAACACAAATAAAACCTAAACATTTAATAAATAACTGACATAAACTGATTTTAGTTGTACATTCACATACTGTAGCTTACAGCAAACCATGAATGCACTGTTAAAAGGTCTAATTTAAGAGACCCATAACCCTATGATAAAAAAAAGAAAAGCTAATAGCTTAATTTACTTTGGCTCCAGTGTAATTAATAGACATAATTTACCATTGCTTGGACGCTGCCGTGTGTATGCAGAACCCCTTTGGGTCGCCCTGTTGTTCCACTGGTGTAGATGATCATAGCTGGTAGATCAGCCCAGTCTGTGATGGCTGTCTCCTTCTCCTGTGCGTCTTCCTCACATAAAGCATCCAGGTCAGAAGTAGGGGGCAGCTTCAGACACGGCAGCCCGAGCTTCTGTGCCAGAGGTTCGAGGGTTTCAGTGTAGGGGTCCGCTGCCAGCAGCAGCGAAGTCTGGGAATCAGAAATGATGTACTCCAGTTCTGCCGGTGGGTGTTTTCGGTAGAGTGGCACCGCCGTCCCACCACTCATCCAAGTGGCCCACTGTGCTACTGTATAGGAGGCATCATTAGCACACAGGAAGGAGACGCGTTTTCCTTCCAGACCTCCAAAGTCTGAGTTCAGAGCTGTACCGATTCTATTTGCAAGACCTAAACTGCGGCAGTACAGCTGCTTGTAGCTGTGGCTACCACTGCTGTCTATGACTGCAAGCTTTTCTCCATACACTGGAGCTCTGGCAAACACCGGCTTCTGGTTTAGCCTTGATGAAGGTGCTGTAGTCCAGCGATGAGCCTTTCTCAGACCTGCCTGTCTTAAAATCCATTGCCCTGGCTCCAATGGACAATAAGTTAAGGAAAAGGCAGGTTTCCAGTGAGGCAAAGTCCACTTCAAATAGTGGCAAGTAGCGGTTATACATCCTGGCAGCATGTTTGACTTTTAGTTGTTTATACGCTCCACAGTTAGAAGCTCATTACGGCTCCATCATCAGTATCTTACATCTGCTCATAGTGAATATCTGTGGGTTGAAGTGAAAAACATTTGCGCTTAGTTTGATGAAGCAACACACAAAGTCATAAAGCCAATTAACTTTGATCACCAGGGATTCTTTCTGTGACAATTAACCATCTGATTAACCACTAGTTTTGGGTTTTTGTAGATCTGCTGGTTGATGGTTACGAATACAAAACAAGCGCACTGATGTGGTCAGCTTGATAAAATAAATAACTGTTTAATTAAGCAACAAAGAAGATGATCTGGTTCCACCAGTGTTTGAATTTTTCATATATTATTTCCAAAATAATTACAGGAATCACTCAGAGATACAGACAGTCACTGGCTGAATTACATCAGTACTACTGAGCACCGTTTCACTCAGTGCCAAAGTTTGGTAGCAGAACACATCTGGGATAGAGGAAGAAAGGGAGTGAGACCACGTGGCATCACTCAAAAAACACACAGGACTTTAGCACATCTGTCACCAGAGTATAAGAAATTGAACCCGTGAATGATGATAATGAAATTTTTAGTGAGACATCGACATTTTCTTCAGATCATTAATTAGGCAGTTGGATCGGTTGTTGTCAGAGAAACGGGCCTTCTTTCACTGTGTTGGTTGACATTTTAACGTGGCATTTTTACACTGGCTGCACTGAGATTTCTTATCAGCCTGGTATTTACAGTAAACAAGCACACTGTGTTAGATAGTGTGTCTGCAACCTTAGTATCTAAGCATAGACAATGCTATTTAATATTGCAGCGTGCAAGAACTGTGACTGTGACATCAGCCTCAGACACTATCAGACAGTTTCAAATGGTGTTGGTTTGACGTGTAAAATGTTGTGAATAAATAAAAAAATGCTTTAACTGAGAAGTTTTGACCCATTTTGTGAGATACATTTTTGAATGTATTATTTCAAAATAAGTAGAGTCCTGAAAAACACGCTGTGAAACCGCAGATGCTGGGCAATTTCAAATACCTGAGGCTAGTAACACAACCACTCTTATAAAAAAGCTCTGAATGACTTTTGACCTGAGGCCTTTAATCCTCAGGGACTTGTACTGGGACACCACTCAGAGCTTTCTGACAGGTTGCTTCACCACATGGTAGAGCAGTAACAGCAGGGACTATAACATCCAAGAAAGGGTGGTGGCAATGCAAAAAATATAACTCATAAAGGATCAATCTCATTCACACAGCAGTCTGAGACAAACACACAATGAACATTAACCTTTGTACTCTATATAGTTAATGGTTTATGGGTCAATCCATGTCAGCTGACCAAATACTTTAAACTACAAGAATATACACTCTGGGATCATGAATGCTGCCTGAACATATGAATTAAACTAATGTTAAACTAAACATATGACTCTTTCTAAAAATTATTTATGGGAAGGGGGGCTGAACACCACCACAAGTTTTAGACTACAAGACAAAAGCCTTTCTAGATTTTTTTAGGTGGTTTTATATTTTTGGAATATCACAATAACTTGTTTTTTTTGTCATAAAAACAAGAAAACATGACGAAAAATATATTATTATTAAACAGGCAATACAAAACCAATTCATGTTTTCCTATGAGCCAAGTCAGAGAAATTATGGAACATTCACACACTAAAACGACTTTTTTCTTTTAAGGAATGCAAATAAATAACAACTACAACTGGAATTAAAAATAAAAATATTTTTTTCTATAAAACTATGGTTGAGAATGCATCAACAATAATGACATATTAGCATAAAGAACTGATTTTGATTTGATCTTCAAGAAATTATGATTTGAATAGTTTCATGGTACAGAGTACACCTCATATGTGGAAATCAGTGTTCCCAATTTCAAGGCCTGGGTGTTTTATATTGACCTTTGCTACAGATTTCCCGTCACAGTAGCGGATATTTACCCGAATACTTAAAATTACTCAAGGAATTCTCTAGATGCATCTATTTGAAATGGCTCCAACTGATAGAAAGAAAAAGCTTGAAAATGCCCCTGACTTCAACAGAAATGACTTCTCCAGGCTGGGGATTTTTCTAAAATTCTAAAAATCGGTCAATTAAGCTTTCACTGTTATAGTAGTTACTTAACATATATTGCGCTATTATTGTAAATTATTATTGTAAATTATTATTTTAATCAATGATTAACAACATCGTGACTCTTTAATAGCATTAACATCATCCAGTCACTTGTCGACTTAAACAGCTTTAAACAGCAACACCGTGAAGTTACAGGAGGACGGACGATGACGAGGATGACCACCGACCGAAATAACCTCTTCATCTTAACGCCACTGTGTTCAGTCCAGGTGACTCTGACCGTCTCTGACTTTCACTTTATTCAGCGAGGACAGGTGACCGGACATCAGCCATGACATGAACGGTACACCTCCGCGTTTGACGGCTACAAACACAACGATATCTCGTAAAATAACACCCAGTTTCACTGTCTACACCTTTCTCTGTTAACTATTTCACTTTCACCTTACCTACAATAATAGTCGGCATTTCTTGGAGTGAAGGACAGTGCCACAACATTAAGCGTCCGGTTTGAAACAATAGTGGTTTAAACAGTTCCCGTCTCGTAAGTACACAGCACAAAGCCAGTTTCTGCAGGGTGGTTGACACTTTAAATACGCAGCTTTAATAACCCTTGAACAATGTTTTAAATGATTTTTAATGATCTTACTTTATTAGTCTACAAAATAAAAACTTACATAAAATAAAATGACAATCACACATTCAAAGCATGTCTGGATATAGCAACGCAAAACCTATGATCTTGTCTCTGCCTATCACTGTACTGCTGCTTTAAAACTCAATTAATTTTCCTATTTTGATGATTAAAGGGGCAAAACAATAATAAGAAATGAGTTAAATATCAGGCCAACAAAAAGATAGTTTCAGATAACTAAATCCTTAATTATAAACAAACTAGCATGAGCTGTGTTTTTCTGTCATCCCGTGGTTATTAACTCAGCTTGGCAGTTGTTGGCATAACCTCCACCCACTTTACTGAGGACCTGCAGATCCAGTGGAGAAGCTGCTCGCCAGAGAGGAGGACACGGGAGGGGAGAGCGGGACGTATACGCAGCCGCTCCACACAGTGCTGTGTTTTAGATCACGTGCCAGTCCCACCACGCAGTGTGCCAACTAGCTTGGCTGGCTTCATCATCACAGTGCAAGTGGGCACATTCAGCCGCCAGCTGGCAGTCGCGGGCCTCAGATAAGAGAATGGTACAGACATGGCACACGTTCAAAAAGTTTTCACTTCCCTCCCCAAACCCCCTACACTGCAAACGAGGATGGCATGTTCCTAAAAACTGGAGCCTTTGTTTCTCAGTGCTCCCCTCCACTCTCAGGAATAGTGGCAAAGACCACTCGTTCCCATTCGCAGGGAAAATGCTATTGAAGGGAATGCTATGCTACCCCAGCAACTATGTAATTTCCAGAGAATCCTTTATTTGTAGGGAATTTGGAGTCTTCAGTGTTTTTCTGACGCAGATGGCGCTGCCAGATTTTCGAAGGATTCAACTCAAAAATGACCGAATGTCATCTCTGATGTAACGAAATAAGGCGCAGAAGACCCGTGTTTTTGGATTTGTTTCCTGGAAGTTGGCCATGTCTTCGACGTGCGTTATGTGGGGACGGGAATCTGAGCCAGAGATTTATTTACAGCTACTTGTGACATGCAGGGATGGATGAACAGGGGAGGATAATAAAGACACGCTTGTCATGTAAGGACGAGACACGGCTATCGCAAGGAGTTACGGTTTTGGCTACATTGCGAAAAACGAGGGTTAGATGCAGTATATAGTAAGCAGAGGCTGGCATTCTGCTGTGGTGGCCTCCTGCCAGCGCGCCATTCAAAAAAGAACACCTTAAAGGATTTCGCCACTGATGGGCAGGATGGCCGCAAGCAGGCGCCAACTCTCATCTTGGCAAGGGACGGCATCAGAGGAAAAGAGAAAAGAGGGGACCCCCCACAGATCTGTGAGAGTGGCTGAGATGGTAACACAAACCGTGGGGAGTACCCAGGCATGTGTCAGGTTGGCATCAATGTGAGAATGTCTTGGCAAGCGTGCCGTTCTTTCCCCTCCCACCCCAGCTCACACACAAACACACTGTTGCCCTGCTTGGAACACATGGTACATCAGCAGCGGCATCTGGCCACGCTGACTCCTGGCAGCTGCGCTTCGTCTTCGCCAGTTGGGAGTCTTGGCACTGCCACTTCATCAACTACCTGTGGCTCCTCCTGGGTAAAAAAGGCGAGCGATGAATTATTCCGAGGCTGCAGCTGCAAACTTGACTTTCATCCAAGAGATTGGATGTAAACATATGACTGCCTCACGGAGCACATGCCACCCACATGCTAATGCACGGTTGACGACGTTGCTTGTGTCTTGCGCAAAGGGACATGGGTGTCCTTGCGCGATGGTGCGGTTCACTTTAAGGGAAAGTTAAAGGCTTGTGATAGAAGAAGCAGATGCAACTGGAAGCTTTTGCTTGACAAAAACAGATTTGAAAGCTTCAAAATAAGAAAAACCAAATTGAGAAAAAGACACATTTAAGAGGCAGCGACACAGCTTTCTGAAGGACATAGGAATTTGAGCTTAGGGATCTTCATACAGCGGCATCAGCATGTCTTATTGTGTTGGGAAATAGCGTTGAATAGGCAAATCGAAAAGCCAAGGATTACTCTGAAAGGAATCTCACTACCATTTTGATAATGAACAAATGGACCTTTCAACTCTACAATTACCGCCTTACATTCCAGTTCTAATGGAGGTTTTGACAACTGAGGGCATTTATCTGAGGTTTTTTGAATTCATTTCAGCTGTGACATCATGGATTGATGGCAAAGGTTAGGAAGATTACCTCCAAATGGAAGAAGAATTTTCGATAAAATCTTTGGGAGATGTGATCATAAAGCCAATAGACAGTATTCCCTGATGTTAATTTGTTTAAAGCTCTGTAGTTTTTTTTAAACTCTTGTCACAAATCATATCGTCTGCTGTTTCATAGCTGAGCTGCATTTAATGCCAGCTCTTCTCCATCATTCCAGAAAGGTTTGGGGGATTTCCTGAACTCTCAATTGATTTTTCTTGCGCTGAACACCTCGTGGCAAAAACCCAAATGTTTCAGTTTATCCCAAATGTCAGCTCTTCTTCCATCCAAGGCTGTTAGTAGTGATCCAAAAAGAAGAAGAAGAAAAAAAAATTACATTGTGTTTACAACGAGCCTTGTTGAGTTTTAATGACATTATGGGCACCCAGTCAAGTTATCGATCACATATTTTTTGTTTATGTTTATACATTAGGTAAAGTGAAGGCAGGCAGAGAAGGGAAGAGACATTAAGACGGCAAAAGGCCAAATGAAACACGAGGAATTCTTGCTATCCCCTCGCTTTCTGCAGAGTTCATGTTCTTCTCTCGGCTACTCGAGAACTGCCTGACCCAATTTGAATTCAAAACTTGTTGTGTTAGTATTTTTTCATCCTTGTTTCGAGAGCAACGTTGTTGGCAAGCTGTTAAAATCTGTCAAAAGTTGAATAAATCACTCACTTGAACACACACACACACACACACACACACACACACACACACACACACACACACATTCTCACTTTTTTTTCTGTGGGTGTTAGTCATCTGACAGTGACCCAGTGGGAGTTTTTTTCTCCATCTGTGTCAGTCTGACCCATTTTTGCCCTCGGCCACATCCAACTGTTCCATGTCCCAAACATATGTGTGGTGGCAGGGGGATAAGCGAACCATCGCCGCGCGGGACCTGCAGACACACTGCAGATATGACACTGGACCCTGCTCTCCTGTCTGTCTGCTTCCCATAGCATATGTCATCACTGCTTCTTCTGCTTCTTTTCCTCCCCTGAGTCAGACGTGTTTCATCAGATTTGATTATCTGATGATGTGAAATTAATTTGTGCCTCCTTCTTTTCTATACTGGCCTCAGTTTGTCATCCTGAGTCTGCATCTGTCTCATTAACTAATTTTTTATTGAATGTGCACCTAGGGCTGGGCAATATGGCCTAAAATCCATATCACGGTATAATTTGAAGCATGTGCGGTAACGATATATATCGCGATATATTTTTTTCTTCTGTATAATGTATTTTACACACTGTAAGGCACACTTAAAATCCTTTCATTTTCTCAAAAATCGACAGTGTGCCTTATGTATGAATTCTGGTTGTGCTTACTGACCTCGAACCGATTTTATGTGCTACACAGCGCACAGAAATCTGTCAAAAAATGTTTTAGTTCGACTTTGGTAAGCTATGAAGCCGCACCGCTTGATGGATTGTCGGAGCATTACGGCTGTCAGGAGCCTCGCGGAGTAATCTGGGTCCTAAATTCTTTAATAAAATGATTAACGTTGCTGCCTTACCAGGTGTAACAATTAAGTTTAACATCCAGGCATCCATGAAAACAGAATTTATTACATTTAACAAAGTTAGAAGTTAGCAAGAAGTTAGCTCACTAGTTTCCACCTAAATATATATTGCATGTTCTGACTGAGAGATTTCTGAAAAATTCAAACGTACAGCTCTGCTATCACTTCCAACATAAATGAAGACAGAAAACTAAACAGCAGTGACTTTTGTAGGGTTACTGAAGTTGGGCTAGCTGGTATATAATGATGCTGCGCGATCGCTAGCTACACAGCTATGTTAGCATAACATTAACACAGTGAAGCTGGAGGATGAGCGCTAACTTTTTTCCACTTGATGAAAGTTAATGTGAGAGTTTCTGGTGGTTAGGGGCAAATGCAATCACATGGCAGGATGCTGTAAACGGACCAAACTTCAGTCAGGAAAACAACTGAGATAATCCATCCACAATACAAGGTTAGTCATTAATATACTGCAACAGCATGGGAATAGAGCAGCTGCGAGAGAATTCAGCATTAATGAAAAAAACAAAAACAAAAACAAAAAAACTCACAAATTTCCATAATGAGACATCGAAATCTAGCACATGCTTTGATGAGGGGTAGGGAAGTGGAGGAAGCTCAGGGTTCGGCTTTCCTCATTTTCCAAAAGTGCTTCGTCTCTTTGTTATTACTGTCGCCCAGCATAATTTGCAGATGATGTTGTTTGTAGCCGCTGCAATGCTTTCGACCAAAACAGGCGCAGCTTAATGACACCATCAACATGCGCTATCGTGGTAGAGCGGTATACTGTTGGCCAAATTTATATCGTTTCTACCGTATACCGTTTATACCGCCCACCCCTATGTGCACCTTTTATATTTCTTCTGTTTCTGCTGGCCAGCTCTGGAGTGGGCCCTTGACTTGGTGGACTGACTTCATTATCTATGCAGAGTATAACATTAGCCATTTAAGGGCAAAATTGCCCAAGTAGAAGAGGGATTGTTTTTTTCCTTCAAGTTGTCCATGTTGGCAGATGAGATGGTTTCATTGCACAGAGCCAGGACTCACTGGGGACTAAGGGGTGTGAGGCACATATGGGCAAACAGGCTGCTGATGAGCTGCTTATATGAGCCTCTCATCATGGCCTTAGAGAGTGATATCTCCACCAGAGGATTTAAAGTGGCTGTGTGCGGTGGATGTGCATTGTGTGGTTTGGCACCACAACTTGGACTCATGCCTCATGGAGAGCAGATATGTTTGTCTGCATAGATGTTCTCACTCAAAATATCGAGCTCCATCCGGGGGGCGAACACTGTAGAACAGAAAAGGGAACATAAAAATGCCCGAAACTGGAATTTACACGTTCTCTGAATAACCGAGGGAGACGGTGCGGTCAAATGGACAGAATAAAGTTGATTTAACTGTAGTCTTAAGCTTACTCACCCTCTAAATAAATTCTATCTAACTTCCTGACCTACTGGCTGTAATAGGCTTTAGACTGCTCAAGAATTTTTTGATAGCTTTCCACTAATGCCTTATTGATTCTCCTCTTTCCCTTTTAACTCTCTCATATGGAAATGGAAACTATTCTGCTAGACGGACAATCAGGGCCTTGGCCTGGCTTTCTCATTCACCTCACTCCCTCTGTCCTGCATCGTCAACATTACGCTGCCTGCAAACATTCAAAGTGTTAAATCGTCTCATTCAAACAAGCGTAACATGCTGTTGTGCTGTATTACAACCAGATGTAAACTGAAATCATTTTCTCTTCAGTCACCTTTTTGTTTAGAAACATGCTGATAAGGAAACTTGGATAAAAGTAGAGTTCACACCAGGAGGTGGCTGTTCGCATTGTTTCCCAAAGTCTGTAAAATGTTTGCCATGTTGATATCTGTGTGGTTTAAGTGACTGCGCAAGAGAAAGATTTCCAATACATGCTTTCCAATAGGGTTTCTTTGAATTTATTTTTCTACTTGGCAGCCATCTGTCTTGCTCCATCTCCTACAAACATGCCCATAGCACAGCATAAGCAGCTACACACACCCTCACTTGCCCTACACACATAACATAGACACAGGGAGAAACGCACACACGGAGGCTGCCAGGATGCTTGGGTGGTGTGTTGTTCTCTGGGAGACAGTGCCATATGCTGTCTAGCCTCCCAGGGAGGGCAGAGCCT
This sequence comes from Pundamilia nyererei, assembly GCF_000239375.1. Lineage (NCBI taxonomy): Eukaryota > Metazoa > Chordata > Actinopteri > Cichliformes > Cichlidae > Pundamilia > Pundamilia nyererei. Next base: position 3,882,709 of record NW_005187412.1, on the reverse strand, counting down.
GCCGCTGTACTGTGTGTCCTGACTCTTAGGGAAACCCACTGCAGTGCAACACCTCACCTACTGGTAGTCCTGAAAAGATTTTTCAACTTGAAGTCTACACAGAGACTGCAAATGTGAGATATTGAGTTAGTTTATCTCAATGACTAAATTTGTTTTATTTCTTTTAACCAAAGTAAATGTGAATATTTTTATTTTGTTGTTAATTTTATGGAGTTTACTCAGGGGAAAATGATTTAAAACAACAAATGTACTCTTTTACAAAGTATAATGTTCTTTTTATTTATGTCATTGTGTCTTAGCATCTCCTTTTATTAGCTGTTATAGCACTTAATGTTGTTATTTATTTTAGTCTTTTTGTGTTTAGTGCTCTGTAACTGTTTGTCTTTGAAAAGTCTACTTGTTTTTGTTACAATCTTTATGAGAAAGAAAATAAATAACTGACACGATACATACAGAAGAAAGAGATCCACGCAGGGCAGCCTCATTAGCTTTTGTTGAAGTCTGTTTCTGATACCTGTGGAAATAATCAACGCCTTCAGATTTCTTTTATTTTAGTTATTTACTTTATATACTTGCCTTTACTTTTTTTTTTTACACTTACAAAAACAAAACAAAGCAGGGTAAAAATTAAGAAAACTATATGGTGAGCCCACCAAAAATCTAATGTCAACCAGAATTTTTATTTGTCCAATTTTTACAATTTTACAATAAAAAAGAAGTAGGTTCTGTAGAAACACACTACATGTGTGTGTCTCTATCTTGCTGGATGATAAAAAGGGCTACCAGCAGAACAGCAAACACTTCTAGGGGTAAAGAGCTGCTGAGATGGAGTCTAGACAATGACTAACCTTAAAGTGAGAGCACCTGTCAATGCCTCTGCACATCTGCAGATGAGAAGTCTTGAAAATTCATTATAGCTTGAGAGAGTTCAGTCGTGACACACAGGGTCTCTTAAAACCAATGGATTTGTGCTTTCTCCTCTTTCTGAGTGAAGGTGAGACAGATGAAATACAGATGGTAAAATCACAGAGTGCAGCACGGTGGAAAGAGTGTTTGGATACCTTTGGTCAGAAGTGGCGGTGGGTGTGTTTGTTGAAAGGGGATGCAGGAAAGAGTGGGTGTAAGAGTGCGTTTGTGCAATGACTTGAGGGGTAGGGGACGCGTGTTCAGAATTTATCTTATCTGTGTGTTCATTACTACTTTGCATTTTAGGCAGAGAGCTTGGGTGCTCCACTAAATCGCAGGAAGGATTGTTAGACACGCGTGTTATTAATTTTTTCAGGGTCCCTGTGGCGTCTGTATGAATCTTAATGCTGCTGACTGGGCTGCAGCTCTATCGACTTTCTTTAAAATATGAAGAAGCTTTGCTGGAAGCGCCTGGGGTCATTAGCTGAAGAGTAGGCGCAAATCCCTCACCGAGCCTGCTCCGGCTTCGCCATGTTAAATGTGCTCTTAAAATATTCATAATCATACTCTTGCCTGCACTCACATACACACACATGCATACACACGCGCGCGCACACACACACACACACACACACACACACACACGTATGCACACAGACAAAGCACCAGAGACATAAGGGGATCAATATTAAAATGTATTCCTGTTCTGGTGTGCGGTTAATTAGCTGCGGTTCTTTTAAACCATGAAGTTTGAGAACAGATTAACAGTATCTTTTTGTACACAAGATAATATTTACTTGTGCTCCATCTATGCAGGCATATATGAAATGCACATCAGAAGATGTTGACACATAAAAAACAAACACACACACACAGATTTGATTTTGTGTTCGCACTTCTTTCATGTAATCATATGAGAAATACGCAGTGGCTTCTGTTTCACCGAGATGCTGCTATAATTTCTATATTTGTGTGTTTCTGTATTTCAGGGTGGCTTTGCATGAAATTTGCATTAAATGCTCACAAGCTGCCATTTGATCCACTGTACTTAAACAGCAGTTTCAGTTAGTTTACTGTCTGTTCTTTCTCTTGCTTTTATTTCCATATGTTTTTATGTTAAAATGCTGGTTTGCAATAACTAGACTCAGGTATGGTTTAATTACCTGAATGAGTTTACAAACAAAATCAAAATGTGGACATTTTACAGCTTAAAAAGACTATTTTGATCATTCAAGTACAGACCTTTGAGTGCAGGTTAGAAACTGGTTTACATACCAGCATGAAATAACTGAAGTGCAGCTCTTATTGCTTCGTGTGTTTGTGAAAGTTTAACCTTGAGCTGCAGCATACTTTCCTGGATTTTAGGACAGTATTTTATTACAGTCTATATAATCACTCCATCCACTTTCTGCCTTCTGAGTTGGAAACGTGCAAATATTCATTTAGAAAAAATGAAAATATATAAACCCGAAGTAACATAGCATGGTCCTGTTTAGGCCAGGTAAATAATTCAGGTGACAGTTCGACAAGTTCCCCGTGATCTTTTATATCTCTCCAAAAGACGTATTTTTAAAAGTCGATTTTCCAGTTTAAGCTACTTTTATGTTGTCTCCTGTTATGTTTCATCATCTCTTCTTACTGATTATTTTGAATTATTTCATGTTGCTTTTAATTTATTTGTTTTTAATTTTTAAATGTGTCTATTTATTGCTTGTGCTGCTAGTTTCCCCCTCCCTATGATGTATAATTTTGAAACTTTTATTACAGTCTGTTTCATCACGTCTGTCTTTGAAAGGTGCCTCGAAAAGTTGTTATATAAATAAAACTTATAGATGTTCACATGGCATAAAGAAGAGAGGAGGTTGTTTAACTGTAGTGGTACGAGTTTCTTGAATTAATTGTGTTTTGGTATATTGTGATTTAAATATTGCTGATATTTAAAATCCTCTTTTGCTTTGTCAGCAAAAAACAGAACATGATATCAGTCGTCAGCAATCTTTTCTCTTCTTCTACACTGAATTTCATTATAACACTTGTTAAACACAGGTCATACAATAGGCGCCTGAAGTAGATGTACTTTTCTGGGACTTGACACATTTACAGGCCAATTTAATGAACACAAATAAAGAGTAAATCTACCTCTGTTAAGATCTACAGAGAAACGGGTTCCTCTGAGGTGTAAAGCAATGACCATGAATTGTAATTTTCTTCTGGTTTGAGTCCTTTTTTCCCCATCCTTTCCTGTCATGTCTCTTCTGGGGGCTCTCTAATAAAGACATAAAGTGTCCTTAAAGTACTGATAAAAGAGAATATTAATACAGGTCAGCCACACATCCTTAAAAAGCCATGACACTAAACCATGTTATTTAAACAGCTTTGACATCATAAAATTAATTCCAGGTTCCCTGCTTTCTAGTAGCTGAAATTACACATGCTAACAGTACACAGACTCTATCATTTGCCACAAAAGAACTGAACTAAGGTAAATTAGCTACTCCCAGTCTTCTCTTCGCCAGTCCCCGCATTTCTCTTTCGCTCCATCTCTTGTCTGGCAAATGTTTAAAATGGCAGTAATGATTGATTAGATGATGAATAACAGTGGAATGAGGTCAGATTACTTAAAGGTTCTGTTTTAAAGCTGTGGACATTGACTGGCTTATGTGATAATTATTTTTAGCCTGGTATTAGCTATTGGACATCGAATATGACCATAACATGATAGCTTTCATTAGGTGCCCTGAAACCAGCAGTAATTTATATGTGCAAACAGACATGTATGATGATGTCAATAAAAAAATGGTGCTAGTATTATTTCAGTAATAATTTGTACAGTAAAGAGATATCAGCTGTGCAAGTCATTAGCTGAATGTGACCTGCGTGGCACGTGCTATTTTTAACCCCGTTTGATTTGAACAGGGGTTAAGTTACGGCCCATCAAAGGACTCCAACATGTCCGAGACAGGTGCTGCAATGGAGATGAGATCAAAACAATCATGTTGCTACAGAAAGGCGGCACAGCTTGCTTAATTGAGGCCTGTTTGTGTGGCACGCTTCTGGACAATGGATCAGGACTGGCAGATGTATTGTGGAGAGGGGGGGAGTTGAATGACACGCACAAAGCCACTGAGAACAATACTGCAGAAATAATTGGGGAAGGCAAGTCTATGTGTGTTTGTGTGTGCGTTTGTCTAGGAAGAGACAAAAATCAGGGGACTCATAAGTCTATAAGTTACACACATTCTGTTATTTAGCAAAGTTTGAATACTGCTATTAAAATTAAATCCTATGTTTTTAAAATTACATGAGTGACACCCCTAATTTCCTTACATGTTGTTAACAAAATCTGAAATAAATGCAATGACTTATTGAAACATGTACAAACATGGAAATGCAGAATGTAGGACAAGAACCAGTTCTAGCAAGCTTAAAAGTCAATATTTGGTATGGTACCTTTTTGGTACCTTTATCCTTCAAAACAGTCTGAACTCGCTCATCATTTCTTTAAGCAGTCTTCAGGAATAGTTCTCCAGGGTTCTTGAAGGACATTCAAAGCTCTTCTTTGGATGTTGGCTTCCTTTCTGTCCTGTTCTCTGTCAAGATGATGTCACATTGCTTCAATAATGTTGAGGTCCGGACTCCAGGGAAGCCAACCCAGTACTTCTTGACAGCCAACCTTCCACTGAGACCATTTCAGATGAGACTTCAGTGAGCTGATAGATCAACTGAAGGGCGAGTCTTTTGTCAGGTCTTTGCTGGATTCTTTCTTTTTCATAAGGACATGACTTTCAGTTTTCAGGCCTGACACTTCTTCTTTTGTCCTCCAGTTCTCCAGTTTCCTCAAATTTTTAAGTACACATTGCATACCATGCTGAGATGTGCCAGAGTTTTGGCTAATAACTCTTTGAGAATCACCTTGTTGGTGTAAAAACAACTTCATGCGCATCAAACTGCATCATCGGCGGCTTTTTTGTAGATTCAACTAAAAACGGGGGAACAAATTATTTTTCGGGACAGGCTTCAAGTAACAAAGTGGAGAAATATACAATTGAAAGTTGTTTCTCAGGTAAGAACACAACAGTGTGAAGCTGTTGTGTAATATATAGACACAACACTTGTTAAGGTGCGTTTGTCATGCTTGAATGATTCACAGGCCATTGTTAAGTGGCTAAATAATTAAACAAATTAAAAAAATGTTCCTCTGAAAATGGTCTGAACTGAAAATTTACAAGAAAATCTGGCTACTTTGAAGGAAAATGTGAAGAAATGAGGCATGACTCAAGACTTTTTCACTGCACTTTATAGAAGAGTGCATAAAGCCTCTTTTTTAGTTGTTACCTTTATAAAGTGGTTTGATACAAAATGACAGCTACTCACTAGTGGCTGATGTGCATTATTTAGATGTGGCCGCACGTGGATGAAATACACCATTACAATGCTGCTTACACTCAGAATCATTAATATTTAACAACTTGAAAGGAACTGGTCTTTTACATGAGTCATTATAATACATTAGTTAAATTTACAGCTAATGCTTCCTCAATTTTCGTCAAATAAAGTTTGAAAGCAAGAGTTTTTAATGGACTGTTTGTACATTGTGGTGCTGCCACTTTTTCTTAAGTAGCCTGGGATGTGGATGTTTTTTTCCCACCACTTTACAGATGATAAGCATTTGTGGCTAATATATTATGAATTTGCTGTAGATTTGTGGTTTGCATGTAACCCATTAAAGTCTAAACAGATGGTGTAAGTTGCACACAGTCAAAAGTTTCTTGACAAACTGTTTTGTTAGGGTCATTTTGGAACACCCAGGGAATAAAGAAAAATGTGGCATTTCAATAAAAGAAAATATTAGTAAATAATGTAGCTGTCCTTGTTTTCTTTTTTGTGTCACCTCTTTGGGAGTTTTGACCACTGCTGTAGCAAACATTCGATTCAAGGACGATGTAGCTAATGTTACACAACATTAACGAAACTCACACAAGAGGCAAATGTGTTAAAAGATTTCTTATAGTGGAATAACATTTAAACTTTCTCCAAGGAAAGGCTTAATCATGGCCTTACTCACGATCTCCCCCTTTCCAGTGGTACGTATTGATCTGTGTGTAGCTTAATGTTGGTCTTTATGGCTACACTGCGGTCAGACAAGCCAGTAGGAAAAACTACTTACTCCAGCCCACTGTTATAACTGAATCAATCCATTAGGTGAATATTGAAACTGTGGTCACTCTCCACAATGTGTAGTGATTATATATGGCTGCAAATTGAATTATTCAATATGCGATTCAGTTATGAGCAGCATGTAAAAAAAACAGATAGAGATGAATGTTTTCCTCAGGCCGCGGCGCATTACATCTATACATAAAATTGAAAATGGGGAACCGTGACATTAGGCCATGAGACATAATTACAGGCCGTTCAAGAACAGTAGGGAAAGGAAATAACTGTGTGTGTGTGCTTAACAGACTGAGAAGTGTGTGTGTGCTTCTCTGGGAAAGTGACTGCTGTTTGGATTGGCCCCCTGTCCCCTCTTCCAAAGGACTGTGAAATCAGAAATTAAACGCCTCGCCATCGTGAACCAATTCAGCCTGATACATCTTCCTCTCTTGTAATTGTTTGTTTATTGGACCTTGTTCAAAAGCAATGTTGTGAAGGTCTCTGCAAACTCTAGGGGGGCAGCTTGTGTACTGGAGGGAGGTCACACCATGTCAATTAGCAAGCCTGCCTGGGCATTAAGAAAGAAAGTAACACAAAATACAAAAAGTCGCCAAAAAACCATCATTTTACATTCAGACATTTAAACATCTATATCTATTCTAACATTTTCCTCATAAGTTGTAAAGCTGCTATGACAGGAGAGGGAGAGATGACCTCACTAGCAATAACAAGCATATGAGGTGGTGGCAGCACAGTCCACATTGATACTAAATGACTACAGAGGTCATGACCAACGTGACCTTTTAACCTTTTACTTCAGTGGTCTATTGTATACTTTCATTCCAGTGCATTTGCTCTTCTTTGCTCTTTCTTTGTTCCAAATATTGAACAATATGGGGAGGGGATGAAGAACCATGGCCAGGCATAACATTTCTTTTTAAAGAGATGACAGGGAAAAGAGACATTAACGACCTGAGCAAGAAGATACAGCAATTTAATGTTTCAAGGAAAAGAAAGAAAAGGGCTGTTGAGGTCAGAAACAGCAGGACTGTGAAGCAGAGACAGTTGTTACCCAGCACAGGAAAATTCTTCTCATCTACTGAGAATCTAATGAGTTAGATGAAATAGATGTCACAAATTAAGTTATGATTTGTTATCGTGACTGTAACAACATGAATAGATATTAATGTTTCTCCTTTGACCTACTTTATACAAATAACATATTTAAAATGTGCTTACTGACTTGTTTACCTTGAATCATTCTTGACTGTCAGTAAGAGCTGTCTGAACAACATTAGCAGATGTAGCTACTTACTTAACCTTCCAGTGTCTGGCTGTAAAAATCCTGCAAACCTAATATGAATTGAGAAACAACAAAAACACTTTTTAAATTACTAACCTCTTTTATTGCTAATACATTAACATGTAAGACATGTAGGATTATTTTATAAGATTTAAAGGCCTGGACATGTAGAATCCATGCTAATATTTTGTGCGTTAAAAATATTTTTTTTGGACTCTTAGGAATTTGCATGATTTTTTTCAAACCAAGTTCAATTTTTTTGGATCCGAATAAATCGATCTGACCAATCAGACCGCTGCACTTGGCAACAAGTGTGCTATACCTTGAAAGGTACTGAGTATACAATAATAACAGAAATAGTAAAATACTATTTTACCTCAAACACACAGTCATGTGCTGCTGGTCAGTCGGCTCTCTGAAATTATTTCTCTGCCTCTTCAGATGTGCGATGTGCGCTCACTCCGCAACAACAACGCAAGTTCAAACTGTTCCACTGACATCCTGAAATACGTGATAAAACTTCAACCCCTAGATCAATTCATGAAACTCTCCCTGCTGCTGAGTTCTCTTGAGAATTGCATGAATCCAGAATCTCTGTTTCTTATTTTTCTTGTTCAGAAACATCAGGACAACCTCATCGTGATTTTTTTTTTACAGTGCATTTTTTGAGGATACTGCGTTCGGTGTGCATATACGATACACGGCATCTTCGGATCCGACAGATTTGGAATTTCGTTTTTTTTTCACAAAGCCAGGTGTTTAATTAAGTTAAACAAACCTTAACTCAGTTAATCTGTAAAGTGACTCAGAACTAAAGCTATCAAACATATAGTACAATAAATAGAGTAATAGTTACTGTAAAACACAGTACCTTAACCTCCTAAGACCCAAACTCTTCCATGGCATGCATTTCTAATTTCTCTTTGCTAATTGGGCTGATTGGGACCTGATGAATGCAAAAACAAAGAATTACCAGATTTTTTTTGTTTTTTGTTTTACCTGATTTTTGTTTCTAAGAAAAATGAGAGCCACATATGAGGATATTCGTTTAAATTTTGATAGGACAGTGGCAGTATAATGTCCTCGTAAGTGGATATTAGGCCCTTGTAGCCACCTCGCAAAGAGCTAAAGGTTTTAGCATTTATAAACCTATAACACGCTGCAAAACAATCTTGTCTTTTTCATGTCACCGCAATAACGTTGCGTTTATATCCACAAAAGCAAAATTATACATGATTGTATTTGACCCCATTACCCCATTGCTTGGTGGTTGCCACCACATTGCACCAGCTTCAATGATGAATAATCTATGATCGATCACGTCCATTTTTAAAATATGATTAAGTATATCAGTTTTTCAACAGCACAAACAAGCCCAACAACACTGTAGCATAGAGCATGTTCATGTTAATATGAAGTAGAAGAAAACAAAACGTCGTACCTAAAGTGCCTAAAAAAACGAACAAAACAAAACAACAAAAAACAAGTGACGGTAAATAATTTAAGTAACCTTAATTTACATAATCTATACAAACCTCACTGTTACAGTATGTTAACAAGTATTTTAACTTTAACTGCAATGTTTCAATGTTTACCTACATTTGCATTTAAAAAAAATAGCTGTAATATGTTATATCCCAACAGATAGATGGATTGCATGGTGACAGCTGCAGGGTCTGAGAGCAGGTGCGATGGGATAGAAGAGACTAATTTAGCCATGCACTAGTGGTGCTAACAAGACCTCCACAATGTGAACACACACACCCACACAAACACACACACTCATGACATGGAACCAATCATCTGTTCTCAGCCCGGAGCACTTTCAGCTCTACTTGTATGTGTGTGTATCCAGGCACACATGCCATATGTACTTGTAGACACCTGTCAGTTGAAGGTAGAAAAGAATGGCAACATCTGATGAATAATTCAACCTAAGCAGCAAGTTCACCTGAACTTTCACAGCTTGAGTTCACAGTATGTGACATTTTCTGGACTTTTCTGTATCCTTAGACAACATTTTCTTTTTGATTCTTTGCCATAATCGTCCTGCAGACAAGATTTCTGCAGACAGTGCATTCGTTGCTTAGATTTAGTCTATTGTGAACGATTAGGTGAGCCTCAGAAAAGAAAATATTTAAAGTACTAAAATCTCTGGTGAAATACATGTGCTGATAATCTTCGTCTGTCATTCAGTGGAACTAGTACATGTGCACTGGACTTTTTTTTTTTAAATGATTTAACCAAAAATGAAGATTTTATAAATAGAAAGTGGGCTATGATGACTTTACTATTACTAAAATGGAGGTTAATAGGTTTCAGATTGCTTCTGCAAAGCTGCACTTTTGGATGGGCAACATAGTTAGAAAGACTTAATTTGGGGTTATTTGGACATTATTTACCTAGTTAGTTATCACATTATTGAGAGTTATTTATTACTACTAGAGAATTACTACTCTTTTTGGTACTAACCTACTATGTACGGCAAGATCATAACACATGAACAACTTTTTTTACTTTCCAACAATAACTAGCAATTTGGAGGCTACTGGGGAAATTTAGTTATTTAAGTATTTATTTATTTGTTAAGCTGTTAAAATACCTCTTGTAAAGAGTAATAGACTACACATAAGTATGATAATAAGTAGCTAAATATTGTTAATCTCTGTAGGCAAATCTGAAGCTTTATTAAAGTTTTAATGCTGAATTAAAATCGCCTAATTTAGCAATGACTAATCAACCTGTTTGGGAATATTAATCATCCTGAAAACTGATAACATACAGCCATTACTTTCAAGTTCATTTAAAAACTATAGAAACGTTTTAATAATTAATACAGAATTCTTAATGCTGAAAATAAATATTAAAAACAAAAAACTAAATATAACAAAAACAGCAATTTATATGGCAACAAATCCACACAGCGAGACTCTGGGTTACTTTTTTTTATCACAAATATTCCACAGTGACACAAACTGTGTGCCAGTCAGCTGTATCATGTGTGTAGCACCCCTCTTATAATATATATTTTATTTATGATTTACAATTTAATGAAGATCATTAAAGTAACTGGTAGAGCTCTGACAGAGCGCAGCTACAGCAAATGAGAATAAAGCAAAAGCCCCTGCACACTGAATCTATATTCATTCTTCATGGCAATCTAATATCACACAATACATGCTAATGAGTTGTCATTGTTTGAAGCCTGAGCCATGGAACCGAGCTCACACTGAGCGGAGATGTGTGAGATGAGTGTGAAATCTTGTAGAGGAAACAGACAGACAGTCAAGAGTCTGAGCCCCAAGGCCTCAAGATCTCACCACAGCAGATATGCTGAACGGTGAGGAAAATGTGTTGCTGCAAACTGTGCTAGTGTGTGTGTGTGTGTGTGTGTGTGTGAAGGGTTAGCCTAGGATGGCAGATGTCAGACCTCTCAGCCCCACCCCGACTATGGGACCACCTGTTGGACTGAGGCCATCTGGAGGGTGGGCCGTCTCTTTCTGGTGTGATCCTGCAAGGGTCTGACCCAGCATGCTGACCAACGATAGATGATCACATGATCACACAGAACTTTCTGCATGTCTGAGTCCTTCTGTCTGTCTGTCTCCTTTATTCTCCTTTATTTCTGTTGTCTCCTTTCAGCTGAATATGTGGTGTTACTATGAAGAAAACTGAGATCAATACAACAATAATACAAATATTTTCAAGTAATTTCTTAGCAGCAAAATTGATAGTCGCCAGCTAGAAATGAAAAGCCAACAAAAGAAACCAAGAACCCATTATGTAAAAAAACAAACAAACAAAATCACAAGAAAATTAAAAGGTAAATCTCCCTCATCGCTGTCACAGGAACAACACCTGACAGGTCAGTGTTACTCATTTTAATAAAAAATAAAATAAAATGGCATATCTTTTTTTTTTATCACTGCAAAGATAATAAATGATAATTCCAGAGTTTTAAATTAATTTAATCTGCACATTTTCAAGTCCAGAAAAGCAAATTTCACTAAATGTTTTCAGTGTCAGCAGAGACTCAGAATGATTTCTGCCACATTTTATTATTAAACAAAAGGTTACTTAGCACCCTCTCACACACATACACTAGTTACCTTTCTCCTAATTTCACACACTTGATGTCTCTCTCTCCATCCCTTCCTCCTCACCTGCGACTTCTCCTCACCTTTTCTGTGCTGTTTTTATCTTATTTTCCCTCTGGCTCTGTCAGTTGTCCTGCCAGCCTCACCATGCCTGACACAATTGAGATTTACATTTTAAATGCTGTCCCAGCTTTTCTTTCTTTCTTTCTTTCTTTCTTTCTTTCTTTCTTTCTTTCTTTTTTAAACTGGGGTATGTAACAATATTTTCCCTTTCAGTGCATTTTATGTGAATATTGGCAGGTGGCAGATTGGTGGCCTGTGATGGACCCACTATTCGAAAGGTGCTTAGATGGCTGCACCAGCTTTAAGATCTCCATCTGTTAGCACTTTACCTCTGTTGTAACACACTATAACTGAGAAAACATTTTTGTCCAGCAAGGAAAAAATCACCAGCATCTTTCAGCATTTAATAAACCAGCTGTGGTGCACAGTAACTCCAATAAAATGTGTGTTTACAATACATATTCCCAACAGTCAATTTACTGTTAACGCAAGTGGTGGTGTAATTTTCACATTTGTTTTCTCCACCTTCTAGGGGCTCAATTCTTTTCATGTCAAAATTAACGCAGAGAAAATGGAAAGTTGCTCAGCATAATGAAACACCTGTTTGCAATAGTTTCTATTATTTTACCTTGGAGTTTTGACGGTGTTAGTGAGTTCAGAGGCTGAAGTGTTAGTGAATATTTGTCAAAGTTATTTGTCTGATCTCAGAATAGTGTACTGGTGAACGGTGTTGGGAAGGTTACTTATTCCGTTATTCAATGTGAGTAACTTATTCTGAACACTTAATATATTGTCATGCTTTTCACAACTACATGAATGTACTATTGCTGTGTGATTTATTACTATTACTGAACTGAACATGATTATTTGCAGCTAGCAGGTTGCTAATGCTATCCATCAAGTATAACAGTCTGCAGCCTATGAGCTAACCTCAGCTAACGCCAGCTAACAATGTTAGCTCGGTGAAGAGTAGCCTTCATTAATAGCAATAAAACACACAGCAATAGTGCACTGAAGATAGTGAAGTGGCACATAACTCAGGTAGCTACCACAACTAAAACAAGGTAGTTGCAGAAGGCTACACAGCAAAATCTCCAGTGTTAAATTAACACTGGAGATTTTGCTGTGTAATGTTCGTTTTTAAAAAGAACTTACTTCCAGATGTTTCTTTAGGTTGGAGGTGGAGTCTTTTGATGCTGAGAGCAGCTTGGTTGCTGGCAAACAGAGTTTGCATTGCACGGTCAGATTTCGCCCATCCCTTTCTTCTTTAAATATAAATTGGTGTTGGAATTTCCAAGTAAGAAATACATTCCTGCCCGTGCACTGCTGGCTCTGTTGTGCTGGCTCCAGGTCCACTGGCAATGCGTGGAATTACCAAAATTAGAGAGGGGATAGCCTAACATATGAAATAGAAAAAGATCACTGTGTAATCCATTTGTTTCAACAAAGTAACTGTATTTTAGTTATCAAATATTTAAGTGGTAACTGTAACAGAATACAGTTACTCATATTTTGTATTTTAAATAAGTAACGCTGGTACATGTATTCTGTTACTCCCCAGCACTGCTGCCAAACAATTAGGTGGTAACCTACACAAACTTCCAGTAGTTTAACATTAACTGATAAAGGAGTTGGCAAGTGGCAAGCTAGCCAATCAACACTTATAATCAGCCCTGCAAGTTGATGTTGCTGCAGGACCAAATTTCGATATTCTGCTTGCAATACTGCATGACAGCTGTGTGTGTGTGTGTGTGTGTGTGTGCTTTTAATGCATATGTAGTGTTTGTGTTGAAGCCCCTGTTGTAGTTAATGGGTTTTGCTGACATTAAAGACATTTTGTTTTTCAGCTGGTTTTAGTAGAAACATAGAAGTAAAAATAGAAGTAGAAAATGAAGCTCTGAGAAAAGGCACATAGGAATGAAAAAACACCATACTGTACTGTCTTTTACACATTGGTTATTCAAAGACAATTTATAGGCAACCGTTGTAGTTGGAGAAAAGTTCATTTTAACAGTTACAGCTATTCACACATAACATATGGTCGGTAAAATTTAATACAAGAATAATGTTTCATATTTTAGACAAAATTCAAAAGCCAACAACAACTGTTTGCCAAAGGCACTTTACATTGCAAAGTGAGTACCCTTCAATATTATAGAGAAAACCTTAACAATCAGATGACCCCCGGTGAGCAAACAATTGATGACAGTGGGAAGGAAAAACTCCTTTTCAACAGGAAGAAACCTCAGGCAGAAACAGGGTCAGGGAGGGGCAGCCATCTGCTGATGGGGAGTGAGAGAAAAGAGAAGAGAGCAGAGAAAGACAGGACAAAAGACACCAGAGAGCCAGAGCCAGAATTTTAAATTAATTATTAATAATTAAATGCAATAGTGGTGTAAAAAATATATGGAGTCTAAAAGAAAAGATGAGTGAAGAAGAAACGTTCAGTGCATCATGGGAAGCACCAGGAACCTAGTTGCAGG